>NC_051154.1:64215025-64565971 GCF_013339745.2 Dermacentor silvarum | reverse complement strand
TATTTACCTCCCCGTGGCTGATGTTAAATCTCAATGCTATTTAGGTATTCGCGCTTACCTTGTACACTTGGGGCAGAAGGGTATTACACTTTATTATTTTAATGCAGAAGCATGCTACGGAAGGGGGCGGTAGTGCTCCGCTAATTGGAGATGTCGCTGAAAATTCTTCCCCCAATGCATGCGCGGTGCACTCACCCGAGGTCCGCGGTGCGGCAGTGTGCCGGAGTGTGCTGCCGGAGTGTGCTGTCGCCGACGCTCTGCAAAACAGAAGCTGATATCGCCATGTCTTGTCCTGACCGACGCATGGGACTGACGCGGAAGTCGCCGAATGACGCCGCCGTGCGGCCAAGACTCCCGAGCAACGGGTGGCGTGTCTGTCTACGATTCGCGGGTGTTATGCACTGCGCTCGCACAGTAGGACGCACAGCTAGGCTATACAATCGGTCACTGAGGCCGGTGTTCTTCAAACACTGCAGCAGCGCACAAATATCTTTCTTCGTCAGCGACGATTAGCTTTAAATTTGAAAAACTATTCGAAAAGGTATGAACGAGCACGTTTGCTTTTCCCATGATCGAGAAATGTTGTGTAGGTAGGCTCTGCCGCACAATGAAAGTTGTTGAGGCGATGCACGCTTTACAGGAGGCTATTGCGCCGTCGCTCCGAGAGAACATTCTCGCAAGGCGGCAGTGTTCCCTCTTATTAGAGCAAACTAGCCATACTTAATTGTACCTGATATTCCCTAACTAAAAGTGAAACACCGCATACGCTTCAACTGAACTGCGAAAGTTTGCGACCGGGTTTTTATCGCGGTGTTTTCTGCTTGCCTGTAAGCAGGCAAGCAGAATACGCTTATCTGGTCATTAACTGCAAGCGGGCTCATTTATCCAGAAGCGTTATTAACCAAGTAGGTCTCTTATGAAGTACTGTTGCTAGTTTGCTCATTACTCTACGTGATATATTACGCTCGCCAACTAAATCTGTTAGGCACCCGGCTAATGTACGTTGTGCTCAGATGGAGTAATACTGGTATCCAGCGTTGGAAGCATTGTCTTTTAGTAGCATTTTAACTCATAAGGGTGTCGCTATTTGTACTCTTGGGTTTTTTTACGATAATTTTCATTACCTTAACGTACGAATCACTTCTATTTACGTTAATGTGGTTCATATTCATCCCGTTAAATGAAAGAAAAATGGAAAAATAAAAAAGAACGATTCAAGGACTATTAAACTCGTAGGTGCGTCGAATGATATCATTTCCAAACAGTGTCTGAAACGCGTTAAACATTGCAAGTGTTTATACACTGCACAATAGCACAGCACCAAACACAGCCGAATGGGTGCATAAAACACAAAGGCAGAGTAACAGGTAACACTGAGAAGATTATATGCAGCAGAATCCACCTTCACGTTACAGCGGCCCTAAACTACTCTTTATCGAAGTCGAGAGCTTCATTTGAAGTTAAATTAGATTATTTGGGAAATAATTTGCCGCAAAACGTTCCACAATGTGTTCAGCAGAAGGGGAGGTTTTTGGCAATCAAACATACCGTTCGCGGTACTTCCGCTCCTTCTTTAATCATTTGCACTGCGAAGGCTACGGCGGAGCGGGGTGTACCCACAACGATCCGCCTACTGAAAGTCACCGTGGCGCGCAGTTCAAATTCCATTATGGATGTTCACGTAGACGCCACTATTTCCGATTTTGGAGCTTGCGACGCGCCAAACGCAGTTGTCCCCAGCGAGCCGCACTGCGCTCAGACAGTGGTCATGTCGTGGCACCCCGCGGCGGCCGCGGTATCTACGCTACGTAGCAGGCCGCAGCTATATACGTGCAACTGCAGCGTTTGCTTTGTGCATGACAGAGCTAGAGTGCGCGCTCGCGTTCACATACTCCTGTCTGGCTCTACTACGTGGTGCAGAGGGGCTTTGTTCTGCACCAGCTTAACCGACGGATAGTAGCCACATCCAACTTACGCATTTTGAAGCGCTATCAATAGCTGAGTACGAAGCCAAGTCTGCCAAGGCGTCTAACCAGGAGCGGCTAGGAGTGTGCCCACGCTGGCAAGCGTGCATGTGGTCTGACCTAACGCTTCGCATGGTTCGAGGCTAGTTGAGTGTTTAAAGCTAGTCAAAATTAGCGAGACCCGACGGCTACAACACCGATAAGCAGGGTGGCCAAAGTTTAATTCCTACGCGGGCGACCGCGGCCGAGCTTGAGCAGACGATAGTCAGCTTCTTCCGGTAGTACGTAATTATTATCGGAATTCAGAAGCAGATTGTCGCTTACTTCAACGTGTTTATTAAACTGCGTCAATAAATATACACAGTGACAGGAGGAAGAAGCGCACTGATCCAAACACCGTTCTTGATTGATGTCACTTATTTCCCAATAGCAGCAGCGTATGGGAATCTGTTATATTACGAAATAAATCGTCCAGAAAAGAGTGAGGAGCGGGCTTCTGTTCAAAAGAGAGCGTTTGACAGACAGGTGACAGGTTTGAGAGACAGGCTTGCGAGCTCCACGCGCCGTGCACGACTGCAAAATTTGGCTGAGATGTTCACGGAAACGTATGCTATCTGCGGACAGTTTTTTCACCAAGCCAGTAGCGTGGTTCATAGCGCGTTTGATCCAATTTAAGCGCATGGCGTCCATTTTTAGGTCTGTCCACTTGAACAAATTTACCAGCAAGGGCTTATTCAGCAGGACAATGCGACTTCTGTCAGATCATGCAAATAGTTAGCACATCGCATTGAGAGCAAACAGGAATTCGTAAGGAAGTTGAAGTTAATTTGATTACTTCATTGGTTTATTAATTCAGTGACTGACTGTCTGATTACACTTAGCCTCAAAAGCCAGGAAGAGGTTATGAGAGGCGCTGAATTGAAGGGTTCTGAATTAATTTTGGCCACCGGTATTCTTCAATGTGCACAGAAATTGCGGTATATACGGTCGTTTTAGTGTTCCAATCTTAATAGCAATGCGGCTATCATGGCCAGGAGTCGAACGCATCGCCTCATCGTTAGCAGCAGAACGGCTTATCTACTGAGCCCCTACGGAAGGTTGACTCTCCTCACTCTCCACATTCTGCCGACTAGCTATGATCTACTCCAGCAGTCAATGCGTCCGTCCGAAACAGGAAATATGCGCCTGAGCTTTGTGCATGTTACATGAAGTACGGCTAATATGTATTTTCATGACGCACTGACTCTGTGGCATGCTGCGACAGATCTTCACACTTTTGTTAGAAACGATCTTGCGAAGCGTTGTTATTGGTGCAGTCGCCTCCTGCGCATCTGTTCATGACGGAACACAGTAAGAGAGAGAGAGAGAGAGAGAGCGAACTAGAAGAGAGGAAAGGCAGGGAGGTTAACAAGACGCACGTCCGGTTTGCTACCCTGCACTGGGGAAAGGGGGTATAGGGATGAAAAGAGAGAGAAAGGAAATAGAGATAGCACAGTTGCGCACACATCTGAAGCTTCGCACGAAGTCTACAGATGGTCGCCAAGACAGTAAGACACAGTAAGAGTAATTGAATAGAACACAGTAATACGAATAGACCAGCCTACAGACTACGAGCGGGTAATTATGGCTAACAAGTTCCACGGGCCACTTATAAAGCTTCTTTAAGAAAAATGCCTGCACGCAGTTAGTTATAACATAATATGTGGCAACCCGTCCAATAAAAAAAAAAAAAAGTCTGATACCTGCGTAGGTTTAAAACATACTCGTGGAATTCCGCAATGCGCGGACTCCGTTTCGATAATAATATAATTTTTCGCGGAAGACTTCTGCTCTTATGGCGCAACAGATTTTGTCAATCGTATTCAATTTATAGCTAAGTGGGATAACGAGTGACCGTCGCCAGCATACGGAGTATGGAGAGTGAGAGTACTTTCTCTTAGTTCCATGTAAATAATATGCAAATGATTTGTTCCTCCGCAAGACACTGCCTTGCAACCCCCCCCCCCCCCCCCCCCTGAAAAAAAAAATGCAGTTTTTTTACGTATGTACGTTAAGAGCAAGCTTTAGCTGGTGCCCAACTCCGATGTGGTCTATTCAAATAGATGTAAAACGCAGAAATGCTTTTCTGAGATAACGATTGGGTTGATTTTAATGAAATTTATTGCATTAGAGAGATAAAGATAAATTCTAGTGATTGTTTGAAGCAGAATTTCGAATTAAGGTCTCAATTGTTTGAAAACAATTTTTGAAAAATTGATAGGTATGTAAAAAAAATATAAGCATGACGTTTACTCATTCGTAGCTCTGCACCAAGAACAGATAGCGCAGTTCTGGGAATTGCATCCACTAGAGCTCTCGGAGCATAAAAATTTGATTATTAATTTATATCTCACCTTAATTTGTTACATTGTTTACAAGGGTTTTGAAGACATTCTGTTCACATGTTAGTGTTTTTTTTTAGAACCGCGCACAGTACATAAATTTTTGTTCACTTTAGATGTACTATTAGATTCAATTTACAAAATTGTGATATCATTTGTCATTGCCGAGATACATAGTTTTAGACATGATAGTTTCGTTTTTTGGAAATATGATATTTTCAACAATATTTATTGAACAATTCACGGCCTGAATCGAAAATGCTACCAACAGTCACTAGATTATAACTTTTTTTTTAATTTTAAATGCAACAAACCTCATAAAGCTTGGTGCAGTGGTTGCCGAGAAAAACGATTTCTCCTTTTCCATGTATTTAGATATAAGGCCCCGAGCTACAACTTCCTCTGAACGTGCACCTCAGTGTGCATAGATCTGCATTACGGCCGCATTGGAGCGCAAACACCCCGCGACATCGCGATTAGCCTTAGCGACCACTCCGGGCACGAGTTTAATACAGGCGGATCATGTTATGGCAAATGGTAATAGGCGCTGCTACACTCTGTGCATGGTGAGGCGGCATACGCGAAACACACTACGTAGCTGCCGCGCGCCGTATACTATATAGAATAGAAAAACAACACGCGTCTTCGACACAAACTCGATTTGTTCAAGCACGAATTTGACTGGTTACTGTACCGTCTTCTAAACTTCAATATATTGTGCCCTGGTATTGTACTAAAGCTGAAAGAACGAATGCATCTCCGTATGTGTACGCCGTTCTTGCAGGAACTGGCTCAAGAACCCAGTTAATCGCTCGAACGAATTTAATGAGAGAATATAAATTCCTGTGACCGAACAGTGATTTTTAGAAGGTCATGAAATGGTCTTTCTCACGCCGTAAGCGGCTTTTCGCTGCCTACCGTGTAGCAGAAGAAACCACTGGAAAAGATTAATGGCACGATTCTTGTTTCCCGTTCAGGCATTCTGCACTGTCGCCAAGAATAAACGAAAGGTTGGCTATGCGGAAAAACACTGACTGCATGCAAGTGGCTCTGTACACATCTCGCCGCTGCATGCACTAAGAAAACGCGCGCTGGGGAGTTAAAGTTATTCGTTGTTTACACTGCAGCGCGGTTTGCAACGGGAACAGCAAGGCGCGCGAAAAGAGGAGGGCATCAAGGCGACAGCTTGAGCTTGGCTTCAGTCGACATGGCAGGGAAACCGCGTGCTATCGCGTATACAGCCTAGAGAGCGCGAACAGCAGAAGCTGCGCGGTCCTGCAATCCGGGCAGGTGGCGTCGGGTGCGCCAGAACCATTTGTAAGGATTGCCCGGCGGGAAAGGGGGACCAGGGGACGGCGGATATGTGTTTACTTGTGGCCAGAGGGTGGCGAAGAAAAGGCGGGATTTTGTTGTCGCACCGCAGCGAAAGCCGAACGCGCGCGCATGTTTGTTCCGCCCTGACAAAGACACATTGCGCGGCGCCGCCTTACCCGACGTACGGCCGGAAAAACTTCAATGGGGAGACAGATCCCTGCGGAGCAGCTCGATGCACTCGGCGGGACGGGATCGGTGGCTCTCCCGTGCGCGGCCCGGAAGTCGTTCGTCTGCCCTAAGAGACTCGCCGCCTTTTGGGCGATCAGCTTCTCCGCCGTTCTCTCCTTGGGCCTTCCGCGAAATTGTATTGGTCGATACTTTAGTTAGGCGGCCAGACTCGTCCCCAGTCACCGTCTGAGTTAGACGTTGAGGTGCTGGCGGAGTCGCGGGGACCCGTCGGTGATTTATCATTTCCCGATATAGGTTGCGGAAACCCCCAGGGGGCCCCGCGCGAAGAGCGTCGCCATCGCGTGGTTGCGGCGCCGTCAGCCTTAAGGAAGACTGCGCGCTACCGGAAGCTGGTCTCTAAACTTCTAATTAATTGTGTCTTTAAGTGTGCGGTAAGTGTACTGAACGCAAAGCTGAGTCTTAATGCGACGCTTGTCTGTTTAGGTCGGTTGAATATAATGCAAGAAGAGACGGATCCCTTCGTGTAAATTCCGAAGAAAGGAGTATTATTATCAGCTATGGATAATTATCGTGTCCAGAAAATTTTTGTAACTCATCGTCCTTCTGAGGCATTTGAAAAAGTGAACGGACGTCTGCTGCCAATCCTATACCGTCCATAGGTACAACCCGTCCTTTGCAATTGACCCTGCTGATAGTTCTTTGTCTTTAATTGTAAGAATTCGTAGTATATGCCTTAATCGGTATGAGGGCATCACGTCCGTTGTACAGGCAGTATTGTTCCCGCCTGGATGCGTAGAGCCACGTGGAGTTCTTTCTCTCTGTCTGACACTTCAGTTATCTTATACTTCAGTTATAAGTAACGGATAAGTTAAGATTATAAAAAGTAGCGCAGTGCAGCAGCCCTAATGGAACCATTCATGCTTAACTGCTCTGCTTGAGAGACAATTCGGATCTCGGTCGACACAAAAGGGAATAAATTGATCGATGGTTGATGGTGATGATGATGATGATTTATTTGCATCCCCTTTGAAACAAGGTGGTGACAAATATTCACTAGCCTGCTTGAGTTAAGCAGGTATGCTGTACATGTTTTTCATTCTAGTATTTTTGTATACATCTTCCTTAATCTTTTTTTTTTTCTTCAATATCTACCTTGTACCTCTACCTATGACTGTCAGAGATCCGGTCGCATCAATCTCTTCTCTGCTTTTCATGCACCAATACTCTAAACGTTTCTCTCGACTGCTGACCGGTTGACGCTTCCGTCCGCGTTAAGCTCAAGCGTTTCTGGAAGGTGTACGTTACGTACTGTTCTCATCGGGTGAATTCCTTCGCATTCCATTAGGATGTGCTGAGTGCTCTCCGGATTTTTGCTGCAGTATACACATATGCCTCATCTAGTTCCGAATATTTGCTCCGGTATGTTTTTGTCCTTAGGGAACCGGCTCGAGCCTCAAAAGCAAGGCACTGCCTTTTGTGTTATCGTACAGATTTTCCCGTTTAATTTCTTTCTTCTCATTCTTGTAAATCTCCATGGCCCTTTTTGTTTCCATTCTCTGCATCCAATTAACTGTCTCTGTTTCTCTCACTTTCTTTCTGATGACTCCTGGTTGTTTATTTACACTTTCAATAACCCCGTACTTGGTTGCCAACTTTCTTGACCCCTGCCTCCATTCTGTGTCCACGCTTTTCAAGTACAGATACTTGTGCACTTTATTTTCATCCATGTTCCGGAGTCTTTCTTCAAAGCTAATTTTTCTCTGTGCTTCTCTGATTTCAAAAGACGCCCAACCCATGTCACCCTGCACTGCCTCGTTTGTGGTTTTACCGTGGGATCCCAAAGCCAACCGTGTTACCGATCCTTGGTAAACTTCCAACCCCGATCAGATATCCGATTTTAAGTACAGAATGGCATTTGCAAACGACAGTGCTGGGACCATTACTCCTTTTCAGATTCCACGCACCACCTCATACTTACTGTGGCCCCACAGTACTCTGTTTTTCATTATTGCTGCATTCGATTTCCCCTTTATTTTCAGATTATCTTGATGGGTGCTTGAGTAAGTATTGCCTTCGTTTATGTATACGCCGAAGTACTAAATATATTTTTTGACTATGGGTATGACCTTTTGAATTGACACCACGTTATTTCATTAAAGATCATAATCATAATTCCTTATTCAAATTCATAATTCCTGAAATCAGAGATCATAATTCCTGATTTCTCTGTGCTAAACTTAAGGCCTAGATTTGTTGCTGCGTTGCCAAATATATTCGCAACTGTCTGTAAATATCTTGTATTGTCCGCTAGTCGTACTATGTCGTCCGCATACACCAGTCCAGGGACCTTCTGTTGCTCCCTCTGTCCATTACGAATGTAGGATAAATCAAACCCTAATTCACTGTGCTCCAGTCGTCTTTCTATGCCCTTAACATAAAGCGTGAGCAACAATGGAGACAGATGAGCGCAAGATGTGGTAACAGCGACTCCTACTGGTCTAATGAAAACTCATTGAGCCGAACATATTTATAAGTTGTCATAATATACACTTGAGGGACGGGTTGACGCATTCTCCGGCAGTTCCTTTCTTCTGATGTTGCAAAAAGCAACTTTGTTTCGCAAACGAAAACGTTTCTCAACACTTTGACGTGCGACAGCATCGTTTGAAACACCATAGCAAATTCGTTTAACGGCAGGCTATGGAGCAAATTCGCCATCCTGTAGTGAACGTGGCGGCACCTGCACAGTATAGCCCAGTACATTGATCTCAGATGAGATGAACACGCCACGGGCCAAAACGCACGCTTACGAACCCAGACCGCCAAGACGTACGAACCGCAAGCTGCAGGTGTAGCCTGGTTTCAAAGCGAATTACATCCATTTCGTAAGGAGTAGGCGCAGCGCAGTCTTTCCTTTTTTGTTCTCTTCTGCGTTGCACAACCCATTGTCAAAACAAGTGGTGTCGTTATTACCAAAGCAATCCTCTTTTCTGCAATAGCTGACGCCAGCCGATGTCAACAGCCGTCGCTAACGCAATGTTCTCAGGCCGATTCACCATCATTCCTGCTTTTGAAGCAGTATTGCCTGCAAAGAGAGCACTCCATCGACCAGCAGGTCACGATCGACATATGTGGCTGGAACAAAATATTGCTTGCTGAGCGGTGGACAAAGCAACGGGCGAATTTCTTTCCTACAGACAACCAGCAAATGTAGCTCATTTGTTTGTTTACCATGAAATGTATACATGTTGGAATTAGTTCTTTTTCGATGCATGCTCACTTGCTGCTAACAATGTCCAGAGACTTGAACAAGAACATACACTTTGTACGGCGTCAGCGTCCAGTTTATTGTCAGTTTTATCTTAACTTGCTTGAATATGCTGAAGGCTCTTTTCGTTGCCTCGAAAACTTTCATTGCGAAGCTTTGCAAACTCGACCACGTGGGACCTTGCAGCCCAACGATAACTTACACTGGCGTGTTATTGACTTCAAACGGAATTGAGCTGAACTTTTGTCTATTACAGGATTTACATAATATCACGTGGTAATTTTGCTGACCAACATAATTCTTATAAGGTGAGCCATTCATCTCACATCCAAGGCTTAGGCCGACTTATCAAAGCCAAACATAGAAAGACAACGGTTTGAATGCAGGTAAGCGCTCCATCTCAGTGAGCAAGGCGCTATAAGGAGTACTGATTACGTAATATGAAATATTTGATGTCTATATGTTTACTTCCGCATACAAAATAAAGGGTGTTTTATTTATTATTATTATTATTATTATTATTATTATTATTATTATTATTATTATTATTATTATTATTATTATATTATTATTATTATTATTATTATTATTATTATTATTTAAATTTATTGTATTTTATTATTTTTTATTTCTTATTATTTTTCGATTGAGAAGTTATCAAACTACTTCACATAATACTGAAATCCTGGGCCTGCATTCACAAGGCAGTTCGTACGTTAGAGTTGTACGCAAGAACAGGCGGCAGCAAATCATAGCTAAGATATCATTAGTCAACGTAATACAAATACCATAACGCAGTAAGGACAAAGGACAAGTGGAGACAAGACAAGCGCTGGTCTTGTCTCGACCTGTCCCTCGTCCACACTGCGCTGTGTTATTTGTATTACGATGAATAACACACAACATATTCCCTTCTGAAATCATTAGTCAAGGTGGTCGGCGAATAAATCAGTTGTTACGAACGAAATGCTTCCCGAATGCGGCCCCTGATTACATTCAAGTCACTGTAGATAAATTATCTGCCCAGGCGGAGAACAAGAAAATCAAAACAAATGTATTACAACTAATTACATTATTTAACTTTTTAGTTCCAAACACTACAGCCCATGTTTATATTGGAAAGTTGAACGGAGTAGTCATAAAAGGCTTTTTTCGGGTGTCTGCATTTAAAAATGGTCGCGTAGACCGTTATATCAAGCGGGAAATTATTCGTTCAATTTGTCTGATTACGCACATGGCATCGTGGCTTGCGGTGCAACTCCCCTGCGAAGTATTAGGGTGGCGCATAAATAAATATTCACCAGTCATGCGATATAATGGTCTGTCTCGCCCGTGCCGCTGAAGTGACTATGGGTCCAATCGCGAATTGCGCAAACCGCCAATCGAAATGAGCTCGTGGGAAGAGGGAAGTGCGACGACTACTTTAGTTTACGCCACACTTTTGCGTCACAGAAAGGTTGGACGGAAAGCCACGCTTCGCGATGCCACATGCGTATTCTGGCAAACTTAACGAACAATTTGATGCCAGTTATTTTTGGCCTACATGGCCATTTTTGAAACGCAGAAACCTGTAACTAGACTTTTATGACGACCCTCTTCAATTTTCTAATGCGGAGTGATTATCTTAAGTTTTCCGGAATTTTTAAAAGCCGCCTGTTGCAGATAATACAATTCTAGTCATTGAGCTGGATTATTCAAAGAGGCGGACATTACTTGCACGATAAATAAAAACACATATCCGTCTAATTAAAAAATCACTAATTAATTCTTAATTAATCACTTTACAGTACATATTGCAATCAACGAATTCTTCTAAAACGAGAAAAACCCAGCGAAAACCAAGACGCAGGACCAGAAGGAGGCAAAGACACACACAGTCACCGGACTTACTTAAGTCCGGCGACTGTGTGTGTGTTTGCCTCCTTCTGGTCCTGCATCTTGGTTTTCGCTGTTTTTTTTTTTTTTTTTTTAGAACATGAACCAACTAGCCCAGCAATTCACGCTTCAACGAATTGTAGCCGGTGAGTTCACAAGACGTATACACCTGGAACGAATTTGCAGAACGACACCAGTTTAGAGATCATCATCATCATCATCATCATCATCATCATCATCATCATCATCATCATCAGCCTATATTTAGGTCCCCTGCAGGACGAAGGCCTCTCCCTGCGATCTTCAATTACCCTTCCTTGCGCGAGATGATTCCAACTTGCGCCTGATTATTTCCTAACTTCATCACTCCACCTAGTTTTCTCCTGTCCTCGACTGCGCTTCCCTTTTCTTGGTATCTATTCTGTAACTCTGATGGTCCACCGGTTATCCATCCTATGCACTTTGTAGATATGCGCTATCAAACCCACCATAGAAATTCACTGTTTTTCCACTTACTTTTTTTTACCAAAACGCTCTTTTATGCATTGAAGCACAAAAGTGGAACGCCCATATTTTGGGAAATAATATCTCGAGACTTGTGTCATCCGGGAAATTTATTTCAAGTGGATACGTCTTGCAAACTCACCGGCTACAATTCGTAAATTGCAGTATGTGCCGTAAAGTAATAAATTAAGAAGTTAATTTGTGAATTTTTCTTCATTAGTTGAAAATGCGTTTAGATTTCTTGTGGTAGTAATGTCCGTCTCTTCGAATAATCCAGCTCAAGGACGAGAATTATTCTATCTGCCACAGACTATTTTCACAAGTTCCCGAAATCTTAAAAATTATCACCGCGTATAAACATGGGCCGTAATAATTGCAGCTACCAAATTAATTAATGTAATTAGTATAATGAATGGATACCGTTCGTTTTTCTTGCAAATGATGTGATAATTCGTCTGAAGTGACGTAATTTTGCTAAATTATGTTGGATTAAAAAAATGTGTTGGAGGTAAAAAAAAAAAGCACACACCCACACTGTATATAACGATAGAACTTATATAACAAGCCCATCTCTGAAATAGCGTCACCCCCTTCGTCGGTCATCCTTCCTAGACTTTCTATCCTCTAACGTATAAGTGCCGTATTTTATGAATGTTCCTGTATCAACGCATGTACGTGTTCTGTAGATAACCCAAGGTAATACTTTCCCCAATTAAATTACGCCGTATTGTGCACGTGAGTGCGCGGCAGGAGCGCACAGAAGTAGTGCGGTCATCCGCGTGCGGTGTATAGGGTAGTCGGCTTTCGGTAATTTGATATCTGTCAACTCGACCTTTCTCCCAGCATACATAAAGGAATATCTTTTTTTTTTTCTCACTCTGTAGTGTCCATGCATAGCACTTTTTGGAACGTAGGAAGGCAACCCTGGTAGACAGCAGGAGAGCTTCCAAGATGGCTGCGATGTAGCAGAAATAAGCCTGTGTGCCTTCCCGACACAATCGGTCGTAATCAGTCGTATTACTCGAACTACAACATGTTACACTCTCTATCATCCTTTCTTCTGATTTTACTCTGTTAACAAGTACCGAAAGGCGCCTGTGCTTCACGAACAGCTCTTTTAATTCCAAGCACCGAACATTTACAGTCAATTTACATGTCTCGCCAGAATACAAGAGTCAGAGAGAGAGAGAGGAAACAACCGGTGAAAGGCACAATACAATTAATGGAAGTCGATTGTATGGTAACGAAGTATGCGTAAATGGGTATGAGCATGCATCCCGCCGCGTATGCTAGCGTTATCGCCCTTACAAGAACGTTTGGTGGTTTCTTGCTGATTGTCAACAAGGACCTATAGCGATCGTACTGACATTAAACGATGGAAAAGGTCTTGCTGAAATGAAAGCCAACGGGAGAAATTACACGGCATAAAATAAAGTCCGCTCGCTATTGTCTGAAGTAAACACTGCGTTTAAGTGTCGCAGTAGACGATACTGCTCTGTCCAGCTTGTTGCCAGTGTTTATCAAGCGAGGGAGAGAGAGACAAGGAAGAAAAGATAGAAGGCAGTGATATTAACCTGAAAAGCATATTGTTGGCTACCCTACGCGGGGGAAGGCAACAGTGGAATATAAAAATCAGAGAAAGACGAAAGATGCAGTGAATGTAGTCAAAGGCGTTCGCATGCGCCAGTCATCCTCAGAAACGACAAAAGCACCTTTTCTGCTTTGTGGGACGACGAGCAGCGGGGACAGTGTTGAAGTAGTGCCTGTGCTGAAAGTAGATGATTATCAAGTCGGCACAGTGTGTTAAGATTGTCTTTGCAAATAAAATGGAGGACAATGGCACAATATGCGGTCGTTGATCTCTTCGCCGCCGCAGACATCGCTTTCAACAGTGAGCCATTCCAATTACTGTTGAATCTGCTTCCGTGAAGTCAAGTTCCAATCCCACCCGACAATACAAGTGATGCCTCATGTCGGTGCAGACCGGCTGGAAATCGGGGTCGCAATGAAGGGTTTAATTCGTGTAGGGCGCCTTATTATTTATATTGCATGCCATATGGCGAAGCTGTCTCGTAGCGTCGTTTTAGAAATCGGAATCGAAACGCACCGGTCTTTTTCATCTGATGTGAAAGCAGCCTTGTCCGCTTAATGTTGTTTGAGCGTAGATGTCGGCAAGTCAGGCCTTTTCCGAAGCCATGGAATCGTGAGGTATATTTGAAGACGGCTGAAACCACGTGGAAGAAACAATGGCCTGACTGCAGGTGCACATCCCAATGAAAAAGAGGCACGATGTGTGCATACACTTCAGACTTGTACGTAACCAATTACATGTAAATAATTACTTGTAATGAATAATGTTTTTTGTAATATTGTAATTTAACAATTACATTGTTCACTCAGTAACGCTCACTGTAATTCAATTACTTTTTTCAGCAACCAATTAAATGTAACCAGTTACATTTTGACGAAACAAGCTATAACAGGCGGCGCAGCTTTCAGCACTTAAAAAAATACAAACTTCGTCCGCAAATACGTGCGGTACTGGCTTGCCTGCGAACGCCCCAAATCTTTGTCTCACATCCTGCTGCCCAACTCCAGCTGCTCCCGCCCTGTACCGCCCGCCAATTCAACCGCGTTGGGATTGGCGTACACGTGACCCTGTAGTGTACTGGCACTGGAAACCATTAGAACGTTGTCACACGTAGGCTATCTGACACGGAATACCAAAACCGGAACTATACCTGCCACAATAGCCCGCGACCGGGGGCGTAGCAGGGGGGGGAGGCTGATGGGGCTTCAGCCCCTCCCTCCCGCCCGAAAACAACCACCGGCGCCAGGAATCATTCTGTATTTTGTCTACAATGTCTTTTTCACGCTCGAAAAGACATTTCGGCACGAACATTGCGAACTCGGGCTGGATTTCGTGGCAAAGCCCTTGCACCTGTAGTCGCATAACGCAAGGAGCCCCATCCGAGCACAAAGTTTCAAGGGCTTTTTGATAGCGAGCGGGCGCGTTGCGGAATCTCGCAGCGGCCGTGGAATCTACGGAGCGCATGGATTCACGCCGTTCCAGAAATGAAGGCATGCGCTCGCAATCTTCCATACACGCAAATAATAAATATCACCATGACTGTCAGCTGGCTGATAATTTTCTCCAAACATTTTCAGGAAGCGCGCCCAATGTGATCAATCAGCTGGACCAGGGCAGGCAAAGTAAAATAAGAGAAAACAGAAGAAAAGTTAACGGCCTTTTTATTGAGACAGTTCTTTTTTGCGGGCGACAAAGTCTGGGTCTCTGTGGCCATAGGGACAGTGGCCCTATGAATTTAAGCAAATTCCGGCTGGAAATACTGATATTTTCAAAGCGCTTCTTCGCATGCGAGCTCATTGTGGAGATACATATCTGAAGAAGCATTTAGAAAGTTGCCCTAGTAATGCCTCGCATTTAAACCCAGATGTACACAACCAAATTATAAAAATTTGTGGTGAAATTATCAAAGAAAGCCTAGATGCAAAAGGAAACGCTGCAGCTGCTTCTCCGTACTTGCTGACGAAACGACGTAGGTTGCTGGAATCGAACTGTTTGTCCTGTTTGTCCAAGGTACGTAAACAAAGATTCCAACGACATCGAAGAAGTGTTCTTATGTTTTAGCACCGGAATAGATGCTCTCTCTTATTGCGACTGAAGGTTCTATGTAAATGTGTACAAACTGCTGAAGATTCATGTCACCCTTCTAGTGACCACTGTCAGCACAGAGCAAATATTTTCAAACATGAGCTTACTAAAAAATACTTGCGTTCTACAATGTCGGAGGAACGCATGGTTAGGCTGGCGCTTTTATACGCCCACAGATACGTCGGCATCAACGTGTCCGGAGTCATTGACCACTTCGTTAAACTTCCCCGCCGAGTGAAGTTTGTCCTTTAGATAGCGAAGCAGCAAAAATCAATTCAAGTAAAAAGCTCTGTGTCTTCAGGTCCACAAACTCGTAATTATGAAAACGTATGACTGTTCATTAGCTTTTAAAACCGCAGAAATTTTCGCCATTCATTGTAACAGTTAGCATCATGATCAAAATTATCATGCGAATACGAAAATTACGAGGACATCAATAACCAATTTTGATGGAACTTGCTCATCGAAAGCCCGGCCCACGCAGCGTTTCCCAGCAAACACACTCGAATATTGGGTAGTTCAACTTGCCGCATCATCTGTGGCTTTCCTTTGTCCTTTTCTTTCCTTTTTGGCTACCTGCTTTTACTTCTTTTTTGAAACAAAGTAATACCCTTCTGTGATTTTGGGTGCAGAATAATTGTTGCCGCTGTGCAGGCAGTTAAAATACACATTTTCGCACTGATTTCTGCACCTTCCTCTATTATTCTACCCATATGGTGCTGTCGCGACCACAGCATGGCCCAAGTACATATCACGATTTCAGTGATCATAGTATTGTTCTTGCCTCGATCGTCTGTCTTTCTATGCGTAAAGTTTGCTATCTGTGACTGCGCAACATGTTTATTTGTCTTGTTTGACGCATTATATCCCCCCCCCCCCCCTTCTCCCCCCCCCCCCCCCCGAACAAAATTTCTGGCTACGCCACAGCCCACGACATCGCCTTGTTGATCACGCGCAACTTCGTTCTCAGCCATGGTGCGCCTCGCAAACGTCAGAGCGATTGAGGCCGCGTGTTTCTCTCATATGTCGTGAGTTCCTCCTCCCTTACTGGCCAAATTATTCAGCACACCATTACGGCTTATCATCCACACACCAATGGCTTAACAGAATGATTCAACGGAACTCACTCTTGTCTACATGCTTTCAATTAAGTTAGCTCAGACCGCATCAACTGAAACCTTGTTCTTCCGTTTGTCACATATGCCTACAACCCCATCTCGCAAGTCACTGCCGGATTCTCACTGTTCATTCTGTTTTACGGACTTCTGTGCTTAAGCACAATCGACACAATCTTCCCGCATTATTCTGAACCTGCTGACTGCTTACCTACTTCTGCAGCCGTTCAACACGCCGAGGAACAACGCCCAGGAAAAACAAACCGACAACTCACCCGTTCCCTAACATCCGCTGACCAGTGCCGCAGGAAACAGCGTCACGACGTGAGCTCTCGTCGTCCATCTTTCGTCGTTGGCTACTGTACACTATTTCAAGCAGAAAGCTGGGGTTTCACTGTTTAAGAAAGGTTGATAGTCGTTGAAAGCAGTATCTTCTTGCCTGAACTGCATACACGCGGTGCGTCGAAGTAGTGATAGTCTCTCTCAATAAAGACGTACAACCTCTTGAAGAAAGTGCTTATAAAAGTTCAAAATATACCTTCAGAGATGAAAAATGGCGTTGAATTTTCCAGAAAAAAGAACACTTTCAGTCATTTCTGCGTTTATTGTACTGTTTTCTGTAAACCTTCATTGACATTCTACACCCTCGCTCATATGCATAAGCTGGTAGGTTTTGCGTCTTTTCTCTGTGATGCGTCTCTGTAAAACTGTACAGCGTTTAGGAACCTATACAGAAGGTGGTACCTATCAACAAGCCGATGTAAAAACCAAATTTCTCACCCGTAACGATGGTTCGCATTTGCTTGGCACATACTGCCCGATCATGCCGTCTGCTTCGGTGATTAACCGGAGCTGCAGGAGGCCAGTCACCGTTGGTAATTTACGGCTAGCCACACACGTCTCGCGTGCGAACTCTTTCTGCAAGCTCGGTCCTCGACAGATTGACGCGCGCTACATGCAGCTTTCAAGGCGTTGCACGTTTTTACTGAGACATTCTATGATTATTTCCGCCCGCCGTGCGTATGCCGTTCAGGCGAGAAGACGCTGCCTTGTACGACTGTCGCACCGGCTCATTTCAGGCTGTTATTGAAACCGCTTGCGTACGAAATCCCCTACGCGGAGCGCGCCGTTTACGTTTTCTGCAGCATGGCAAGCAGTAAGCCCTAATACATACAGAATGCGCTCAGCGAGTTCACGATATGCAACAAGGCCGCACCAACTTACGTTATTTTTGCAACGCAGCTTTTTCAGCCAGAATGAAAAGGCAGGAAGCGAGCGAAGGAAACGAGAACGGCGTAATCTCAGCAAACTTCAACGAAATTCTCGAGCGCTTCGAGCTGAGGCTTCGTAGTTGCCGTCCGTTTCAGAGAACGAAAATTTTAAAATAGGAACCACGTCTCTCTAACCGGTGACAAACGGTTTGTCGGACAATGGGCGCCTCTCTCGGACGCCTTGCAAGATATTGCGACATGGCCGGACATCTTTAACTTGTCTCTCAAGCGTTCGCGTTTCGGAAGGTCTTGTGCACGACTGTTGGCGAGAGTGGAAGGCGTAAGTGAACGAAGTATTATTCAGCGGTTGCATAAATAAGAACAGCAGAGGCTGATTATCTGGGTCTTCTTGTAACAAAAGAACACTCTTTAAGGCTATAATTACACGCGTAGCGATGTACAGAATGTGCAGTTTCCTTTCTTGAACGCTCTGAGGGGACAAAAATAGATGTTGAGAAGCAAATAGAGTTATGGTAACACAACCACCTTATATTCATTTGCTATGAATGTTTTGCAATGGCCGCGATGCAGGCACTAGCGCAGCTCAAGTGGCACCCACAAAGGAGTTGAAAAGGCGACAAAAATACAGAAAGCCAAAATGCTGCTGTTAATAGCTTCACAGCAGCTGAAATGGAGAAACGGGTCTCCACTGCTAAAACCGCCATTGGCAAAGAAATTGGAAAGACGTCCGAAAAAATTTTCAGAAAATGGGTGGGAGAGATGGGGGGCTGTAATCACAAGCGTTACACAATGCTGAAACGAATCTTCGGGCATACTCTGAGCACGACAATTTACGGCACAGCGTTTTGTGCCTGCGATCATCTGTTTTGCTACGGCTAGGCACAAATGGATGGAGAAATCTCGTTTGCAGCTTAGTGTCCCGATCCTCTTTTTGTCCCACCAGAAGCACAGGCAGCACCAACGCAGTTTCACCTCGGGCTAAAGGGAATAAGGAAAACAGGGGAGGCGTGAGACGAGAGTTGGAGGGAGGCAGGGTAGGCAGGATGATCTTACTTGCTCGTAATAGCCTTTCCGTCGCAGCAATCGTTTCGCGCGGCGTACGCCTGGATTGAAGAAGAAACGTACTTTCAATCCGCGGCTGTTTGAAAAAAATTTCGATCTTTGGTCTCTCTGTCGTCTTTATTTTTCTTAAAGCCCTTCCTTCTGCAGACAGTTCGATGAAAAACGAAAGAAATCCGCGCAGTGCTGTGGTGCTCCTGCCTACGCGCGATCTCGCGGTTAACAGTTGGAAATACTGCTCTTATTCGGCATAATATGAATTCGAGGCCCACGAGATAGCAAAAACAATAACATGAGAAAAACTTGGTGCAAATTCACGTTTAACGCAGGCTCTACTTGACACGGCTCGCGTGCTTGTTTCGGCATTCACGACTCGCAATGTCAAAATCTGTCCTCAGGAAGCGATATTTCTGGAGGAAAACGTGGGGAGGGGACCTTGTTTTCTTTTCGCTTCTATAAACGCTGTTGCAGAGCGATGATTCATAAGCGGAAATTTTCCCATGCAGAGAAACGCCCCTCATGCTGTGAGAAACATGATTCTGGTATGTTTACGGGATACTGTTCGGCCAGAAAGAAAGAAATTCACGCAGAAACTCCTCTGAGAGTTGTCTAAGTATGCGTAAGCATTGTGCCACTTGCTCATCTCCACGCATGCAGCCCGGTGTCATTATCAGTGTTATGAAACTTGATCCGACCCGTATAAACGATAACACTGCGGCCACACGAACTGCTGCGGACTGACGGCGCAAGTTGATGACGCAAGCAAACTACTGCAGGTAGCGGTGCCAGGTGCGCTGATGACATTCCGATCATTAGAAGCCGTTATCGCTCTTTAGCCTTACACATCCATGTCGAACCATTGTGAACCGCGATCAACCGTACTCCGGCGATGGTTGCGTATGGCGCGGCGGCGCGGGCTCTACCTTAGAAGCAATCTGCCATGGGGACAGAGTGCGCCGAGGACTAATAGTTTTGTCCTTGCTGTGTTCTCGCCGCTTAGTTTGCGTTGAAGCGAGAGCCAGCACGAAGGTGAATTCGCTCGCTGCTGCGGGCCCTATCTTGAAAGCGATCGTCTTACGTGACGGACGGACGGACGATGGACGGACGGACGGACGGACGGACGGGTTTCCTCGTTGGGTAGGCATAGAAATGCTTGCGCATTTAAAAATAAACAACCTTTTCGTTCGCATTTTATAAGTAATCGCAATAATGTTGGCGAAATAATTCCACAATCTTATTGTTGTGTGCAAGCCAGAAAGGTATTTAATGTTTTGATGCTATGAAGGAATGACTGCTTTCTAAAATCTAGGGTCCGTATTCACAAAATGTTCTTACGCTAGAATTGTTCGTGAGAGTAAATTCCAGCCAATTCTGATGCTGGGCATAATATTAGCAGAGGCGGCCAGCCAAAGAGCACATACGAACGAAAAACTTTGTGAATTCGACCTGAACCGTATTAACATAAAAGAGCACTTGGGCTAGATATGTTTGCGAAAATAGATTCCAGCCAATCGTACTGACAGACATATCATTATCAAAGGGGGCCGCCAATGGGAAACAGCACTTACGAACAAAACACTTTGTCAATTCCGTCCCTGATGACCTACATAAAAAAATGGAAGAACGTTTTCAATGATAAAGTAACTGCAGTTAGACCAACTACGCACGAACTCTACTCACTATACAAATGTAACTTACGTTTCAACTGATGACGGGGACAGAACGTAGTGGGCTACAAAATGACTAGACGCATAAAGCCAAGCATTTGTTTTGTTTACCCTGGGGCCCAAACACTACGAATAGGGAGCGGGCACAATTGAAGAATTACATCATACGACCTCCACTAGGTTTAGTATAAGTTAGGTATGTAAGATTTGTAAGGCGTTAATAAATGTAACTCGTGTATTTGGTTGCGTCATTTCTACCCTAGTGCCAATACACCCTCGATAGCAAGCACGAGACGTTTCACGTACCCCCTGTGGCTGCGTCCCTGATATGGTCCTACCAATATTTTTTTTTCATTGAGAAATAAATAAACAGCGGAATTGTCACCCACGGCTAACCATTTCGCTTGATTAATATTATAGGATAAAAAATAAGGAAAGTAAAAATTCTTGCTGTAGGTAATGCTTAAACATAAGAACGTACAACACACACTAAGAGTAGAAGTCTGTTTCGAAAAGTTTCCATTGAAACAAAGTCCGTGGATATCTGGTGCACACAGGTTTCAGATGCGTCAATGAGACGCAATTATGGACGACGAAATAGTGTCTATAATCACCATAAATGCCAGCTTGAAAAGCGTTGAAGTGATTTCATTGCATTGTGATGTACTTTTGATGGCCATGGGTCTACACCTTGGCAAGTTAAAAAGACCGACGTGGCTCAATTAAACGCAGTTCTTGTTCAAGACGTTGTGTGTAGTGTGCTTGGGACAGTCGAGTAGTAGATAGTATGTACCTAATGTCATGGCCGCGCGAACATGTTGGAGAGGATCCCGTCGATGCGTCGCGGAAGCTGATCATCTACAGCTGATACTCAAGATGTGCGTTAGCTGCATACAAGATTGATACCTTTGTGCTCTCTGTGAACCACTTCGACACGCATGGTTATGTCGAGGCCTCGTAAGATTTGCCATGTGTCAGACTGGGACATGGTAATAAGGCGGGTTTCCGAATTCCCATGAGGCACTTTTGCCAAAGCATCCACCATTTCATTTCATTTCCCACTGGAATATACGAAATGTTGTTGTAATCCTGCATGCAGCTTCAATAAGTTTTTTTAGGACAGTGTATGTGACACATGCGTCTTTTTGTCCTGGAGTGTTATTTTAAGAGCCGTAAGAGATGTTACGCAAGATCCGCCAAGAATTCAGTGATGACGACCCATTTTCTTGGCGTTTTGACCGGAACATGGTGACGTCTCACCACGTTTTTCGTCTAGTCACCAAGCACTCTTCACACTTGCTTTTTTTTTTTCACGTATTGAGAGTCGTCCGGGAACACAGGTAAATGTTGTGTCCAAACAGTACGTTCCGCAGCTTACTATGTCGACTTTCTGTAATCTGGATTAGAACTAGCCTCCCTAACTCCTGGAACTACCAACTACTGAAGCATCAATAAAGGCCTTCGAAGTGAAAATGAAGCACCGGCCGTTTCAGCGATGCAGTTGGCCACACATCATCGGTCAGAAAGCTACCAAGACTTCATTCGTGCGTGCACTGATAGCGCTGTTATCGCAGAAAGGTCAGCATCGGCATTTGTCATTCCAGATTTGCACGAATAATATGCGTGTCAGTTGTGTCCTCTTTCGTCTTAAACCTCATCAGAGCTTGTTGCCCCATCTTGCTAGCCATCGGCTTCATCAAACCAAGAGCCTTCATCCATTTTGATCCCCAGCCCATTTATATGCACATCATCGGAAGGATTCTCAGTCATAACAATGCTTGAGAACTGTGAGGCGACAGAGAGTAAGTGAGGCTTTAGTCAGTAGCCTCTTCCTGCTCCACTAGCTGAGATGACAGAATACAGGGGACAGTCCTATGTGTCTAAAGTACAGAAACCGCGCTGTTACTGGGCCCGGAATTTCACGGAGGCTTTAGACAGAAGCGGAAGCACCACCTGCGGGGATTACATGTAGAGCGCCGGTTAAAGGCAGCGTTCCGAGAATCGGTCCACAGCGCCCTGCTTTCACCCTCTCGGAGCGGCAACGTCGCTCAATTAAGCACGCTAATCGCTCCTTCCCCTTTTAAGACACCGCCAGCCACCTCGAGCGTTAACTGCTGCCACGCAATCACGCGGTCGTCAGATCGTTTCGCCCGGCTCGTGCAGAAGTGGAGAGACAGCTTAGTTGCGGCAATGTATGGGTGTGCTGGAGCTTGCGAGTTTCAATTCGCGTTTGCTCTCTTCAACGCAGAGTGGCGACGCTACTCTTCTATTTTTATCACCTCTCTCTATTTACCTTCTTTTTCGCAAGCGAAGCTTGTATTGGCTCACAAGTTTCGGTGGCGTTGTTGTCCCGCAAAAACTAACGTGTGGCGCATACCCGCATTACATATGCGGGTATGAGCCAGGGGCAAGAAAGAAAGAAAGAGCAGGTGCCGGGAAAGCAGCGCCACCACCGGATCACTTGAGGCGCGCGACCAATCAGGGTCGTTTGGTGTGTCGAGGGGAGGGAAAGGGAAGGAAAGGAGGTTGGCACGCGCTTCGCCAGGCTTCCCTCGCCTCATATCAGTTTCGGTGCCTAGATGGGAAGGCCGCGCGTGGTGCGTTCTGCCGAGGAGCAGGCTGCGTTTGAGCAACGCCGCCACGAACGTGCTCGGAAAAGGGCTCGTCGTCGACGTGCCGATTCTAGCGTGAGGGCTTCCGAAGCCCAGGCGAAACGTCAGCGAAGAGCCGCGGACCCCGTGATTCGGGAGCGCGATGTTGAGGCCAAACGTCAGCGTCGTCTTGCCCTCCAGTAACCCGACAACGGTGGTGCACGCCTCAGCAACGTTAGCACCAACTTCTCCGGTGCGACGGCCAGGTTTCAACGCGAGTTTGTCAACCGGAACTTCGGAGCAAGCTACAGTGCGTGTGACCGGTTGTGGTTCGAGCACAACGTGGTACTCGTCAGTGCAATTCGTTCCGAGGAACACCAAAGAAACACACGACAAGCTTCGCTTACCCCCATTTCCTCGACAGGCTAGGGGTTACTGATTTTCTTTTTTTTTTGCGTCTTCATACATACCCATACACAACAGCTTCCGACATCGTTTCTCGCGTTTCTTTTACAGTAATTGTCTAACGATTACCCTCTCTGCTTCTTTGCTTATTGGGAGCAAAAAACAAAAAAAATGGGAGTTTTGCCCAACGAGCGTAGAACTGACTACGATAGCAAGGTTTAGCGTTGCGCGTCAACTTCTCGGACGGTGTTCTAACTATACGCAGGTCCACCTAACACGGACGCCACATAAGCGGGTGCCCCGAAATTTCTGGCACCGTTAAAAGCTTTAAAACGCCGTGTAGGGCATGTAATGACATCGGAAAGGCGCCACAACGCTTCCCGTAAAGAGATGCGCCAGTAAAATTGCATCACTTTCAGGTTTCAGCGTTTCAGCACTCATATTGTTTTGCACTTTTAATATTTAATAGTCTGAGAAGATTTAAGATAAAAGACATGCGATGTGAATGCTATGTTTCGTGAAATTTGTTTGTGGGCTGGTCAAGCTGCATATGAGCAGCTTTTTTCCCTCCGTCCTCCCATCTAATATGTATGATGGCAAATAAACTTATTATTATTATTATTATTATTATTATTATTATTATTATTATTATTATTATTATTATTATTATTATTATTCAGTCGAGAATATAACACCTGGTATAAGAAACTTTAGTGATTGAATAGCGTAGCAATATAACCCGTATATACGGAATGGATGAGCACATATATAGCATACGTATGGCTAAATATGTACGAAGCCTCACAGCGACGACGACTGCGAAAATGCACTTGGAGTGTCTATCGCAATAATAAAAAACAGTGCGAGTTCTTGAGGTTGAATAGGATGTTAACGGCCACGAAAAATAGAACACTATAAATAAAGACACACCACCCGTCCAGCTCATTTTGCAGCCTTAAATAATTTTGAGTTTGCGTATCTCGGCCACGTGTTCCAAGTAGATGCGCGAGCAACCGCATGAGTGGTTGCATGTGTGCCTTTGTGCGTGCGTGGGGGTGCGTGTGTGCGCACGCGTGTCTGTCCGTGCTCGCGCGTGTATAAATTGCAGAAAGCTCAGATTTAGGCACGTATTTACAGAGGCACGTGCACGCGGCCAGTTAACACAAGCGCAGACGGATGGCACTGCCAGGCGCAAAGAATTCACGTTCAATTCTTCGACCGGAGAAAAAATAATGAGCACGCGCTTTTTTCGCGTGTGCCAGGAAAGAAGCAACACACTCTCCAGTAGCAGTACTGCCATTGAATGACTACTCGGGATGAATTTTACAAACCTTTCAAAACTTAATTAAGTGCAGGTGGGCTATTGCAAGATTTCTACTAAGTGCTTTGTAAGTACTCGATACAGCTGACTGCAACCAGTTACCGTATACGAAGCTTTTCTTTGCTCCGGGCTAATCCCGCGAAATATGAAGAAGAATGATGTCACTACGCACTTGCGTGCCAGCGAAGGAGAGAGCTCAACCTTGTGTTGAGCCACCCCCTATCTTTCTCCCTCCATCCGCTAAATGAACTCCGTATAATGGTCACTGAGAAACGACAGGCCATGCCATCCAGCGTTAGGCGGACAGCAACAGCGAGAAACTCCGTCGAGAGAATGGAGACAGTACACGGCTGCGACTCATCACCGATAGGCTAATGATCAAAGCTGAGCAGCGGTCTTCGTCTACTTTAGCAGAGGCACCTGTGTATACTTGTAGGTGATTCGGGTAAGTCGCGATTAAATGTTCCAGAACTAGTGATTTGGTCTCTGCAGATGGAATGCAGCTCTTTGGCTGCAATCCTGATACGCTTAAGTTGCTTGTAATATTTTCGAATGTCCCGGGCAGGTCTACCTTTTCCCTCTGTTTCGAGCAGCGCAATTTTAAGCCTCGAAACGTGTTCGGTGCAGCATAAAAATGTGAGAGCGGCCTGTTACTTACACGTCTTAAGAGGTATTTGCTGGGCGAAGACTCGCTCAAACGTAGTAGCTGAGTCATGAGCGTCTGGGAAGCCTGAAGTAGCAGAGGGCGTGACTCAGCTTCGAGCGCTTTTTTTTTTGTTCGAAGCCGGCTGAGGGACTCCCAGGCACAGTCGAATACATCTTCTTTGTACAGCTTCTAAGTGCTCGTATTGACTATCTGAGGGTGACATCAGAAGTAGCTGGTAAAGGATCCGACTGGTAACCAATGCTGTATGCAGCCGTAGCCTCGATGTCGGATGTTTGGCCCAGCGTTTGCTAGCGACTCGCTTGAGCACATGTAGCCTCTGTGACGATGACGCCACAACGTGGTCAACAGCGCGGCGCCAGAGTAGCCTGTGGTCCAAAGTAATACCAAGAAATCGGACGCTGGTGACTTGTCGAATCTGGTAGAGCACTGCACGGGCCGATTTTTTCAGCCCGGGCCCGGCCCGGGCCCGTTTTTACGTTGGGCGGCCCGCCCGAGCCCGATCAAAATTTTTATGGCGAGACCCGGGCCCGGCCCGGGCCCGGAAATAATCTACGTTACCCGCCCGGCCCGGCCCGCCGCCCCTTTACCTTAGGCCCGAGCCCGGCCCGAGCCCGACTCAAAACCGGCCCGAACCCGGCCCGAGACCGAAAAATAATGTTCTTCAGAGTTGAGACACCCGAGAATAACTCGCTGCACATTACATGCACACCACCAGAAAGCCCGAGCCCGGCCCGGGCCCGAGTCAAAAAGCACACGCCGTGCCCGAGCCCGGCCCGAGCCCGTGAAAAAACTGTGCTACCCGGCCCGGCCCGGCCCACGGGCCGGGCCGGGCTCGGGCTTTCGGGTAAGCCCGAGCCTGTGCAGTGCTATAGAATCTGATATCCGTCCATATTCAGCTTCAAGCGTGTAGATTTTCTTCTAATTACAGGAAATAGTATGCATGATGATTTCTCTGCTGATAGTGATAAGCCAAGCGTTGTCAAGTGTACCTGAATAGCAGTTACTTCTCCCTGGGCTATTCGTGCGAGGCGATGATGCTGGTAGCCGGAAACCTATATGCAGATATCATCGGCATATATAGACATCTTCACTAGTGTTGGATGGTTTAGTATTCTTGGGTGACTAGCCATTGTGATGTTAAAGAATAAGGGAAATAGAACACCTCCCTGTGTTACGCCACAAAATATACCTATTTCATCGCTCAAAGTGTCGCCAAGACGAATTCTGATGCGGCGATCATTGAGAAACGTATGTATGAAGTGCAAGAGATGACCCGTGACGCCTATAGCTCGCAAGTGGCTGATGATGGCTGTTTGAGACACGTAGTTGTAAGCCTTGAAAACATCCATAAAACAGCAGGTGTCGACAGGCCATCCGCACTGTAATGTTCTATGTGACTTAGCAGGTCACTGATGCTTCGGTTTCCAAACCTCACTTGTACAGCAGTCACCTCCAATACACTGCGGCAAAGGTCTTGAAGTGGTAGGACGAAATGTGGTATTTCACGTCTAACATATAGCATGGCGCTTCCGTTCGTAAATATCGGAATACTTTGGTTTCCATGTGCGACATAACCAGCAATTTATCTGTAACTTGGAAGGCCAGTTTTGGAGAGGGCCAATATTGGCACGGGCATGTTTCCCAAGGAAAGCGACAGTTCAGGTAAATGACACGCAAGACCCACACAGTTCCATTGCATACAAAGCAGCACCATTGGGCGAGACGGTGGGCGAGACTTCTAGCATGTCCTTCACAGAGCTCGCCGGCATCTTCTCTATGTGTGATCACAGGGCCTTGAAGCGAGTACGTAGTCCCTACCTGTTGACAGTCCTCATGTGGCATTGTTTCACCACCACGTGACTGGGGTCGCTGCAGTGCAGACACATAACTTCGCTTTTCCGGTTGTTCACCAGTCCTATCGTATACAGGGCCTTCGTTCAATGAGTTCACTGCTTTAGCCGGTTTGCTGTGCGGTGGCGCCACTGTGTCCTGGGTTCCTGATGTAGGCTTCAGGCTTGGGAAATCAGTATCGCTCTTTGAGCTTCCTGTGATGTCGTCTGACTCTGCGACTCTCCGTATTTTTCTTCGTCTTATTCTTCTCATCCTTCGCTTTTGGTACCGATGCAAAGGCTTTCTTTCGCTTTATTGCCACTG
This sequence comes from Dermacentor silvarum, assembly GCF_013339745.2. NCBI lineage: Eukaryota > Metazoa > Arthropoda > Arachnida > Ixodida > Ixodidae > Dermacentor > Dermacentor silvarum. The sequence continues at coordinate 64,538,589 of NC_051154.1, read as the reverse complement.
CCCGCGTAGGACACTTGCTATGACAAGCTGGGTGGTCCGCACTACAATTTGCACAAAGAAAGTTCTCGCTGCACGCTTTGAAATTATGCGGTCATCCGCATCTCTTACACCGTTGCTCACCACGGCAGTGCTTGGCCACATGTCCATAGAGCTGAGACTTGAAGCACCGATGTGGTGCCTCAACGTAGTCATTGGTCTCATGTCTTGTGAAGTCCAAGTTGATCTTCTCTGAATGGTCCGTATTTGAAGCGAACGTCCGAACCGCGGTGTTCATTCGCGTGGACCCCAGAAGTTTGGACGCGTCGCGTAACTCTTCTTGCATGATAAACCCCTTGTGGTTTTAGGTAGTCGAACAGTTCCTCGTTAGTGTACCACTTCGGCGCTCCTCTAATAATACAAGTGTTTTGCAGGTAAGAATTGAGTACTCATGCTGAGATTACAATTCCTGAGACTGACTTGCAACTGAGAAGGGCGTTAACATGCTCTTCTGTCTTTGCATCTAAAAGCAGCGCCCTTTGAGCAGTAAATCGGCTCCTAAGTGGCAATGCGCGAAGAATTTCTACCTTGTCCGTAGGCAGATGAATGGGAGTAATTTTTTTCAGGTCAGATCCTTCTGTGACAGGTGTAATTATCACTGTAATTCCGACGGTCCTCTCTTAGTGGTGGCGCACAAGCCTGAAGCCTTCATCGTCCAGATCTGTGATGTCAGCTATACCACAATCATCAATAAGCGTAGACTCGTCATCTGTTTTCGTAGCCTTATATTTACATTCACGGTTGCTCTCAGAGTCAGTCGGTTGCCTCTGACCAGGTTTCAGGTCAGGTTTAGTCATGACGGAGCTCTCGCTGCTACCAGGTCGGGCTGTTTGTTCTGCAGGCTCATTTCGAAGCGGCGGAAGGCGGTTCCACTTCTTATTAATCGCTGTACAGCGCGTGCGTCCAAATTTTCTTTCATTCATGCCTATACAAAATGTTTGATGTGTCATTAATGATCAATACGTGCTTGGTCGAGCTAACTGCGTTCTGCACAAAACACACAGCTGATGATTACGGAGGAACCGCACGTGTTGTCTTCACACCGCAGTCGTACGATTCTCTCTGTGAAGAACATAGAATAGACAATCCATTATCAAGCAAACGGCTTGTAAAACATACTCTACGAGCGCCAACAGCAAATCCCTCAGTGATTGTAGAGACCGTACACAACGTCCAGTGCCGTTACATGCTGCCTATAACATTCAATGCGGCAGGTAAACTTATTACTGAAGGTAACACTCGCGTCTCCTTGAATGGCAAGGAGGACGATGGCTCCGCTTAGCCAGTTAAGGTGTATTCATCACTCAGTGGCAACGCAGACGCTAAATGAAGTTGAAAGTTCATCTCGCGGCATCAAATGCGTGAACGCAAACGAGTTCTTCACGCAGTCCCTCTCACCGCTAAAGTACTCTCAAAGACAACGGCTGTTTGAGCCGCCTCCGGTAGCCGGTTGCAGCTGTCCCCTACCTATCCTGCCTACAACCCCCACACCTCCTGTTTAGTCCTACCCTACCTACCTGCGTACTTCGCTTTCATTTATTTAGCGAATTTAGCGACTATGCTTCATTAGATTGCAACAGCTATAACCCCCCTCTCATTCGTCTTCCGATGTAAACTTAATATTAAATTAGGTGACAAAGGCTTGCGCTGGCGCGCCCGGATTTCTCCGACACATCCGCACGCGATCGCCGGTCTGGCTGCCGGAACGAAAGCAGCGACTCATTTTGGCCAGCGCCGCACATTCGTCTAGTCAGCGTCGGCTGCTGTATATGGCAAGGTGGCGGCGCAATGACTCATGTGCCGCGGCGGCTCACGAGCCGCAGCTGCTTCGCCCCGACGCCCTTGCGCTGGCGCGCGCAGTTGTACGCGCGAGGTGGCGCCATGTGGAGGGGGGCGTTCGGGCGCAGACCGCGCATTGATTGAGCGGGACGCCCTTAAAGGAGGACCTTAATTAGGCGGTTTCCTCACAGTGACACGCGGCGACGAACCCGCGCGCGCGCGAGGCGCTCGAGCCCAGGCCCCTCACTCTCCACTGCCAGCGGCGCCATTGAAACTGCGCCAGCCGCGTCTTTATGATCCTTATCGCGCGCCCCGGCGCACTTAATTTAGCATACACGCTTTTTCGGCTCACGGCGCCCGACCGTGTGTGTGTGTGCGCGCGCGCGCCTTCTCCTGAAAGATGGCTTTTCTATGGGGCGCCTCCCGTGAGCGCCCCATCCCCTCTCCTGGACACGGACAAAGTGCGAGGTCGATATGGAAGGGTGGTGGAAGGCAACAAAACGGAAAAGTAGACGGCGGCGAAGAAAAAGTTGCCAGCGACGACCAATGCTGCTCAGGTCGGGCGCTTTTGTTCTCGTGGGGTGCGAAGCTGGGCGCGCGAAACCCCCGGCCTCGCTCCTTTTCGGCACGCTCAGCACTTTTGGTGAGAGAGGGCCCTAAGGAGATGCGATAAGCGGGGGCCACTCATAAACAAAAGGTTACAGCCACGTGTGCGCTCGCTTGCGCTGCTGGCGAGATGGCGATAGCGCACTCCCACGGCTACACGCGGGAAAGCAATGGGAGCGGCGCTAATACGGCAAATTTTATGCGCCTAGTCAACGGAGGGCAAGAAAAAAAAATAGTTGGGCGCGCACATAGAACGTGTTGTTTATGTGTATTTCATTTGTATTTTATTGCTTGCAAAAATACGCAGCTTCTTCAGTAAGAGCAGTGATGTGTGCGCTATTTCTGCCAGCTACAAGCGAAGGGTCCTCAGCTAAGTGTCGGCGCTCAAAGGTTTTCGTCTTCGTGCATGGCTTCTTCTGGTGTGTTGTTTTACAATATAACTTTTTTTTAAATTTCTGCTAGTGATAACTTACAACAGAATGCCCTTCTATTTTACTTTCTTTATAAACGCTGAACTGCTGCTTCTAAAATATCCCAGGAGTATATTGCCTATCAGGAAGATGCAGAAAAGAAAAAAAAAAAAACATTTGTTTCGTTTTTATGCATCCTAGGGGAAATTTCTTTTGCCGTGCTTACGTGATACTCGACTATTTACTATTCTCGATATTCGCTATTGAGGTATTTTCCTCATTATAAGATCGATGGTTCATTAGGCCCGCCATAGCCCCAATGCAGAACGGATGAAAGAAGCAAAAATAATTTAAGATTAGCGGTTATTGAGCTAGCTCGTTCGAATACTGTACAATGAAGATCAATGCGGATTTAGCAGTAAGGTTCAACGTAGAAACAAGTTAACAAGACAATTCTCGCGTTTCACTGCTGTATTTCAAAGTCCTGGCATCTGGTTTTAGAATGTATTAAACACGAACAAGGAGCGTTCAGATGACTCGATTATAAAATTCCGTTTCATTGCCACGCTATCATATACAGTCCTGTCCTTTCTTGCTGGTCTGGAAAGCGTTCTGGGTTCTATAGTCTGGCTCTAAAAAAAAAAATCGGGCTGCAGACAACAAGCCTCGGATGTCTTGTTGCTGCAAAAACGACAAATAAGGAGGAAAGTTCTTTTAAGACTAAGCTATCGCTGAGCATTACATGTTCGCAACCGGGTTACTAAGCATTTACGCGGCACCCAGACAATTCGATCTTCGACAACTCAAGGCAGTCGCGGGCGCGGGGCTTTCATATTTCCAAAGTCCAGTGGCCATGAATCACTGCGTACATCGCAATCAACCTTCATCGATATGGTAATGTCGATGCTCCTCATTGCATCCAAGGCGTTGTGCGAGTTTCTCCACACGCTAATATCCTTCGAAAAGGGAGCGCCGTTCTTTCATTGGAGCCTTTCGTACTGCAGCAATAACTTTTCAGAGCACAATGGCTTGTCACGCGGACAAATGTTTCCTCAACACGGCTATGTTTCAGTGGTATGATAATGGTCTCAGCTTTAAGAGGGCAAACTTCAGAAGGATTGCTCGTATACATACAGCTTCCTCGTTTTGTGGCTGAATGAGGTCTGGTCTAGACCTTGACATCAGATAATTATGCAATCTGCACGTCACCGCGGCATTCGAATACGAGCACAGCATCGGAATGCGTATGACACGACATCCCTTCTTGCGTCATACAGACATCGGATTCCGATGCGCCAGAACTCGTTGACTGGAAAATTCAGCGCAAAAAACTTACCACGACAGTAAATTGTATCTATTCGCAGTCACCATCAGGCATCATTGAATCATCCTTCGTCCGTCTTTTGGAAGAAGTGTAGTGACCAGTTACCTTTTATGACCACGATGTAACGCGGGGGACCACTCACGCAGGTTCTCGTAGGAGATCTCTTTAAAATCATCATTAGATGTGACCTTGTTATACTAAATTCTGTCTTATTATGTTACCTTAAATAAGTGAGACAAGACCACGATGTAACGCGGGGGACCACTCACGCAGGTTCTCGTAGGAGATCTCTTTAAAAACCATCATTAGATGTGACCTTGTTATACTAAATTCTGTCTTATTATGTTACCTTAAATAAGTGAGACAAGACTGTTCAGATTGTGCATTGTCACCGCCTAGAGTCATGCGGAATCTAAATGCTTGCCAGTTTCTTATTTTGGCACTGTGCCGAGGCGGTGAAATGCGTAAATGAGACTGTCGAACGACCATTGAGAAATGGTCAATGCATCTCTTCTCCACATCTGTCCTCCACTCCATGACACATGTTACTTGCTGCGCCATATGTGTTGAGAGATGCACACAATGTGCTTAATTAAGCTTCCTGCGAACGGTGCGTAAGTGCGATCTGATGGGTATATACATTTTATTTTACCATTATCTGTTTGTTTGCCATTTTTTGTCTTTCTTCTTCTTTCCTTTTTTTTTTTCGTCTCAGCCAGCCTAGCTTTGATATTGTTACGGGGAAAAGAAGTGAGAAATATATTTACACTGTATTTACAAGAATGGCAGCGGCTGACAAGATCATAGTTGGCTAGCGAAGTCCAGAGCCTCGTCTTCTTCAAGTCATTTCAAAACGTCTTCTTCATCACTCTGTCACAATATGTACTGCTTTACTAAGCGAGAAGGCGGAGCTGGCGTCCCGCATGAACAAACAATCCTACACGCGCACATATAATAAAATATGACCTAATAGCGTTTTAAGGGGTCTTAATTATATTAGCTCACTAGACCTGGTTACAGCCTCTCCTGACCTTGCAAATGATATGAGCTGGTGTACAGGCAGAGGGAGCGAGCGCTATCCCATTTTCTTGCAACACCAGGGCATGCATGCACACGCCCATAACAATAAAGATCTCAAAACTGAGTAACCAGCAGCTTTTTTTTTAATTGTCATCATGAATTAGAGACATTTATGTCACCTATCCACATGCAGCTGCCCCCACGCTATCTGATATACGGCCATAAGTGAAGGTCATTATAAGTGAAGGTCACTTCACAGTCAATGTGGACTGCGAGCGCCTTCGAACAACTAGACTACGAGGGGAGCGACGTTTTTGCCGCACAGAATGCGCCAGGCAACACGCCGTAAATCTAACTTGAAAGTGCGAAAGTTGGGTCGGAAACAGTGAGGTTATTTCTGCACAGCACTCGCTCAATTTCCCCAGCTCTCGAAAGTCTGGCGATTAATCAGCGCAAGAATCGTTATAGAAGGCTGGACGAAAGAAGAACAAACGAAGAAAGGCAAGGCGGCTTAAACGGTATCGTGCCTAGTCGGCTAGCTACACTGGGGGAAAGAGAATTAGCTCGAATGAATAGGAAGGGACAAACAAACTGCAAATTCACTCGCACGCAAGTGCAAGCGACCGTTCCCCACAGTGGGGGTGACGCTACAGTAGGCAAGAGAAGGCTGAATCATGCTCTGCCGTACTTAATATTTCGTGAGTTGCACGGCAATTTGAAGAGGGTGAGCGTGCGCTCCACCCTCGCACGATCACAGTATAAAAGATTCGTCGGCTTTTGTTTTTTTGTTCTTGTTTTCTTCGTATGTAAGCCTACTCTTGTCCAATGAAATTCAGTTGAAAGACAGCGCTGTGTCCTCATTTCCGTCTTGGTTCTTGTGAGTGAACATTCGTCATGAGTTAACATATGCATACGTGAACATTAATATTAAGGTGTGCGCAGAATCACTCTTCTTCTCTCCTTCTTACCTTTCTTTTCCCATTTTCCCACGTGCATAGGGTAGCCAATCGGGCGAGACCTTGGTCCATGCCTTTCCTTCTTGTCTATCTCTGTCCTTTGTTCGCGTAGCGCTCTTAGTGATCCTTTGTTCGCGTAGGTCGTGGGCCGTCCAGTAGAAGACCCTTTCGGAATTATCCGAGATGTTGTTCCTGATAACATAGGTTCCCGGACCACTTTTGAATGCATGCGAAGACACCAATGTGACACGTTTAAAGCGCCAATGAGTTCCACTCAAACAGTACGCGAAGGGCCCCTCGTTCGAGTAAATTTCCTTGCAAGATCAGCCGACTTGGTATTCTCACCGGTGCATTCGCAGCTGCGATAAAGCTCCAGTACTGAAAAAAGAAAAGAGATAATGCTACGATTTGTGGAATCAAAAGCAAATAAAATAAAATAAATAGGAAGGCGTCCTTTCTATGACGTTTCAGAAAAGTTATCTTGTTTATTCGCCTTTGCAGAGTTTTCGCAATTGACCAGGAGGGCATTGCCTGCTTATTTTCGAAGTCCCCCGATTCAAGTAAATTATCGAAATACAATAACCGAAAGTCTCTTTATCTCTCGCGCTCCAGTTTTTTTGTTTGTCAACAACGCGGTAAGGCCAGAGAGAGAGAGAGAAAGAAAATTGATGTGAACCCAGTAGTGGGATGTTTATTGCAAGGGCAAAAAGAAAGTAAATTCGACTTCAGCGGATTGATATTTTCCTCTAAAGCTTTGCAGCACTTGGCACGTCTACGCGTCTAAGCCGTCCACGTATTTTCTGCAGCAGTTTATTATTGCAGTTTGACAAACACTTCGGTGATATTCCATTCCACACAAATTCATTTCCTTTTCATTCTCCTTTTCACTTCATTCCTCGTTGTTTTCTGAAGCGACTTTCAAATGCGACTTTTCATGATGAATTATGGGCTCCTCGACCGCGCATGTTTAGCGCGGATAAGACTCATTATCAAGTGAAAAGAAAGGGTATGTTACAGAGGTGCCCTGATTTTCATCCCGATATACGGCAGGTTCTGTACGTCTCGTTTCGCCACCACGTTCCGGGCGCAATTTTGTCAAATCTGAACTGGTGCGATAACGTAAGCCGTGACGTGGGTCTATCTGTGCGACCCAGCTATAGTTGAGATAAGTAATGATGAGACGAAAGAAAGAAACAAAAAGATGCACAGGCGCCAGGATCCCACTATAGCGAACGCATACATGTTATGCTTGTCACGCAATCTTGCCGTTTATTGAAAACAATTGGCCACCGTCCGCGAAAACGTTTATGAATTTGGAGAAGACCTTTTGACTGCTGCCCGAAACACAAGGTCACAAAATGTTGGCAAATCATTTTGATGCAGTATTGAAGCGCATTTTTGCGCTTGTTTGCAAGTTTCAAATGTGGATAATTGAAAGAAGTGCATTTTTAGGACCAGGATAATTGAATGACCACGTATTACTCTGTGTAAAAACAAACTTCGTTTCAAGGAATCTATACCCGTATTCACGAAAAGCTTCTTAAGCTAGAATTGTTCATAAGAAAAAATGCGAGTCGATCCTACCGTTGGACATATTCTTACCAAAGGCCACCAACCGATAACAAACAGCCCTTTCGAACGAAGACACTTGAAAATTCGGCCCCAGACTCGGGCTTCATACAATATAACGGTCATACCAATTGAACGAAGACGGTCGCGTACAATAAATTCACTGTGTATTATGAAAATAGTCTCTGTACAAACACTAAGCTTCACCGAATGACGAAGTATGGTCTGCTATCGGAAAGTCTGTAGGACAAGCGCAACGTTTCGCAGTCCTTAAGCAAAAAACTCTAAACGCAGCCCACTGAATACAAAGGCATACACGAGATGCTTCCTGCGTCTACTTCATTTATAATTGTACCTACACATACCTTTAAAAATCAGCGCCACACCATAAACAGGAACATCGTTTTCCAGGTTTCTAAGCGCAACATTAAGTTTATTACCACCAAATGAAAGAAAAAGGAACGAAGGAAAGGAACCCAGGGGATCCTGTACCGACCCACGCGTTCCAAATTTTTAGTGACTGCTCGATGACTTCATTAGTTCCAGCGCTGAAACAATTCGGGTAATTTATGCGCTCTCTTCGCCGTTTTCTTAAAAGAATTTGCAAGTGTCCTTTGCATCAAGAGCTGCTGAATATTCATAAACTCGACCTTTCTTCTTTACTCTGACATCAACAAAACCTTGACGTAGAACGTTCATGTTCGTTCATGCTTCATTTAATAAGCCGCTCACACGTCAGTTATGCTATTGTCAGGAGGATCAGAAGCACTCTGCAACGAACCTTTTTTGTTTTGCGCACAGCTGCCAAACAAACCTGGAAAATAAATGAAGATCAGCGAATGGTGCGGAGTTAGTGGCTCGCTGTGTCTTTCGCGTTCGCATTGTCAAAGACTTGCAACTTCCTCGCAACGTTGATTTCTCTTCCTTCATTTCTTGCTGCAATCGCGTGCGAAGGTTCATGTGCACTTGAATATGTCTGCATGTGTGTGCGGATATATTTAATTGCTATTCGCACATTAGGAATTATTAAACAGCTTATTTATCTTTGATGATTTGTCTCTTAATTATGCCATTTGTGTATTTGTACCGTATCTATGGTGTTTCTCGCACTTAATATGAGCCAGTGTATGGTGCGTGATTTTATAATGTACTTCTTAAACGTTTGTGATATCTAATATTATGTGAAATTTGTAATGTTATGCGATAATATGCGATGCATGTCACCCATGGGAAAAGGAGTAGCCCGCACCATGTTTTATTGCCAACGTCACCTTATTCATTCATATAAATAAATTTTTTAATGTTAACTTTCTTTCCTCTGGGCTTCAATCCTCAGCTATTTTCCGCCTCTTTCGCTTCATCGACATGGTTCCCTTTGTTTTGCCCAACATTAAGGTCACCACTGGCTTGTTTTCTTATGCGAGAAAACTAAGCGATTTTATATGCGCATCGGCTCTTATAAACATGTGGGCAGGTGCGTGCGTGCGTGCGTGCGTGCATGCGCGCGCGTTTATGTATGTGTGTGCGTGCGTGTTTTTGTGAACGTGGACAATATGAGCGCCAATTATACACAAAGGAAGTAGTGCCTTCGTGAGGACAGCTTGTGGTTGAACTATGATGGAATAATTCTGATCAGGGCGCTATAACGTAAAATGATTCCAAACTGTTTTGATTCCAATTTCGCAATCAGCCTCCACGATTGGTCAAAACATTTTCGGGCCACTCCTAACTTCGCCTGTCTGTCACGCGACGTCACGAAAACCGCGATAACTCCCCATCTGACATAACGTGTACACACTGATTATGCATGATTAAACCGCACAAAAGAAAAATAATCATTCCTGATTTGACGCCTTTTCACCATTAGCCCTCTGCTATTGGTTCAATGTTTTCTGGCTACGCTCACTTCGCCTGTCTGTCACGCAACCTCACAAAACCGCGAAAACTCACCACTTCAAAGTGATGTGTACGCGAAAAAAATGCATTAATATGGCGAACAAAACTGAAAATTTTTCTGAACAGCCACAGACTGTCCCGCTCCGACAGGAATAAAAGATAGCTGCCCGCCGATCGCTCAGGCCCTCGCTACTCGCACCTGCCGGTGAGCATGTACTTATTTGCGCATGATAAACCTTTTTGCGTGGCAGCAAAACGTTATCGAGCCCTTTCGGCATGCATACGACATCGCTCTGCCAACTCTTCCTTGCTGAGGATCCGTTTTAGCGGCATTCTTATCCTTCCGTTGCACGCCGCCGCGATTTTCGGCCAGCCACCGCAAGCTAAGCAAGGCGAAGCGGACCAATCGGAGAAGCCGGCACTACCCTCTTCATGCGGTTATCTATTTTCACTGTGCTGGCTCGGCCCCATCGAAACCCTTTATACTAGAGCGGGCTCCTCGCCTCTTATCAGCCAATTAGATAAGGAAAACCACTGAGTGTAGGCAATGTTATTGGTTTTAAAGCGAACAAAGGTGGCCAAACGAGGAGAGTGTTTGATTAGGTTGTTCAGACAACGCTGCGGGTCACCGTCCGATGCTTGCGTCGGTGGTTACGTAAATTTGACGTCACGAGTTTGGAATCGAAAAAGCTTGGAATCATTTTACGTTATAGCGGCCCAGGAGGGGTTTTTTGTTATTGTATTGGTCATTTGTTAGAACGGCACTGAATCACGTAGCACACTAAACCGGGAAAGGATGGATGATACGGAATCTTTCGACATCTACCAAGATAGCCACCCTAACGATTAACGGCGCCTTCTCGAACCTCGAATCATTTCTCAGCCGAGCCGAAGAGGTTTAGCTGCTATTTTTGCCTTAAACGTGTAAGTGAAACGTCAACTGCACATAATGTTTCTCTATAACCTAGTGTGCTGATGTCAGTGGCACCGTTAAGCGAACATTCAGCGAAATGTGTCTAATAACAGCTAGTGTGTCTAATACCCCTGACACATGGGCACTCTAAAGTCCTTTAGGTAAGGGGACATCTACCGGAAAGGCGTTCAAGCGCAGTGACACACGACAAAGGAGTATCTCCCTCCCGGCAAAGTTCCTTTGTGGGAAAGAAGATCGGGCATCTACTTTTCAAGCGTAAAGGTGTACTCTCGCATACAGCGTGCACAACTCATCTTGGGCCGCGATTTTGTAGCGATGCCTTACGACTTATTCTACACTAGTCTTATCATCCACCGCTCACGGCCAGCTGATCCCGTTGATAACGCGAGCGGACCGTCGCTCTGGCCACTGACAAAGCGCAATAAGCGCGAAAATGCATTATTACCGGAAAGGCATCGTTACAAAATACTGGCCCAATAGAAGAAAACCTGTTACATAACTAAGGTGCCCTGTAAGTATTGGTTTTATTTTGGAAAATGTTTTAAATTTTAGCGGTAATGCGATTTGTCGAACACTGAAGATTCACTCTAGCTATACTCTCACACGCCCGCACCACGTCGCTAGCGCCGCCATGTTAAATTTCAAATATGCGCATTATAAGTCATCAAAAATGGGAAAAAACTTTTTAGGTTTTACAATCACTAAATCTAATCTACATGCGCAGCTTCTTGTAAATGTTTTCTCTCTTGCTGCTTCACCAAGCAGCGCTTTTTTTTTCTTTTCTTTTTTCTTTTTTTTTCTTTTGCGGCGTTCATTTGAGGAACCACCTAAAGAAGTTAGTGCGCTGCCGTGTGTCATCGGCGCAACTCCTTTCTGCAAAGAATCCTTCAGAGTAACAAAAGGGGTTTCCTGCAAAGGACTTTACTTTTGCCCGTGTGTCAGGGGTATAATATGCAGCTTCGGTACTGAAGACCGCTTTCGGTGTCGCTAAGCAGTTGCAGAAGTTGGCGTCCGTCGTGTGCAGGTTTTTTATTATTGCGTTATTTTTTTCCCTGTCTCTCTCCTCCGTGGTCGTTGTTATCGCGTGTGGCTCATTTGTTTCCCGTCTCATTTTTTCACTACTGTGCTCGGCCATGCTTCGTCGTTCTTTTGAACAATTTCGTTACATTTTTTCGTGAATTAACATCGTTTGACAACTATTAAACATTTAAGACCAACAGACCTGCGAAATGACCTTCTGACCAAAGTCACCTAGTCCGCACATGTGTTCGAGAACCATCTATTTCTCTCTTTCTCTCTCTCTCATCTCTATACTCTTTCACTTTCCCTTTTGTAGGGTAGCAAACCAAGCACTTTGTTGATTAACTTACCTACCTGCATCCTTGCATATTCTATTTTTCTCCAGTAGTGCACATTATTCGACAGTTAGTGCGAGTTCATCGTGTGGTTTGTATGTGTCGTCCACTAGTCAGCGCTTTTTTTTTATTGTCTTGAACTGTTCAGCTCTTAACTTTATGGTATAAAAGAAGCCGTTCTTCACTTCCTTCGGGAACGACCAGAACGATGGGTCATCTTCGCAGACTCAATCGCGGCACCACAGAGTATGTGCGATATGAACAGGGCTCGTAACCAACATCCACTGATGCGAGACATGATGCGTTACATTCATCATATTGCCACTGTCGCTGAACGCTATGTCATATTTCAATGAATTCATGGATACGATGGTATATGCGGATATGAAAAAGCGGACCAAGCTGCCCGCGTAGAGGCCTATATTTAAGAAATTTCAGATGAATATACTTTGCAAAAGCCGAGGCATCAGCAATGGCAAAGAATTACGCCCATGCGGAAAGGAATCATCTGTGGAGTTTGTCGCTTCATCAACATCACCTTCTCCAATCAAGTTGACCCCTTCTTAAAATCAAGACTTCCACATCAGCTTCCCCGTGACCTTGAGACAATGTATCATCAACTTCGTCTGAGCACCGCGTTCACCAATCATCCCTGTGAAATCATGCCTATTCACTTGTGCCATCTTGGACTGACCACAAACCCGTATTGTAATTCATGCGGCGCGTTAGTAACCATAGAACACATTTTGTTGAAAAATCCAGATTACAGAGACGAGAGAACTTATTATTTCAGTAAATTTTGCACTGTTTCCCAAGAACCACCAAATCTAGCACGAAAACTAGGTCCCATGCCTTCTGCTTCAAAGCAATTACGTCAAGTTTTAAAATTTATTTTCATATTTGACAAGCTCTAGCCTATTTACATTAACACCATCACCTTTGTCGCACCTGTACACACAATGATTATATATTGTCTTGTACTTTTTACCTTTCCCGCCCTCCTCCTCCTCCTAGGGCATTTCTCCCCATCCCGTCCCCTACATAGAGTAGCTTGTAGGCGCCAACACATGCTCCGGCAGAATTGTCTTTTACTAAAGAGCTTTCTCTCTCTCTTTCTCGAATTCTGCAAATCATATGTAAGCACTGCATTATGACATACCAAGACAACATTTTCAAAGAAAAAACAATGCCGCTGTCGTTTTTGAGTGATTATCAGAGCGAGATTCGATCATGAATGCGTTAGAAATTATTTTCATTATCACTTTTTCCCGGTACTAAGTTAGACTACTTAAAAAATGAAGAAAGACACGGACGAAGGCGCTAGCAGATTTATCTAATTAACCTTTAGTATAAGCGCGACTTCTTTATTTGTGGCTTGATCTCCTGCGGCGACGGTTTCACGTGCTTCGTGTGTTTTCACTGCTTCCGCAACTCGCTGCTCAACCATATTCGACACTCGTTGCTGTCCCTCGATTTGTTCCCCGCCGTTGACGTTCCTCTGGTGTGCCACCGGCCCGTCGATCTGGCTCGGTGGCGGCCTCCTTTTGCCTTGAGTTATTCCGCCGTGAACGCCTTCCTCGGCCCCATCGTAAGGAAGACACCGTCCGAAACTTTCCACGTCATACCTATATATGCACCTGCCAAGCCACTATGGACTGAAATTCTGCCCGCTTCAACCGGGGAACGGCGTCTGCGCAGCGTATTCTCTCGCCCATTCTGTGCCCCGCGGGTGCTACTTCGGTCTAATAACACATCAGTACATAATTTCCCTCATCGGATGTAGAGGTCCCATGGGATTCCCACGATAGTGACAAAGGTGTTGCAGTTCCACTGACGAGAACAGACGCAGTAGCTACACTCTGCTTGCTCCATGGCACATGATCGTATACTTTGACCTCGTGGAACTCGTTGAATTACTACGAGGCCAAGGTGCAGTCGCCTACATTGGTTGGATCTTGATGATATCTGTCTACCGCCTACAGGCTACCAAGGTGTAAAGAAACAATGTTGTTGTACCGGCTGTGGCATCGAGGTACCGTTTACCAATTTGTACTATTTTCTATTGGAATGGCCAACAGCCCTATAATTGAATGGAAAATGAGACAACCACCCAAAAAACTAATCATTTACTCCTCTCCTCCTTACGGGTTTCCGCTGAATTATTACCTCAAACACTTGCCTTTAGTTCGAGTTGATAAATTCGACTTCGCCCAGCCATCTGCTAGCCGCCTGGTTAGCTCGGATGGTATAGAGCGGCTGCCACTGAAAGGTGGTGGTCCCGGGTTCGAGTCCCGGACCAGGGCGAATTTTTCTTTAGCTGGGAGGCTTTTCTTTCGAGGAACCCGTATGGATTTCGTTTGTAGCAATCGCTACGATTGGGTGGATGTCTCATTTTCCATTTAATTACTCCTCTCCACCTTGCGGGTTTCCGCTGAAAAATGACGTAAAGCCCTGCAATGTGACACCTGTGGTTGGGATTGAACAATCGCACGACTTTTGTGTATCTGCTCACGTTATAGTACGTAGAGGCAGGTGCTGCAAATCGTGCTAGAGACACTGGGCAGACGGCTTCTGTCAAAACAAAAGATGTTAGGACAGTGGTCACAACGGACGTACTATGCGCTGAAGTCAGCCGCAGTGCTAGTTGGCTTCCTGCGGTCTACGGGCCATCGAAATAGGCCGTGACAGTGACGTGTGCCGCCTTATAATTTTTTGAGCCATAATTTGTTTCCCTATACATCTTTCTCCCTTCCTGTTACCTTGAATTCATTTTCCCTTCCCCCTACCAAGATATGAATGAAACCGAATTCTTTCTCTGCTTAACATCCCTGTCTTTTCTATATTTATGTGAATCTCTCTCTATTTAAGCACAGTGAACATCTAGAAATACTAAACAATCTCCCTGAAAAGTTTGATACATTTAGCTCAGTGTTCCTGCAGTGATCGTTCACAGATCTCTTGGGTTATCTGAGTGCTCCGAGCTGGCGCTTTTGCAGTTTTCGCACTGTTGAGCTGCTCATAGAGGCATTGAGAATTCAACCGCGAGACATTTAGAGCTTGCATGACGTCCGATGGATACTTTTGTGAAACAGTTTTCACCTAGATATTGTGTTCGGTTTTCTGTAACACCTATTTGAACTTTTTAAGCTGTGGAGACTGACCACGCTTACGCAAGTGCAAAAAAACATTTTGGAGATCTCGAATCAACTATCGACAGCCGACGCTGCAACATTTCCAAACCATTCAATTTGTAGCATATTTCTTATATTAATTGGAAGCAGAACGTGAGTATGCATATGGGAGGCGGGGGGAGGAGTACTAGAAAGGCGCTTGCTTAGGTTTGTAAGTACGCGTACACTGCATACAGCGTTAATGAGGCAGCATGATTTCGCACAACCGGCCGTGCATCGCGGGAGGGATATTCGCTGCACTCATATTGGCACGCACACTTTGACAATGGTTCGGTTTCCCGTAGGGGCCACAAATTGTTCACCATATGGCTGATATGGCGCACGTAACGACGTTGTGACACGGGTAGGAGCGCATGACCATGCACAAATATTGGTTGGACGCATCGACCTAAAGCAAACTCTAGTACAGGCGCACGTCTGTTATCTTTTAAGATGTCGTCCGATTTTCATGGCCGATTTTCATACGCATAGGCAGCATATGCAGCAGCACATTTCAGCTGCACGCACTCGAACTGCCGCATCGCCTCCTGACCAGCGCTGGTTCCGCATAACGCCCACCAGGGGACGTATTCTGCGACAATCACTTCGGTGACACTATCGCCTTGGCGTGACGTAGTGCTCAACCAGGCAATCGGCGAGCGCCTGACGGCGATACTATCGCCGAAAGTGATAACGTCCCCAGTTAACACATCGGAATTAAGAAAGGTACTTTGAATGGTTCATTCCGAGCAGTAAAAGGTCTCTCAGATATGTGTGCAGTATTTCAAACTGAAATATTGAGCCGTGCGATTACAGCCACAATTCGGAAACTTACCTTAGAGCTTGAAAAAACATTTTAAGGGCTGGAGTTCGGAAATTTTCTGCGCCGTTCCTAAAACCTACAAAGTTGAAATTTCTTCAACTAATTGCTTCCGCCAAGCTTTATTCTCGCGTAATTTACCCTTCATGCGCCTGGCAGTCTGTAAACAACAAAAAAATATTTAGTCCCTCGCAGAGCCCGATAACTCTAATTAGTACACACGTGATAATAGTCTCCGGCACCCTCAAAGGACCTAGAACTTTCTCCAGCATGTTCCATGCGAGGCATACTTCATTTCTACTAAGCGGCAAATTTCACCAGCCTTTTCTTTTTTTTTTGCTTTTTTTTTCTTTTGTTCAATTTTTTGGGACGAGTGTTGCCTGCAAGCTACAGACTATAAATTTTTTTTTTCTTGCCGAGTTCCGATTACGGAGTTTCTGGCTAAATGTCTTCGCCCAACATAAAATCATAAGCTGCAAGCGTCATTTGTTGGATTAGAGCTGTAACACAGAACGAGTAACAAGTTTGGCGCGTGACTCGCTTTCATTTGAAAGCTCAGTTTCCGCTCAATCGCATCAATGCATCAATCAATAAAATGCATGAATCGCTTTCATTTGCAAGCGGATAGATGCAAAATCCTCCGCTGAAGTGGTATCACAGAAGTAACGTAGAGGAAATGCAATGTGCACTCCTGTTTCGATACAAGTTGCAAACTGTCGATAGCATTGCGAATGAAGCAATAGGTGGCTTTGGGTGAAGCTCCCTTCTAGTGTTCCTGCCTGGTGTGATGCCCACAGGCAAGAAACGTTTCTGCAAAAGGTTCCACATAACGTTTTTTTCTTGTCGTTTAATATCGTTATAATCAGTGTATTGGGCCAATTTCGATGAAAAACAAAAAAAAAGTTCTTCAGGTATTTTTATTTCTTTTCATTAAAAGGTTAACACTCTGGCAGCCTTACAGAAATTTTCCTGCACCATAACGGACGTGCATTTGAGCCCAGCTTTCTGTTTCCATCTCCCCTCAACATCTGTTTTTTTTTTTTTTTTTTAAAGGAAGATAAATTAACTACAATTGGACAACACTCGTTCGTGATAAAGGTTGGCAGTCGGTGAGCACGCTAAATCCCCTTCTGTTAAAGTTGCAGTGATAACGAGTCCACCAGAATCGAGTGCACTTTCCGTTCGCATTGTGATTAAGACTCATTAGAGACATCAGAAACACGATAAAAAGAACCAAGTTGCCGAACCGCGCACGGTCTTCGTAGTCATCAAGGGTGATACAAGTACCGCAATTTCGTTTTTAGCTGCTACGTGCTCAAGGCGACGTAACGCAACCCGGTGCCCTGAGTTTTGCTTCAAGATCTCTAAGCCTGACTGGGATGTGGAAAATCTCTTGGTTACAGTTTTGGGCTTGAGTGTACTTTACCGAACGAAGACATAATGTCAGCATGGATTTCATAGTCGAAGCAAAGCGTTTATTGGAGCCGACTGTTCTTCAGCATAGGGAACAATAAAGGGACCAGGGTTAGCTCAACAATCCATAGTCATTAAAAGTAACTTAGTTATATTAATGAAGTCACCGGCCAAGGATAACACAACCCGGGAACTGCTTCTTGTCGCGCAGCAAGAATGATCATATCCGTGAGAAGATGAATTGACGAGAGGCCGGAGGCGTGCTCCGCGGCGCTCTGCTTCAAGCGGCCTTTCTATAGGACAGATACAAGCGAAAATGGTAAGAAGCGCAAATGTCATGAATCTGGCCAGCGACGCAAGTGAAAACAGAAATGAATCCACGCGGGAGTATACACAAATGAGCAGGGCGGCCAGCGGCCGTATGTCAGCGCTTTTCCTCTTCGCCGCGCTTGTCATCATGTCACTGACTCGCTTTGTGCTGCGTCTCGGGGAAGTTAGTGATCCGTGTCGACGGCGTGCAGCCTTCCCTGCAGTCATTCTCGATGCTTTTTTCTTTCATCGCGCCTGCTCCAGTTTCAGTTACGTGTGGCGCAAGATCAGAGGTAACAAACGACACGTCACTGGCGGAGCTGTTGACGCAACCGCGGTGCGTGTGCTGCTCAAAAGACTCTAGATGCACTTAAGCATGACTTTTCGGTAGTCGCCTGCCGCGTATTGAAGGGCAATGAGGACAATGTTGAGCTTTGTAAAAGACAAATGCGTTTTTCAGGTCAGGCCCCATTTTAAAAGCCAATTTGCTTTTTTTTTATTATTGCACCACAGCTGAAAAAGAGCATAATACTCTCGCGTCGCAGGACGCCATTTGGGGAATGTTTCTCTTGTGGCAAGCGTCTTTTTTGTTGTTTTTGTTGTTGTTATCGAGAACAGACGTAAAACCCATGCGCCCTCTTGGGTTAACTCGATTGTTCTTTGCCCGTGTTTCAGTGCACATATTGAATAGGTATGGAAGAGAAAAGAAAGCATTGATTGCATGCATGCGCGCGTGCGTGCGCGCGTGCGTGCATGCGTGCATGCGTGCGTGCGTGCGTGCGTGTGTGGGCGTGCGTGTTTTTGTGTGTAACAGTCACAGTAAGCTCCTCCCTGCAGTTGTCAGAACTCGCAAAGATCGAATGTTTCAGGATTTATTGAAGCCGTCAGGTTGAAAAGCGCTATTCTCGTCTGCACTCAACGATGGATTCGTCTCCTTTCGTGCAGCCTATCAGCTCGGCATATTTACGAGAAAGAACTGAGGAAAGGCAGCTTAATTTTGCTGTGAGCAAGGACCTACACCATCAGTACTCCATCAGTATATATACCATCAGTATGAGTGGCAGTGGCACTGGTGGGCAAACTTTTCTTTTTCTTCACCCTTTGGCAAGGGTGAAGGGCCACCTGAGAATCAGGTGGCCTGACGAGGAAATGGTGATTACTTCACGATGACGACCGTCGCCATCGGCGCTATGGAGAGGATGGTCGGGTGGGCAAAGTAAGCATAATTTTGAGCTTTTAACTGCGGTCGCAATAATTTGTTCCCCATCGGGCATGCTGATAAACGACACAAAGGCAATATTCAGTGCCGGTCAAGCTACCGCAAATGAATTGTCAGCGAAGCTGCAAGATGAGCCCATTGAGGAAGCCAGCTATGTATATATATATATATATATATATATATATATAGCTACTGCACTGTCAGGATTAACACAAGAGAAAGCCCTCACATGATTATATGTGATTGCATGTATTTTGAATTACACCCACCAAATTTCGACAACGCCCAAGAGCATTCTTCAAACCCTTCTCTTAACCTTGGACTTCCAGGTGGGTTACCTTGAAGGAAAACTACACTTGTCTGTCACCTATGCCTGGGATTGACCTTTCTGAAATCTTTTGCATCAGAATGACCAATAATGTTACCTGAGGCGACTCTGATTAGGAAGAAACTATAGATCACGTTCTGTGTTACTGATCGCGGCAAAACATGAAATTTAGAACAGAGAATTGGGCAAGTTGGTTAAGATTCATGGCTGGAAGCAGCGCAAGGGACGAAGAAAGCGAAACTATAAACAAGTAATGACCTAGCCACTGAGAGTTTATTGTGACAAAATATATTTAGCTTACACTATATATAATATTAAATATATTTAGCTTAAGATATATAGAGAGCCTGGCCTATGGGCCTCCGTCACCAGGCCACCATCGTGACTCTCGAGTATTCTAGGGATACTTCCATACCAGAGCAAGTGCAGTTTGAATTTTGCAGCTACCACGTGACAGAGTACAATAGGACCGCAACTCGATGTTCCAGTAGTGGGGGACTCGGAAATAATTTCGACCACCTGGGGTTTTTTAATGTGCACCTAAATCTAAGTAAACGGGTGTTTTTCGCATTTCGCCGCTATCGAAATGCAGCCGAAGTGGCCGGGATTTGATCCCGCGACCTCGTGCTTAGCAGCCCAACACCATAGCCACTAAGCAACCATGCACGGCAGGTCTGACTGCCTCCAAGTTTGTCATGTAGACAACTGCTCCCAAGGCCCTAATAACGAACTTTAATTATTGATTTTTTTGTTAAATAGCATTCCGAAGCTCACGCTATTAGCGGCGAAGTGTGTGGATCTCGCGTAGGAACTCATATACAAAAATTCCATGTTCGCTGCGCTCATAACTTTTTTTACCAAACATTTAGTACAGCCTAAAAAACAACCTCTATATGCTCGCACTAAAGCACTGGACGAGTTTAGTACCCCGCATTTGAGCAGCGTCCTAATGTCTGTTAGATTACGCTGAACACATCGATCCGCGTATCGACCAGACGAGAGGTGATGACGCCCTTGCAGTTTAGATGATTTTAGACCCACGGTTTCCCATCACCATTCTTTACGTCCACTCTTCGGTCATAGTTTCAAGCATAAAACTGACATAACCTGAAACTCATCGGCCCTATATTCTAACGAAAGTAGCCCAATTCAGCGTTCCCGTTACGGCATCTGTTTCCGCGGTGGCCTCATATATGGCTGCTTATGCCAGTCATCGGCACTAAAGAATAAGCGTTTCGCAACGTGGATCTCCCTTCCAAATGGGTACGAGCAAGAAGTGAGGCGGTGCAGCGCCGTCGTGATTGGTCGCCGCGAGCTGTTTATTCGAGAATGCACACACGCGCGCACGCCATTCCACGGGATGGCACGGCGCCGGTATCGCACAGAACGCGGCGCGCAAATAGGCTGTGCAGTGGAAACTTTGTTAGCGCCCGCCGCCTCCGTCTCTGCCGACGACGCGTATCGTGCACTTCGCCACCTCTTCGCGCGGATCCTCTCCGAATGGAGCAGCCGCATTCTTATGAATTTCGCTTGGTAGTACATCTTCTTTCCAGTGGCTGCTTTTCAGCAGTCGACCCCCCCCCCCTCCCCCTGCGCTCTCTCCCTTTCACTGTGGAGCCCGTGGGAAGTTTCGTAAATATTTCAACGGAGTTGTCTCCCCAGCAGGCCTTGCCACAGCGAGTGCCCCATTTCGAGGACGCTGTAATTTCCGGTCGGCTTGGGGGACTCAGATGGAAGCGTGACGGCAACACGGCGAGCAGCAACGCAAACAAAACATTCGCCTCGGGTGATGGTTGGAGACGCGCACCGTCTCGCAGTCATCCCGCGCGGATTACATGGTGCCGCGAATGTAATCAAGGTAGCGCGCAAACTGCTTCGACGGAAGAAAGAGAGAACCTTTCGGCCGTCGTCCGCTTTCGACGCGGAGTTCACGCGAGAATCGCAAATAGGGGGCAAAAATTTGAAAAAAAAAATATTAAGAAAGAAAAAGAAATAAAGAAAGAAAAGAAAAGCGCTACCTGTCACGCGCAGCTTCGATTTGCGTGCGTTCGTCGATACACAGTTGGCAGCTTCGGTAATAGCTGCAATCGAGCCAGCCTTTCTCTCGAGTTTTCAGTGCCACGAAATTGGGCCCCATCAACACCGACCGAGGTTCAAGTGACATTGTCCTTTCCGACGGCCGAGGGCCGCATTAGAATGAAACCGTGCCGTGCTTCGTAAATTTGCGTAGATATCGAAAATGATTTTCAATCTTTTTTTAGCTCCGAAGGACAAGGAAAATTGTCATACGGGGTGAGTTTTGATTATTTGCATAAAGTACAAGAAAAATTCACAAGACCAAGCTGGTATTTTTCTTTGAAGAATATTCAAGAGCTACTTTCTGACGTCGTTTTCTTTAATATATATATATATATATATATATATATATATATATATATATACACGAAATACAACGATTTTTTTTTACACCCTGTTCGTAGTTCGCTTTTCTTTTTGCGGCTTTCCCTGTAGCAGGTTTATTGCCGTTTTCTCAATATGTATATATATTGAACCGACCCTTGAAAAAGGTCGGGCCACTGACCGCAACTGTTGGTTAAATAAACCTCAGATAACCGCAAAGTTGTGCTTCTCATTTTTCTAAATACGCTTGGCCCATTGAAAAATCCTGTTACTACTATTTATACATATATATATATATATATATATATATATATATATATAAGAGACTACGAACAGGCTCTAACAAAGAAAAAAGAAAATATGGAATGCTGGAGGTGCTTAATACATTAGCTTTTCTCTACAGAAGGCTGAATTGTGCATGACAGCAGTTCGTCTCGGGAAATATGGCGTGAAACCATACAGAGGCTATTAGGGCTACTGTCCCTATATAGAGCCAGAAAACTCTGAAGCGTCGATGCACGTCATCGTGACGTGTATATTCGCTTTTGGATGCTAAAGCAGACGCCAGCTCGCAAACCACGTGTTTCGTTACCGCACGATTGGCCGCTATTATACGCGCCCGTCTATATGCCGTGGTTCAGCAGGTCTTCTCTTACTATTTCGAATATGCCATACGGCTGCAGAGCCTATGTAGATACATCGGACTGCACATCACAAGACACCTTACAAGTTTAGTAAAGGTCGCTGAAAGACGTTTTTTTCCCCTTTCTTTCCCACAACATTTCGTTGTATCAGTGTTCGGGTATCACGTTCGTCTGCGCTACAGAGTCGACCACAGGCACAATTTATTGTAGCAGCAGTGGCTTCCATGCTTGATCGACTGCAACTGATACACTTCAACTAATACGCTCGCATGCCAGCATGGCAAGATTAAAGGTACCGCTGATAAAGAAAAAAAATAGCTAGCGATTCGACAACTGCATACTTGATGCGCTAAATTCCTGCTTATCAAAGCTCTGTCGCTGGAAAGGGTGGTGCATCTGTTATTCTTGGAGGGCACTCTACCAATCTAGGCTAGCTTGATTTCTGGGTTTGCGGCCTCTTTAAGCATTTAACAGGCACAACGCACCTGGAAACGAGAGGAGCGTAAGAATTTTAGGAATACGAATGCATGGAACTGAAAAAAGAAAAAGAAAAAAGAAAGTGTAGGAGGCAGTGAGACAAGAAAAATATTAAAGCGTGTCGCCAGGTCACCGCTCGGCTGCATAGCGCAATTGGATTGGTGCGTCCGCGCTTGCCCCTGGCCAGTGTGCGGCAGCGTGCTGCCGTTCGGCCACCAGCGCGGTCACTTTTTCCCACCCCCGCACTTTCCTCTCCATGGCGGCCACCGCTGAACAGAAGCGCCACGTCCGGCCCGGGCGTCCGGGGCTCAGTGCGCTCGCGATGTGCCGGAAACGGCTTTGGCTCGAGACGGCAAGGCTTCCTCCGGCCTGCAGGAAGTCCTCGGCACGCTCTAATGGATCGATGCCGCCAAAGTGAGAGTAATTGTATTGGTTCTTAAGATTTAGTGAACCGTCACTGGGGATTAGGCCGGTCGTTGTGGCCGGCTGTTCCCGACCACCGAGGAACAAAGCGCGCGGCGAGCTCTGGTTTATACGCCTTGTAGACAACACCCTAAAGCATATATATGAGTCACGGATGGTCCGCGCCGGGCGCTGAGGACTATGCGGGAAGGAGGGTGCATTCCGCGCGCCTATATACCAGAGGGGAGGTGGAGAGGTCGCGCTAATCTGGCTTCGCTCCTAGTTGTTCGATGCTCGTTTCTAGCGGCTGTAGAAAGAAAGCAGAGAGGCACGGCTATTGGCTGCGCAATATAATTTCTCGGTGGCATGACGAATCGCTCGCGGTGAGCAAAACTCAATCACAGGCGAGCGCGCGGCACGGTTTACGCTCCAGAGGTGTCGGTGAATCTTGGTTAGCACCCAGCATCCTTGTACGTGGCGCTACGCTGTTTATCTTTTGTTTCTTTCCTGTTTGTTTACCCACTATTTCCCTCCTGCCAGGTTAACTGCGCGTAATTCGCAACGGCTAAGCTCAAATATAATCTAGTGGGCCTCAGAGAAGAATTTTACTAGATTAATTATTTGCCGCTTTTCTCTTCTTTCTGGGGTTTTACGTGCCAAAACCAGTTCTGATTATGAGGCACGCCGTAGTGGAGGGCTCCGGATTAATTTTGACCACCTGAGGTTCTTTAACGTGCACTACAACGCAAGCACACGGGCGTTTTTGCATTTCGCCTCCATCGAAATGCGGCCGCCGGGGCCAGGATTCGATCCCGCGACCTCGTGCTCAGCAGCGCAACGCCTTAGCTGACTGAGCCACCCCGGTGGGTTCAAAGGCATCTATGTAATGTGAACAACACTACAAAGAGATATGAGCAAACAGGCAGCGATCCCTTTACGAGCATAAAATAGACGTCATGGCGGGTCAAATCTTGAATGACGAAGAAAATGAAACTATTCATCTTAATTTGTTCTCTGAAAGAAGACATGACCAAAAACATATTAGTCTATAAAACAGATGACCAAGTGAGAAAGGGAACTGATATGATAAGCGACTAAGTTATTCGTATTTGCGTGCTTTCTTCGGCTACTGTAGTTTAATTAGTAACGTTTGCGGTCGAGTACAGTTTGTGACAGTGAGTACAGTTTGTGACTTGCACGTTTTCTACATGCGGGCCTTTCGGCAGAACCTTGGTAGCCTGTCGCGCTATATTTAAATCTTGTTTGTTCAATACATGAGCAAAGAAAGCAATGAAAATAGCCACTGTAAGTAATATACTGATTACGTCACATCATAGATTGAAACTACTTATAAGAAAACACAGAGACAATTATTGAACTTTATTGTTAAATATATGTTTATTTTCACTCAGGACCGATCTATCTTTTTTTAAAGTGATTTGCGAAAAATAAACGAAAAATGAAATAAATTTAATTTTATTAGTTCAGTTTAGGTCAGGCCTTGTTCTTTTAAAGGAAAAGTCGCTATTTACTTTGTCCCAGTCACACGAAAGTCTTCTTCAAACCAAAGGAGGAGGCGGAAAACGAGACGTGAAAAGCAGAGAGGCTAACCAGATTAAGTGTCCGGTTGGCTACTCTGCACGGGGGGATGGGGTAAGGGCAGAAAAGATTACAAAACAAGAGAAGATTAAAAAATGGAAACCAAATTTGGTTCACTTACAAGTACCTCAAACATGCATATTCCTGTTTTCATGCAATATACAATACATTTTTGCAAGCATGCCTCTTGATGTATTCTTTCATGGACAATCGAATTAAACAATTCGCGACACTGTATATAGCGGCCACAAGCCGCATGCGTGCCAGTGTGCAATGATTTCGAGGAGTAGCACAAACGACCGGGCTGCACTGAGAGCCGAGAAAGACAGGATTCGCGGGACGAACCTTTTCGAAGGGCGTTACGATGAGAGCCCCTGAGCGAACTGATTGCTTCCGGCCTGAGCAGCCGTGTTTCCGCAGTGATTTCGGTGTTTCCTACAATGCAGGCACGGGCGGCGCAGCGAACCGAGCAGCCGCAGAGCAGCTGGCGGGGTATTCTTTGCTGTTCTCTTTAGAGAGCGCTCTGCACTTTGTGTGGCCATAGATCCCCTTCGCTGTTGACCCTCGAGTCAGATGTGCTATAAGCCGGGGTCCACTGCTCTGGTTTTTGTCAAAAGCATCTGTACATATGCAAGTCCGTGCGTTGGTGTGCCTACGCTCGAAACGTGGTTCTTGCGCAGCAAATCCAAGTGGAAAGAAGAAGGGACAGAAAAAGCGCCAAAATTATTTCCATTCAGTTTTGCTGCGCCAAAACCACATTTCGAGCATGAACCAACTAGTCCAACATCGCATTCTGCGGCGCTCGTTCTTCTTCTTCTCCTTCTTCTTCTTCTTCTGCTACTGCTGCTGCTGTGTGTGTGTTCTTTTCTTTTTCATAAGCAAGTGCGAAACATGCCCAAAATTGCAATGGCGTTCCTGTTAGGGCAACTTGGAACTCTATACTGAAGGGAAGGAAGCTTATGCGAAAATTAGTGGAACGACAATGTGCATTATCGTACAATTTAAGGACGCGTAATTAGGAATTGTTGATTTTTTAGGATTTCTGTTTACCAGACATGACTTCACTACTGCTATATTTCGCTAATTATGACATGTGATGTGTGTCCTATATAGTAAATAATTAAAAAGCTAACTGGCGAACTTTCTTTAATTAGTTACCTCGACATTGCGATTTATCGTGCAAGTAATTTCCGCCTCTTCCAGAAATCCACTTGACAAGGCGAGAAAGAGCTAACTACTGCAGGCCATTAAAAATATGTTACAGCTACTAACACACGCTCGCACATGCATACGATATAATATATGCATACAATGTGTCTAATGCCTACAATTTTCGAAGCTGAGAATTGCACTTCGCTGAACTGGTTCTGTGTTGCGAGTCTAGAGCACTGCACGGCCGAGTTTTTGAGCCCGGGCCCGGCCTGGGCCCGATTTTACATCGGGCGGCCCGCCCGAGCCCGACCAAAATTTTTATGGCGAGACCCGAGCCCGGCCCGGGCCCGGAGATAATCTACGTTACCCGCCCGGCCCGCCGCCTCTTTACCTTAGGCCCGAGCCCGGCCCGACCCCGGCTTGAAACCGGCCCGAGCCCGGCTCGAAACCGGCCCGAACCCGGCCCGGCTCGAAAACGGCCCGAACCCGGCCCGAAACCGAAAAAGACCACCGAGTGGCATTAATAAAATAAAATAAAGAAGAGAATGAAAGGAATTTATTCTTAAGGCATTAATACATGTAATATGCAATTATGAACACAATTTTAGCGGTCTGAACGCTAATACCAGCGTGCGAAGTAGTACGAATGACTCTGTCGAGCAGTATCGCCAGCAGTTTCCATCCGGCGCGACTTTGATACCACCCAATCCACTTCTATCGCCACGCCGCCACAGTATTTTTTCCACGTCGGGCGCCTCACTGTAAAGCATGCGACGCCCCAGCCACTCGTTCCACTCAACCGTATTCTAGTACACTATAGCCGAAGCGCAGCCACGACCGGTCGTGAGCGTAGCGCATGGATGGAGTAAGTGGAGAAAGAAAGCTTCTCGTTCCTCCATGGTGCAGCGTAATGCGCTGGTGCTAGGCGGCCGGTTGAGAACATGCGTGCAATCATTGATGGACGCAGTGCTCATTTCAGCCGCGTGACGAATCTTATCTTACCAGTCATCGTTTTGCCGATTCGCCTGTGAAGAATCAGCAAGTCGCGAACGCGCTTACACCGCGTTGAAAGCATTAATTGCATTGATTTAGGTAAGGAATCCAATGGCATCCTTTGGTTTGAGGCGACTTCAGTCTTTCTGGACTTTTACATTCTGTTGAAACTGCGCAAAATATGATAGAAGAAGAAAAGGGCTTTCGGGTAAGCCCGAGCCCGTGCAGTGCTCTAGTTGCGACCCACTTCACGAACCGTTATCATTTTCTTTTTATTTCGGGAAACTTAAGCTCTACCAGAATGAAATTATAGCACGTTAAACCAGAACCGATATACTATTTTCTTTCTTTTTCTTTCTTTCTTTCAGTTCTGCACCCTGGTCTTGTAGGCCTGTTTGGGGAGGTTGTTTAGAGTGAAAGAATGATATGGTTTCAGGAAGGGACGCGCAGAGGCGCGCATGACGTGAGCACTATAAGAGCCTCTTCACTCAGTTATCTAGCGACTGGGACGGCAACTTGAAAGCTTCGAGCGATTGCTCTAATATTTCGTCCTAGTGCTGCTTTCATGCTTGAACGTGTGCAGGCGGCCAAAGAGAGGGAGCCGCGACGGCCATCGTTTATTGGAACCGGCCAGCCATGATGGCGATAGTCCCGGGGAGCGGCAGGTGGATGCGACCACGGAGGCTCGGTGCGCTAGCGTGTGTTAATCCCATCCAAATCTGCACGCGGCGTTCTTCTTCCTCGGCGGCGCGGTTGCCAATTTTCACGCCACTACAAACTTAACACAGTAAATTGGATAACTTCGTTCTACTTTTTTTTTGACAATATAGTATGTCGCAACCAACACAAGACCGCTTTTTGTGAACCACCGGAGCGTCAACAAAGGAATGCGTTGCGAAACAATACAGCTGCGCGTATTTATTAAACATCAGTGGGGCCACAAACAGCGCCCAGTTCTGCCGCCAGTCTGAACGTTACGATAGTGAGCATTGCCGCTAAGATTTCTGTGAGTACTGGCACGATCACATTTAAAGAGATCGAGCACGAAGCGCGTGGCCGGCGGCGAGCTTGTTTACGTCGTCTTCTTTCTTTTTTTCTTCTGTCTTCGCCGGGAAGAGAAGCCAGCTGCCAGACGTTTGTCCCTCCTCCCGCGCGATCCCGGCTCGGCCCGTGTACACTGCGCGTCTCGGTTGGCCGGGCCTCCTTATTGCGCTGCTTGAGCCCCGGAGCCACTTGGTCGGGACGCGGACCCGGTCGGGCTGCGCGTAATTGCAGCTTTTAAATGTATAGCTGACAGCTGGAAGCGCCCGGTGGGCGGCTGCCGCCAGCCGTGAGCAAATCTCGGCTTGACACCTCCGTCAACAGCTGGGGCCACTTTGATCGCGACCCTGTCATGGTCAATCCTCCTCCTCCCCCGACCCCCACTTTTTTTTCTTCTCCTCCCCCCATTACCCGCCGTTCACTGCGCCCCGGAGCCGACCACCTCCTCTTGATCTCTTGTGAGAAGACCCAATTATTACTGACGAGCAGCCGACGGCTGGCAGCGACGACTCTCCTTCGCGAGTTCTTCTGTTTGCGCTGCTCTCGGCCATTCGATTGACGCCACCTATTTAATTTCCTGCCTTCGTATCACGCTGCGCCGCTGGGCAAACTTTGATGTCCACTTCCGGCGCGGCTCACACTGTAATATATGCGACCCGGGCGCCCCTCCCGGAGGCCGGTCCGCCGGCGTCAGGACCTGACCGAGCGCACTTAATCAGGGACTCCCACCGAAACCCTAGGTACGACGCAGGCTGCCGGCACTGCTGGATCGGCCAGCATGACCGTTCGCTTCTCAAGAAACGCGGTGTACACGCCCCTGGCCCTCGCCGATGTTCGATCCTCCGTTCGGCCCTCAGGGCAGCTGATGCGCATGGCTTTATAAGCCGCCTCTCCGGGGCTCAGCCGCGCAGTCAAACGACTGCCCATTGACGTTGAAAATGGAGAGAAAAAGAGAGAGAGAACGATGAAAGATATTAACTTCGACTTACGTAATTTATCAGATAGACCGCGGTATACAAGAACTAAAAATTGGGAGACGCTTATGGTATCTTCGACTGGTCGCATCCATCCCCCGAAGCAGAGTCGTGCAGATCCGGCGTTCCCCGAACTCAGAGGTAGAGGACAAGCACGCAAGCCGAACGTGTGACTCGCTCTCGGAGGAGGAAATGGCAGATGCGAAACCACGTGACTACTGCTAACGTCTGATGTTTCGCCTATCCAAAGATAAACCGGCGGATGCGCCGGTGGGACGACCGTTCGTTGAGACGCCAGCATGATGTGGCCTAGGTTGCCTAGGGTACGGGGGACCGTCGCCAAGAACGACGACGCTGTGCTGTGATGACGTTGCTGGAAACGCTCATCTCGGCGACTGCTCCGACGACAGGGCTCGGAGCGTCTCAGAGCGCTCGACGCGGGAGGAGAGCGATCGAAAAGAACCAGCCGAACGCAAGGCGCGCACCCTCTTTCAACCAGCCGAAGACAACGCCGCTCGCGAGAGCGCTCTAGAGCGCTCCGAGGCGACCAGTCGAAGATACCATTAGTGACGAATTATACTCTAGAAGATGACGCGAAGCTGACACGTTTAAAAGGACGTTGCAAGGCATCCGAAAAGGCTGCTCAGGAGGTACCGATAGCACCGTCGCGGCTCGGCAGTCTTGTGCATCGAATGCGATGCCGTATAGTGGAACTATGATCATCGGATACGAAAATGATGACTCAGTTTGTGTTCGGGCGGTAAAGCGAGCACTGCAGAAAACAAACCAACTTAAGTTTTACTGCCATATTGATTTTGATCTACATTGATAAAAAAAATTGGCCGCCATCCCGCTGTTCTTCTGGTGTCATTAATTTCCGTGGTCTACCCATGGCAGTCCTAGAATGAACTGAATGAGTTCCTAGACGGGTCTCCCTTTTATATGTGAAAGCATGGAGACGTCATTAAGTATATATATATATATATATATATATATATATATATATGCAGTATGCCTGATTGCAAACAAAGATATGCCGTTCTGCCTTCAATTGTTAACCTGGAGTTTTGTGTTTACGCCACGAAATTTTCTGACCAACGAGAAGTATACAGCTTCACTGTAAAAAGACGCATTATGAAAAACTGCAGGCCACTCAAAGAGTGTTGGCAACCGGTTTTTTCTTGCCGCTTACCACGATTTGACAGAGGCGAGCAAGCGCCTATTCGCGTTTATTCCCATTTCGAACTCTGGCCTTGGCAGGCAAATGGCTCTATTTGAAGAATGTAATGTTTGCTTCGATTCTATTACTTTTCATTGGTCGCGCCGAGCCACCGATACTGGCAGGGCGGTGAACCGCGTGAGGCGGAAGCAAGCGTTCGTTCGCCGTTCGCGCTTGTGCCATACTAGTTTATGCGGTACCGGAACCTATAGATTCAATTGCAACGCTGCTATTCCAGGCAACCGGCACTCGGCCGACCTTTCGAGCGGAGCTTGTAAAATCGAGATTGCTTCTCGTAACGTCAACGCGGACGTTGCTTCATTGCTCTTGCCTTCGCTGTTTCTCTTACTTCCATGGTTGTTTGCCTTTGTGCTTGCTCGGCGGCATCACCACTGGCACAGCTGTCAAACACTGTTTTAAAATACCTGCCGCGTAGAACGTCTAGAACGCGTAGCCTGCTACGAAGGAGAGGGGGGGGGGGGGGGGGGGGGAGAGAGTTTCGTTCACAGGCGCGTGAGTATGACGTGATCGAGCAAAAGGTGTAGCCTTGATAACGACACCATCAACAAGTTTAGCAGGCTTGCCAACTTTATCTACGTAGCACCGATGCTCCACTGCTATTTGCTGCATCGTATATAGCGCCCTTGGGAGAGTGAACTGGATATTGAGAATAGCAAAAATTCGAGTTAAGGGTAGCAGTGCATTTGCATGTATTTAAAAGCTTCTGCTTAGACAAACTGTATTTGCTTGCGGCAATTACCATAGTTGTTTTGGCTGTTATTTCTTTGAAATACAGAGAATAGATCTCAAGCAAGAAAATAGGTGGCCCCTGAAGGGCTCGTTTAGTACCATGGAGAAAAGGTATTGGGTAAGGATAAACTGGATTGCAGAAAGTAAAAGCTGTCCAACAATGCCTGAAACTGACCCCTCCTTACGGGTTTCCAAACTACTCATTTGATGCAGTGACTTGTAGAGTAAATCTACATTGTATAGCTTGGTTTTTAAGCACTGCAACTTAAATCGTTAAATTATATGAAAGGAATGCAATTACAGTCTTACTAGACTCCCACATGTGAGTCTGAGCTTCAGTGAGCCCAAATATATAGGTGAGTCGGCCTCCAACCCAAAGGAATCCTGGGGAGTACAAGTTTGAGTGAGTAGAACTGAGTCCTCGTGGGCGTGCGTCTGTATCCGAGTGAGTTGAGGCGAGTCGAAATGGGCGTGGAGTCAGAGTGAGTCCAATGAATCGGAGCTTGTGCAAGTGTCAGTGAGTTCAAACAAATATCACGTACGACTCCGCGTGTTCTATTGCAAAAGCAGTTAGGAACTCGAAACTGTGCTTGCTTTCTCGGTCTATCCTTTCTGTCATGCCGTCGACATAGACTGTCCCAACCTGTTTACCCTAAGCACTGAGCACGTGGGGCAGAAAACCGAAACATTGCACACCGCTGCCACTGATGTTTGAACTGGTGCCGCTACGAGAATGTGCAATTAGGAGCTGGATGCTCTATATCAGTGCGCTATCATGCATCTTCCATCGTTAGTAGTTTCTGCAGGGCCTGTAGCATGCGCTCGGAAATTTGCAGCATAGGCGCATGTATTTCGGAGGTTACGGTAGCTAACAACCTAGCTAGCACGCATAACTGGCGCGGGTTCCAGCAAGCGTAGGCAGGGTTGATTTCAGCGCTGCAGTCATTCCCAGTGTGTATATTTACAGAGCTCAAATTGCACTCGTAGAACTCAAATTTCATTGGTTGAAATAGAACAAGCTCAGAAATTGTATAACTTTTTTGTTCCCACTGCCTCTCTTCCGACACCCGCTATTTCTAACGAAGTTCGCGCGCTTGCAATGATTGATGTCACCTGACTTTCGACACTCCGGTGCTAACGCGATCTAAATCTAAGTACACGGGTGTTTTCGCATTTCGCCCCCATCGAAATGCGGCCACCGTGGCCGGGATTCGATCCCGCGACCTCGTGCTCAGCAGCCCAACACCATAGCCACTGAGCAACCACGGCGGGTGCCCGCTATTTCTAACGAAGCTCGCGCCCTTGCAATCATTGATGTCACCCGACTTTCGACACTCCGGTGCTAACGCGATCTATTGAAGCTTAGGTAAGCCTCTCTCTCTCTCTCAAAGACAGTCGCCAAATACAACCAGATTAGCTTCCGAGTCACCGGCCTCACCAGATAATATTTGCTATACACATATAGTTATTTTATTTTCGTAGTTAACACACACTACGATAAATGCTGTTAGCAGAAGCTCCTTATTCATAACGC
Source organism: Dermacentor silvarum (assembly GCF_013339745.2). Classification (NCBI taxonomy): domain Eukaryota; kingdom Metazoa; phylum Arthropoda; class Arachnida; order Ixodida; family Ixodidae; genus Dermacentor; species Dermacentor silvarum. The sequence continues at coordinate 64,506,260 of NC_051154.1, read as the reverse complement.
ATATCTGCTGCACGAACACAAGAACAAGTGAAATATCTCCGAAATCTTGCACAATCAATTATTTATACGTGCGTTGCTGGTAATCGTGAATAGTACCCTCCACGCAGAGATTACACAGCAGAAACGAAGGCAAAGTCTATCTGAAAAGAACTGTTTCGTGTTTCTAGATAGATTCACTCGCTCATCTACTTCGACGTGTTGTCATCGAAGCAATCCCCCGCACAAGTTTTCCTCGGTTCATTTATTTTGTTAATATTATTATTTAATTTTTTTTTTCGAAAACGTCAAGACAAAATAACCTATCATGATGGGGCTACACAGCACTTTGTAGTGGAAGCGGCCACAAATGCAGGAATCGGCTCCGTACTCACTCAAGTTAAACTCTTAAAACAGAGCACAACTGCTTCCTTTCCAGGCTTCAATATTGCTCACAAGCGCAAGGCGTGATGCAGGGGCAGCCGCAGTGGTGCTCATGCAACGCACGCAGTGTTCAGCCAGTCAAGCGTAGCTGCTTGTAGCCATTCTTTTCCTTTCTTCAATGCCGTTAGCCACATGCGAGAAGATTTCTTACGAAGAGATTTTCAAGATTATCCATAAATATTTCAGCGAGAGAAAGGAGCGCACCACCGGCACACTATAGGACGTGTGCTCCTGAACCGCATGATCACTGCAGTTCATTCCGTTCGGTGTATATGATAGCAACATAAATAACATTGAATACAATCCAAACGAAAATATCCTTAGAAGAAGCACTCGAACGGAACTGGCGCTCTGCTGAATCTCACCGTTTACGTCTACAGCGGATATTATTTGACGAAAAACAGGTCCTCTGTGTCGAAACGATCCTGTGCTGCACAAGGCGGAACCAGGATACGGTACGGAGGCGATGCATCAGAAGCACGGTGAAGCATGAAAAGTAATAAAAAAAAATATGGTGAAGGGCGCGCCGTCATATCCAGTGGCGCCGGTATACAGGACGTTTTTTTTTTTTTTTCATACACATTTTTTTATATAGAAAGGGTATAAGCGCTGCGAACGTGGCGTTTTTGCAGAGGAGTTCCTTGGCGAGGTGGTCATACTTTGCTGCTAATAACGTGACATTCAGAAGAATAATTAACAAAGCACTAAACATATTGAAAGTCGCTCCTAATTTGAGATATTCGTCATCAAATTTCACAGGTAAATTCAGGCAATATCGGAGCTGATCGAGCCGGGACCGCGGAAAAGGCGGTCCCGCTATCATATCAGACGGAAACGCCTGGTACGTGACGGCAAGCTCGAGGAAGATTAAAACTGAACATCTCGGCCAGTGGCGGCAGCTACGATACGGCACGCTTTGCGTAACAATCATGTGCGGCTGTGTTCCGTGTCTGGATTTACCGCAACGTGCTATCATTCACATTTCGTCCCACACTTTTTTTACGAGACGTTGCCGCTTGACGTGCAGCGGGACGTGCTCGGTTTCAACATTTCCTCGATTGAGCTTTGAAATTCGATTATGAATATCTCGAAATAGGTGCGATTGTCAAGATTGAAAACGAAAATAGGTTGGCATTAAAATGCGACTCCCTCCAAGTTTGCCATTTAGACAACTGCCACAAAGGCAATAATAAAAAGCCACCGCCCATGCACTCCGTACAGATGGTTAACCAGCGAAGCTGAAACGTGCGGCCCCGGTGTTTATCACTGGGTTAATCCCGACGGTGCATTAAACGGTATAGGCTGCCGGATATTCGGTACGCAGTTGCTGCTTGCGCTCGGCCACTATAGGGCCTGTTCTTGTGCCCGGACTGCAGCATCGGCACGGCGCACACGAGCTCTCTCGCGGTGCTGCTGTCGGCGCTGTTCTTCGTAATCTGCCTGCTGCCTGTTCGGGAGTACGTACGATGCGTGGCCTATACCCATGTTGAAGTCAGAAGAAAATCGCTGCACGCGCGTTCGGCTGCGACGGAGAGAACGACGTCACTGACGGCGCAGCCAATGGCGCGCCTCTCTTTCTCTTTTACGTGTGACGTAAAAGAAAGATGTGCCATTGCGCTTGGACCCTTTCTGCACTAGCACGAGGATCGGCCCACATTTCTGCTCACATCGGATGGACGGATTTCGGTTTCGCCTATAACCGTGTACAGCTTCGCTGTAAAGTTCATTAATAAATGTTTGTTTGTTATTCTGCGGAGTCTCACGCTATCAGTGCCAAAGTATGCCGACCTCGCCTAGGAACTCCTCTGCCAAAACACCACGTTCGCTGCGCTCATAACTTTTTTATAAAAAATCTGTATTGTATACAAAAAGAAAAAAAATTGGAGGACGCTTAAGCTTCGCCTTTAAGAGTGGAATGCGATAGGGTTATCGGGGCTCGTTTGCATCGCATTTTTCTTTCAGTGGAAGCGCTTCACTGCAACACATAACTTGGGAAAGCCAGCTTACAAAGACCAAGCTTACACCGATCCCCTTAAAGTCGGCTTCACTTTTAAACAGAAGTGCATTGCTGGGAAGACGTTTTTCCGGGGGCAATATGAGTGGTCGTATATTAAAATGTGAAGGCACTAGCACCTTTTTTTTTATTATTTTGTTAATTGTTTGCTATTGCCCCGACGCGCTCGCGTGTCCAAAACGCATTAGGCAGGCGAAGTGCCAATTTGACCTGCCGAGGATGCGAGCGCCATCTGGATATCATTTTCGCAAATAAAGTACCCGAGCGCGCGGCTGTTGGTCTGGTAGAAATGCTGGAAAAGGGGTTTGTGTTTGAGTATCCTCGTAACAGAACTTATGTTTTCTCGTACATTCAAATTACAATCCGACGCCGAATCCGACGCCGAATGGTAAAGTCGTACTTACTATAATTTTTCTGACGGATTTCACTGTGAGAAATTCAATTTTTGTTCACCAAAACCTTGCAGCACGTGGAGGGCCTGTGCGGTCGGGGTGGTTGGGGATGATTTTCTCCACCACAGACGCCGACATCGCACGCCGACGCCGGATTTTCTGCGACACGGGGCCCTTAACGCTGTCGCGTTAAACGTGTATGGTCGCCGCCGCGTATACATTTCGCCGCCGCTACTATATGCCAAAATGAGTGCGTCCAGTGTCTCAGCTGTTTATTGAAGCGTTGGACACCGCTAGGTGTATTTAGAGCTACACTCAATCGACCCGAATTTGGTTGCTGTATTAAGTATATAGCGCAATTCCTTAACCAGCGGCAGCCGCCTTCCGTTTCCTTTCATGAAACTTGTTCCACTGAGCACGAGCCGCATGCCCGTCTCCGCAACGTTTTTCTGATAAAACTCAGTGCGAGGAACCTGACGGCGTTTCCGTTCTACGCCCACATGGTAGAACGAAGAGAGAGATCAAATGGCAGTGGTGGCGTTCTACGTCGAAAGGCGAGAGTGAAAAGAAGGAGTCAGTTGCCCGTAGGATGGCAGGTCGGAAGTACCAAATGTTATTTCCCCGGCGCAAATAAAAATGTCACAGTTTCGCCCTAAGGGCGAAGCAATGAATGCGATAGCAACACAGCAATGTCATACGAAGTAAGGTGAGCGGCCTTGGTAGCAATATGAATTGTAGTAAACATGAGCTGATTAAGTAAGCAGGTGTGCTGCGGCGTAAGTAGACCGACATGAAGAGAGACTCGATGACCACGAGAAGGCGCGTGTGAAACGGTGGTGTTGATGAGAAGCGCTTACCGTGGGCAGCGCGTGCGAAGGGACACACCTGTAGTGCTGCACTGCCGATCTGGGCAGCATTGCATGTGTAGCGTGCGTTGGAAAATGTGGCCCGACTATTACTAACTGAATGAACAAGCGTGGTGTGAGCGCGCACAAACAAACATGAATAGATCACACTGAATGACTGCAGCCAACGACTGTCAAAACGCTAGCAGCGAGCGTATGTACAGTCAACCACAAAAGTTTGCGGACCACGCGAGCGCGTGCCAGACTGCCTATCCGCGCCACCTAGCGGTACGCCACCTAGCGGCGACAGGGGCGCTCTCCCGGATATGAGCCCTCTTGGTACTCGCCTGCCTGTTAATTTTTTATTCCCGTGCATTACATTGTTAGTTCGTTGTGTTGACGCCGAGCGCTGTCTGCGATAAGACCGCCACATATCTGGCTTGATAGCAGTATCGGAGCAATCACTGCAACCTTTGTCGACTGGTGTGCCAGTGGGTAGATAAGTTTCACGAAGCGCTGCGACGATTTTTTTACGCGACGTTTACTGGCACACTTTGGTTGGCAGCATCTTGGTCCAATGAGTGTTGCTGCTTCTGCGTCTTGAGAGAAAGGGTAGGGAGGTGTTTCACTGTCATCAAAAATAAAGAAAAAGCGGATGCATAGAAAATTTTCTTTCACACATAGGCGCATCTTCGCATCAGTCGCTGAAAACGTAGTAGACTTGCTTCAGGCCACGTGGTGATTGCCTATTTGGAAAGATGCCGCTGCGTGTTCCACTTGACGAAAGAAGGCACATTGTGCGTTTATTTATAGAGGGAATACCTCAGCGCGAAATCTGCCGCCGAACCAACAGGAGCCGGACTGCCGTGAATAGGATTATTCAAGCTTTCCGCGACGATGACAGATTCACAGATATGGAGCGCAGTGGGCGTCCAAGGGCCACGACTGAGGAAGAGGACCGCCTGATTACGGCCGCCATCGTGGCTGATCCTTTTCAAAGTGCAGAGGATATCCGAGAAGCGCTCTCGCTCACGGTATCGTCTGAGACTGTAAGAAGAAGGCTGAGTGAGCTTGGCCTGCAGTCTTTCGTAGCAGCACAGAAGCCCTGCCTCTCAGACAGCCAGCTACAAGAACGACTCATGTTCGCTACAGCAATGAAAGATTGGACAACAGAGAAATGGGGCGATGTCATCTTTAGCGACGAGTCAACTTTTTCCACGCGCTGGGACCAACGAAAGCGGGTTTGGCGTCCACTAAACTGCAGGTGTGTTTACAGTGTATTGGCAGTTAATTCACGAAGTTAATTCTGCATCACAACATGTTTCACGTAAAATGAGCTTTTGGACATTACGAGATTTTTCTGTAGTGGTATTATGTTGAAAACATTAACGATTGTTTCATAGTACTACTTACTCTGAAGCTAATTAAAAGCTGCCAGTGGGTCTTTCAGTACTATCTAATGATGTTTGCACGTTTTCTATTGCAACTCTATAACAGCATTATAAAGTTCATACGCAAGAGGAATCACAACATTTTTAGACGCGCCGCTGGAACCCAATTGTATGCTATTTCTTGCAGATATCTGCCTAATTACACACAGAGTGTTCTATCCAGTGGACGGTGTTCCGTGAGCGTGTGGGGAGCAATCAGCAAAGATGGCCTTGGTCCCCTTGTGCGTCTGGAAGGGCCCTTCACTGCGTCACGGTACTGCGACGTCATCACTAGACACCTCGTTCCGTATGCGCTGGACGGTCCCTTCAGCGACGGCTGCTATTTTTTTCAACACGACCGCAGCCCGATCCATAAAGCACGTATCGTCCAGTCATTGCTAGAAGAACATGCTGTTTGCCAGCTTAGTGGCCTCCATGTGGCGCCGACTTGAATCCCATAGAAAATGTCTGGGGCATGTTGAAGAAACGGCTGTCCACACGAGCCAACCGCGGCCGCACGGCCGATACGCTGTGGCAAGCGATCGCACAAGAATGGGAAAGCCTGCGCGGTCGTCCGGAGATTACTGAATCTTTGTACGAGTCGATGCCCACACGCATCAATAAGGTGCTAGAAAACGGCGGACATTTCACTTCCTACTAGATCATTGAGAGACCTATGTTTCATGACACTTCTGTAAATGTCTTGTGAATAAATTCATCCCCTTCAGACACGAATTATGATGCACTGTCTGCAAATGCGTCAAATGCGCATGGCATCATTTCAAGACGCTCACTATTACATTCCAAGAAAGAAGACGAAGCAATGTGCTGTTTTGTGCGAGTTTCAGTAAAAAAATTAATTAGCGTATAACTCATTATCTAATTATTCTGAAGTCCGTCAGCTTCAATGCTTTCATAAAAAGAATCAACTATTAGGCCCGAAACGCATGCACACTTGCTTTTTCGGTTGTATTTGTGTCGACCGGAGAAAAAAAATACTCTTGACGTTGGTCTTGGAACGCGGCACGTCGAACGATTGTCTAACATGGTAGTGTCTCCAGCAAAGTGATCATCTGCAGCAATACGCAGGACAATGAAGTTAACTGACCGCTAGTTGTCCCATCAGGAAGCGGACACGAATGTGCACACTGAGTTTTAGGTCATTTGAAGAAACACGTGGCGTGGGACGCGCCTCCGAAGTTCGAGTCCCCAAACGAGGACGCCGTGTCGCAAAGGGTTATAAAAAGAGTCATCGCACCCGATTATTTCTTATTTTTCTAAATGTAACCACTATAGCAGCGCGGTGGTTCGGGCTTTGCGCAGCAAAACCTGGGCGCAGGCGATCAAATCCCGGCCGCTACTGTCACTTAGCGATGGGGGAGGAACGGAAAAATTCTGCCTACTGACTAAGCATCTGTGTCCCATGGCTGCCTCACCGCTCACTCACGCACTCACGAAAAAAAAAAAAACAGCGTGGCTACGCGAAAATAGAACTGATAACAGCCGAAGAATACGCTGTCTGATTACTTGTACTGATATTCTGCTCTCAAAATATAAGCAAGTAGCCCTGGCTAACAAAGAGCGCGTCACGTTGAAAGAGATAGGTAGAAAATATTTGCGCACAGTGCGAAAATAGACAGGCCATATATTTAAGGAAGGATGCGTCTTCAACGTAGCGCTGCTGTCGATCGCTGGTGACGTAGCGGAAGTGTCGCGAAGAGGCTCTTGGCCACGCGCTCGCGTGGTCCGCAAACTTTTGTGGTTGACTGTACGTGCGGTCTATCGCTTCAACGGAAACTGAGCGGCGAATGCACGGCGCATAAAGGTCAGAGCCGTGTGGAGATAAGAGACGGTGCGGTCGAACGAACGACGAGCGCGGTTGTTGGCAGCGTAGAAGTGCCCCCCCCCCCCCCCCCCCCCCGCTCCCTCCGGCGCTGGCTTCCCGCTTCCTTGCTTGCGCGTGGGAGAGATAAGAGACTGTGCGGACGAGCGCGGTTGTTGGCAGAGAAGTGCCCCCCCCCCCCCCCTGTTCCCTCCCGGCGCTGGCTTTCCGCTTCCTTGCTTGCGCGTGGGAGATTGAGTGCGTTCGCTCTCCGTGATAGCGCGCGTCCCCGCACGCTTCCGCTGGGGCATACGGCCCGCGGCGAAGATTTTATCTATACGAAACCTCACGGCGACGGCGACGACGACGGCGACGCCGACGGCAGAAATCCGGTTGAAGTGTCCATATAACTGCTATCGCAATAAAACCCGTGAAAGGAGGACACACGCATACTTTGTGAATGTGCATATTCCGCCCAAAAATAATGCTTAGCAGAGCCCACCAACTTACTCAAGAAGTTCTTTTGAGGTTGGAAGTAGTACTTAGCCTGGTCGGCGAAAAACTCCACGGAGGGTCTTGTGGCGGCATATAGATCGGGCTCTGCATAATTGGACCAGAGAAGAGAAAGAAAGCAATGACAGGAAAGGTGGGGACCAACGGGCTCATCAAGAAGGGAGCTACGTACCAAGCAAAGGAAGCAGATGGAAATTGCAGTAGAGGATCAACAGCTCCCACTGACACGTCCCTGTCCAGCAGAATAGTGCGGTAAATTCTAGAATTAAAAAAAAATTTAAGCCCTACTAGTCGTCAGAAAATCTAGTCTACCTTCCAGGGAAACTGCGCCGACATTTCCCCCGACGTTTAATCAGGCATACATAATTAAATGTTGGCCAAAACTGGCTTTTGCCTATCATAACAAAACAGAAGGTATCCGGAGGCGGCACAACCTAGGTGGAAAATTATCATGGATTGAAATGCAATGCGGGTGCCAACGGAAGTCTTCTGACGACACTTTTAATGTGTAAAGGGATATAGCGCAACGTCCAGACAGCTATCCGTGTATATCCCCGCTGCAGTCTCAAGAAGGTGCGTCGAGATGCTCCTCATTTCACAGTCTTTAAGATTGTCTCGGAAAACCCACGAAAGCTCCCACTGCACCCACTGCATATGAGACACGTGTGTAATCCGTGCATAATTAACGCGAAGACAAACGCGATAAGTAGGCACGTGGGTAGGCAACCGACCCAGAAAGTGGCGCAGCCTTACTGACGCACAAGGAGTGCTAATAACAGTCGCGTGCCACCTAAACATCCCAGTACATCCCCAACCAAAAGGGACGGAAAGGGAGAATGCGAGAGGAGCGCGGGGGGGATTCATGCAAAAATAATTCCTATTGCGGCCAGCACACCTTCCGACTCATGCGCGGGAAAGCCCATGGCAATCCTGAGTGATTTTTAACGCCCCTGTTTGCGCGTTTAATTAGCCCGGCGGGTCGACTATACTAGAAAGCGTGTTTTGAGCATGTTTGCCGACGGTGTTACGTGCGGCCGTCACGCGTGGCGAGCGCGCGCCCAGCGCAGCGGCATAATCTCATTCGCGCCAGGCCCGTGCATCAGGTAAGCGTGCCTCGATTACCGCCTGTCGCGCTGGCTTACTCGGCCTGTTTTTCTTTGCGAGCTCGTTCGGAGCAGGCGTCGAGCTCGGTCTCCCGCTCCGGGCCGCTTCGAGCGTGGACCATTCTTAGCAGCGCGCACTCTCATCCAGCCGGCTCATTCTGCCAGCCGAATTGCTGCGTACTTCGCCGAGCTTGCTTTGCCAAGGGCTACGCGGCAATGCGCGGTCTTGCTCTTGAACGGCTCCCTTTTCTTCCCATCCCACTGTCTCTCTCTCGCTCTCATTGGAAAAAAAAAAGCATTCACACGAGCTGTCTAACAGGGTACCGAAACCCGGTGAGGATTACAAGAGCGCAGCACTTCTGTCGTTTGTGCTTCAGGTGAGCGCTTTTCACCACGGAAAATCGGACGCATCTGCGTAGAGGCTCCCGCCAACGTACTCGTTGGGAACGCACTGTGGGGGAACAATAACCTCAAGCTTCACCTTAATTCCCATTTGAGCTTAGATCGTGTAGTGTAAACTCGAGTGCAAGACTAAAAACGAACTGACTTCTCTGCCAGTGACGCGGTTCCTCGGAAACCAAAACGCATGAAAACACAATGCTTCAGAAGGGTGCATGTCGGGCTTGTTGCTCCATGGCTATTCGAGGTCGTGGAGCAAGGTAAGAACGCACAATAAAAACAGAAGACAGAAAGAGCGCAATGGTTTATGCACCTTCACTGTGAAAAACACTTCTAAGTTAGTACCTTTGCAATCACTAACAAATTTAGCAAGTTTGGACAAATTAAAGCTTTTTCACAGGGTCACAACACTGTTTTTAACCTTGCAAGTTTTAGCGGACGAATCAACAATGTTCTTCTCAATCGCGAGAATATATATATATATATATATATATATATATATATATTGACTGATTGTACTGGAGATTATCGGTGCCGGCACGGTGAAGTGTGAAGAGGAAGTCGACGAACTAGTAGTGCGCGCTCGATCGGTGTCCAGCTGAGACTGCTCCGTCTTCCTGTACTTCGGTCAGACGCCCTGTGGACTTAGAAGAACATCCCGTGACTATATATATATATATATATATATATATATATATATATATATATATAGCTGCTAAGCACGAGGTCGCGGGATCGAATCCCGGCCACGGTGGCCGCATTTCGATGGGGGCGAAATGCGAAAACACCCGTGTACTTAGATTTAGGTGCACGTTAAAGAACCCCAGGTGGTCCAAATTTCCGGAGTCCCCCACTACGGCGTGCCTCATAATCAGAACTGGTTTTGGCACGTAAAACCCCATAATTTAATTTAATTTAATTTTAATATATATATATATATATATATATATATATATATATATAGAGAGAGAGAGAGAGAGAGCGAGAGAGAGACAGAGAGAGAGAGAGCATCGCGTCACAGACATAACCATAATATAAATCCTCTATTCGATAAATACAACTCATTCAAACATTCATTTTTCCCTCAAACGCGCTCTTTGAATGCAATTCATTATGATTAAGATCACCCCTGTTTCCTACAAGTGTAAGCGGTATCAGTTACTATTGTTTCCTTTTACTGTATTTACGGCTTATGCACTACGATTTTCTACCTATCCTATCTTTCTGTATGAATGTACAGTTGGTGTTAAAAGTTCCTGGGGTCAGCATTACGCGAAAACGTCGAACTGTTTTAACTCGCAGCCAGTCAAACAGTAGAGCACTATGTTGGTCGAGTACACTAGTACAAGTGGCAAAGCTGAAGTGCAGGCTGCCATGCCCAGACACAATAAATATTCAGCTTTTCTTGAGGTTAAGCGTCCTGCAAGCTTTTGATGCTGACTGTATGATCCTCTCCAGCTTGGACTTGCTAGTCCGCTGTATTGTATGAAATAAAAGCAAAAAAAAAAAAAAATCACGAACTGTCATTCATGGTAATACTCAATGTGCTCAATTATGGAATATACAAGCGGCAATTCCAGAAGGCCACGAGGCATTAATCATTATGTGAATTGCTGCCTAAGATGCAGTATAATACTTTTACGTTTTTTTCTTATCCGTGTATTCTTGCGGAACATCTTTTGCGAATAGGTTCGCACAAATGTATACATACTGCGTTATACTAATTGATCATTCTTCCACTATATCATTGTGTGCTTATTGTAAACTGGATGTTGCAGCCCATCAATAAGCTTGTTTCCTCAAACGTGCATTCGTGGTGAATACCCTCTAACAAAAGTTGCAATTGTAAGTATTTCATGCAATGCTATTTATATTTTCGATATTCTAATGTGTATTTTTTTTTTCAATGCTCTTAGCGCACTGCTATAGAGGTGGCCACAGGCCCATTCAGGCAACCATACGCGTTTAGCCGTGCATGTGTAAGAATATTATATTTCTCTTGTAAATACTAACAAACAAGACATTCTGAAAAGCTCATTCGACATATCTTTTTCTTTTTTCTTTCTTTTCATTGATGGATGGATGGATGGATGTATTATTATTATTATTGTTGTTGTTGTTGTTGTTGTTGTTGTTGTTGTTGTTGTTGTTGCTGTTGTGTTGTTGTTGTTGTTGTTGTTGTTGTTGTTGTTGCTGCTGCTGCTGCTGCTGTAGTATGCATGCGCCAGCACTTAGACCTCATGGTTGTTCCTGGGCACGATAAATAAATCATTGATTCATCGATCGATCGATTTTAAGTTTTGAAAAAGCATTGACTGAGGTCGACAGCAGACCAAACCTTGCTAAACGTAAGTGCGCTGTACTTCTTGTTCGGGTTGCAACACTGGGTTGCTTTAGAAACTCGAAACTTCTTGGACCCATCCAATCGTCTATTTTCTGTCGTCGATAGAAAAACACAGGTGTCGCACAACCGGAGCCCTGTAGCGCGTCCGATGCAAGCCTTTACTGACCTTTGTCGCCCACTGAATAGCGACTGAGCGCTGGCCGGGTTTTGCAGCAGGGTTGCTTTAGCCTTCTTCTTCTGTCCCTAGCAGCGGCCGGCGAAAATGACGCAGAAATTTGTTTTGACAGCAGGCTAAATGTGATCGCGAACTGAAGTGCTGGCAGGGCCCGAGAAAGGCCTGTGCAAATACAGCGCTCTTCGGGGACCGTCATCTGGTGTACTTTACGGGCTAAAGTTGCACTCGCACGCTGAAAAGAAGAAGAAAAGTAAGAAGGAGAGAAAGAAGAAGAAGAAAGCGCAGAGGTGCGGTCCCAACTCAAAGGTGTCATGGCGTTCAATGAGGCTACGTTCTGGCGAGTCAGTGCGTGCATGCCTGTGTGTTTATCTACGCGAATCGCTCCAGAAAGGTCTCTGCCGTGACACCGCTCGCCCTACTACTGCAAGTGTGAGGCCCGGTTGAGAGCCCGACGCGTCGAGTGGTAAGCGTCTTGCTAAACAAACATGGCCAACTTGGAAGGCAGGTTCGCAGAAGAGCAAGCGGAGAGGAGTTAGTGCCTTCGAGCGTGAAGGTGCAGGCGTAGGTGCCAGCTTCGAAGAATTAAGATCTTACATACCTCTCTAACGCCCTCCGTGCTTCTTCCTTTGGCCTTATAATAGGGCCCCACTTCTTCATTTTCGGAACCGTCACGGGCTATTTAGCTTATTGTCACGAGTGTAGTATTATCAGGAAAGCGTTACAAAGGGTTTCGCAACATTGAGTGCTTAGTCAGGCTTACCTTTATTAGTTATGAGCACTTACATTTCGTTCTGCAGCCCTATATTCATTAACTATGTCTGTATAGTCTAAATTTAACAAGAATGTTTATGTCAAAAGAACTTTCCTGATATCATAGTATTTCAGCCTCCAATTACATAAAAATGCATCCAACGCGCGGAGAAAGTGAACGTTATTTTATTGGCGAAACAAATGAAAAGAAAACAACGTTAAAAGCACTCAATTCGTAATTCATGCGGAGCAAGCAATTTGATGTGCCATAGCAGCCTTCACGATTGGTGACGATAAACGTCTGGCCTATTTATACCTGTAGTACTCACAAAGACACGTTGAAATAACATAATATGACAATAAACTGTAGAGCTAGAGCGCGTCTCCAACGTAAAAGAAGTGCGAGAAATAAAACCTGAGAGTTATAATTATTTTTTGACGCTGAATAAGCACTGACCTCATATGAAAAAGGCACATTAATTCGAGATGCAACGTTTATCCTATTCAAACTGCTAAGAGGGTAAAAGCCCAACAGTGAGCGACTCTTTGGCATCCAAAAATTGTCGCCTTCTCCGAGTCCGAATTATGGCTTCCGGACCTCGATCTCCGCGCACAAGATCATATTGCTTCGCATTCTGGCACACTCAAAAAAGAGGAGGAGGAAAGAGAAAGACAGAAGGCAGGGAGGTTAACCAGAATAACGTCAGGTTGGCTACCCCGCACCGGGGGAATGGGAATGGGGAACCCATAGAAGACAGGGACAAAAGAAACGAAAAGGGAAGCACTTGTTAAGGACAGTACAGAGGGTAACACTACAGCCACGGACACCGCAAATTTCTTGCACAACACCAGAGCAATTCCGCACGGGAGCCGCGGACCCTTGTCCAAGCATGGTTTTTCGGCAAAACAAAATCAAATTTCAGGAACGGTGTTGTTGCTGCTGCCAAGTGTTGTTGCGTCGTCGTCGTCGCCGCTGTGCTTGTTTATGGTGATACAGTCGCTGCTGCACCTGCTGATGATGTGGTGCGGTTCTTCGGAAACGTTTGCCAGCCTTTGCGACACCCGATCCTCGTACGGTGCTTTTGTTTTTCTTAACGCAAGCTGAGAAGACCAGTGTTACCTAGAAGTCTCTAAGCATTTTTGCTTCGTCGCGCGCTCTGTTATTACTGCACAGCGATCAATGCACATTTGGAAGTTTTGTAAACCTTATCGCAATTCGCCTCATTCAAGACGAATAACTTAGTATATATGACAGAAGTGAGCGAACGTTGTCGCCTTCTTAAAGAAAATATTTGCGCCCGATGTGGTAGACAGAGAGGTCTTTTAACCGCTGAGGTAGTAGCGAATAACGCAGCCTTTAGAACACCGGAAATTATTTTTAGCCAGTAGCGGTTCTTTCTTGGGGCGCGAAAAATCTTGCTTAAGGGGAGCTACAGTGATAGGAAGGAAATAGGGTGAAAGACCGTACACATGCACATGATCGCAGCCGTTCGCGGCACAGGATACTTGTTAACACTGGTCAGTGCTGAAATCGCTTGTGCAGGTTCCTTGTCCTTAAGAATTGTAACAATGTAACCGTAGTCTACTGCTGCGACGGCTTGGGAGGTCGTTATCCCGAAATAATTTGCTCTGACAATGGTCTGTCATCAATGCGAGCTAGCGCAGTCGCGAGCTATTGTTTCCGCACACTGTATCGAGGACAGTCACCCAGTCGCCTCGCGACCACAGTCATCACAAGCAGTGTTGTCAGCCATTAAAATACGGCAGGCAAAATGCACGAGGCATCACGTTCCCCATGCGCAGCACGCGAAGATTTTTAACAACAGACTGCACCCCCCGACGGACTCTTCACTGCGCCTTTGAATTCCACCAGGACTCCACCGATGCGCGGCTACCTTGCTCAATGGCTAGGGGTAGCCTTTAGAAAAAGAGGCCGGAAAGCTGTGGGACATTCTCGGCCAGCGGAGAAGCACCATCTGCTAGTCGCGGGCTATACGAAAGCATTTGGGGTTTTGCTACCATAAATGCATTTTGCTACGCTTCTACACTTGCATTCTGTTTCTTTGACGCGATATCACATCAACTGTGTTTGGTACGTTCATTACTAGTAAGAACTAAAAGCTCCTCAAAGTCTGTCAGACGCAAAGGTGGGTCTTTCTGATGGCGCTACATCGGTCGCGATTTCACAGTACCATTACAGCCAGCACAACCGAAATACAACGGCGTTCCACACTCACTATACAGCATTTATAGGTAGAATAAAGTAAGCCACTCGGGGTTATGTACTTATCGGCTGATGGTCATACCGTGCGCTGGCCCATTACGGCCGGGCGTTCTCTGACTAACCACTGCTTCTTCTGGTAGCACGGTTCCAAGACAGTGTTCCCGTACTTCGTGGCTAAGGGCCAGAGTGCTTTGCGTATACTGTGTCCGCGCCACGTTTCGTATGCAAATTACCTACCTTCACATGAAACTCCCCCCTCCCCCCATACCCGGCAGTGCACTAGGTCTCGTCCTGCTCGACGCGACAGATTAAAGGTGCCGCCGTTCTTCTTGTCTCGGTCGCCAACAGTGGGGTGGCTATTTCGGACTGACCAGTGGCGGACGACTTCCGAAGACCTATCTGCAGGATGGCCGAGGTATAATGGTGGCGTAGGTTAAAGGGCTGGCGCGCGCAATCTGCGCCTCTGTCCCGGCATGTATATGCAGCAGCATCGCCCTGAACTGAGGAGTCTTTTGTGGGTCAGCCGCGGGCACGGTTTACTGCGAGGACATCATGTAGTGCAGGTAGGAAGGGGCGGCCGTTTGGCGACGGCTGCCTGACCACTCGCTGGCTCACGTCATGGTGACTCCCCCCATCCCCTATCCCCCCGTCTGAGTTTCTCGTGCGCATGTACAGCGGGGGTAGGGGAGGGCCCGCGGGCGAAAATCAATTTCCGGCGTCGCGGCCCGCTGGAGCGCGTCTTTCTACAGCGTGTTAATTATTAACGCGAGTACTCCTCGCGGCGAAGCCGGTCACCGAGTTAGCGACCCATCATAACCCTCCCTAGTGCCTTCGCATCTGATGAAACTGCTGGCTCTGCTTCGTTGGTGCGCGAACAGCCCGTTTTCCCTTCCTTCCTTTTTCTTTCACCGTTCTGTTTATCCGTATTTTTTTTTTAGATTTTTCTTCTTTGTTGGACTGGCCCTTATAGGGCCAAGGAAATGATGTCGTATAAGGCTGTGGAGATTAATTATGCCCGAACATATACTACACCTCATCCGTTGTCTTTACACACACAATTTCGCCTTCAACTTTGTCTGCATGTTTTGGAAATGACTTAACGCCTTCGACACACACTGATCCTGGTGAACACCTTTAATTGATTTTTACGAAGAATGTTGGCTGCTTTTTCATAACTACAGTTGCTGTAGACCCTGGTAAATTTCTTCGATTTGGTCGGGAGCGACCAAATCGAAGTTGTATTATATAACACACTTGGTTGGTTGCTTGGTTCAGGTGTTTGATACAGGCGGAATTAGCCTGGCAGTCTGGGCTGGCAATCGCTTTGCCTGTTTGCCTCTTCCGATGTACAGAAACGTGTTATCACGTTTTCAGTGTCGCGCGGATATGAAAATAGAAAGCGAAGTTTTCTTCGCAGTGGCAGTGGAAATACGATTTAAATGTCTGTGGCCGACGGAGGGTGTGCTGAACAAGAACGATCACTGGCCTCATTGCAGCACAAAGACGACCGCGTACAGTTTAATGCTTCAGTTCGTTGTCGAAAAAGCAGGCAAGCTAATACGAATTCCCGCTACAATGATGGAACAAGCTCTTTATATGATACATACGACGTACACGCCGGTGTACACACCCGGTCAGTAGACGGTGCGAGGAGCAATCCACACAAACGTAGTTCCGCCGGAATCCACCAGATGCCGATTTCGTTCAATCTCGTCGCAAATAGAATATTAATGCTAAGGGCCCCGTGTCGCAGAAAATCCGGTGTCTGCGTCGTAGCCGGCGTGGACGTCCCGTCAGCGAAAATTGTCGTATATATTCTATACGACAGTAAATATCTTCTATAACTGAAGTTACTCATACAAACAAATGTCACGAGACAAAACACCGACAGCGCATGCCTTTTATGTTAAATCTTCTCAGACTGAAATATTAAAAGTACGAAACAATACCAGAAGATCGGCCTACGCAAGAGGCCGCGTTTCTAACAGAAACTTCGCCTTCGTGCATAGATTTTGCCGTCAGCGTTCCCTGGTAAACATTAGGTTACATCAGCTGCAGTTGCCGGGAAGCGTGAGAAGCAGTCAAGGATCTTTGAGCGATATCGCGTTCCACTCTTAAAGGCGAAGCTTAAGCGTCCTCCAAAGCTTCTGATTTCCAGTGAAAGGTTATGCCTAAATTTTCCTAACAAGACAGTTAGCTGCCATTTTTCGCAGACTCCTAATGTCGTTAGGCTAAATCTGCTCTCACTTGCCACATCACCCCGAACAATAATCGGGGTGTAAAGGCAGAATCACTGTGCTGTCATAACACCCTCCCCCCTCTTACTCCACCCCCCCCCCCTTTTTTTTTTCTTCTTCGGTAATGTTCTGCATTCATAAAGGAATCCAACACGCGCAGTTTATTCAGATGTACCAAAGATAATGTTGATGAGGCATTTACGAAAAGACCTGTCCAGTCCCTGTTTTGCTTGACTGACGACAAAAATCCATTTGTTTTCTGCATGCAAATAAAACAACTCGATTTCGGAAAGTTATCAAACCGCATAATGAACTATGAAAAAGGAGTAGAGAAAGGATATTATCGATGCAGACAAGAGCAGCAAAAACTTTACTGTATCCTATTTTAATTGTCCACCGGCCGAGCCAAGGCCCGGAACGACGCTTCGGCCGCAAGACAACCGAGAATTATAATATGAAAATGGCAGCGGACGGGGTGCGGCGAATATTAGCGTTACAGCGCAGCGTACCCCATTTCAGTGTGGTGTCTGCATTGTCATGGTGATTGCTCGCACGCAGCCCCGCTGGTGAACGGTGGGAAGTTTTCTCAGCTATAAAGCCCCCGCGTAGTAATAAGAAACCGCGCGTCTCTCCCCAATTTCTTTGTCTCCCTTTAAATTTTCTTCAAAAAACATACTCCAAAAAAGAAAGCTGAAGGTGGCTAGCGGCTTCCGCTTTGGTTCTTCTGCTCATCGTTTTCTTTTTTTCTTGTCGGTCGTAATTCCAGTATGCAAGGATTGTCCGGTCCGCATTCCGATAAGCTGGAGTCTAGGCCAGACTCGAAAAAAGGACAGACAACGAAACGATGAAGTAAACAAATTAAAAAAAGAATGAGCCGAAGTGAAGGAACGGAAGGGAAGAGGAAGAGAGGGAAAAAAAAAAAAAAACTGCGAGAAGGGCCGCGTGAGGAGAGACGGGAAGCGCAGCTGAAGGAAGATGCGCGCGGCAGCCGTGGCTCATGAAACCGGCAGACATTAATCAGGCGCTCCGTGGAGCGTGCCGAGCGTTTTTTGTTTCTCTCGCTGCCGCGCCAGTGACTGCGCGCGCGAATCGCACGCGACGGCGGCTCCGCGGGCGTTTTGTTTTACGAGCGCGCTGGGAAATAAGCGAGGGCAATAAAGCTGGCAGCTTTTATTTCGTCGCCTCTTGATGATGCCTCGTTACGAGTAATTATGGTGTAATGGGCACACGGTGGCGCTGTTGGCGGGGAGAAGCTCTAACTTCTCCCTCCCGACGAATCCCCTCCCCGCCACTTCGTGAGCCCTCCATACCCTTTCCGTGCTGATTAGCGGGTGATGCGGCGACGACTCTTCGAGGGCCGCGTGCCTATCGCGTCCTGTATCTCGACGTCGTCAACAGTAGTAGTCGCTGCGGCGGTGGCTCACAAGTTAAGCTCGTCAGTCAGGCCCGATAACGACTCGCGCTCGCTGGTCCTCGCGGAGAAAGGCTGATTCCGGGGTTTCCGGTCGTGCATGGCAGTGTGGCTCGCACGACCGCGGAAAGCAGATGTCGCGCGGCCGGCTGCCATAGGCGTTCGCAGAGGGGAAAGGAAGAGATGCTGGCTTTAATCGAAACTTGAGATGCTGTAGCCTGGCCGCACCGACCCGGCGTGCCGCTCTAAATGGCAGGTGGGTGAAAGATGATTGCGACACAGACAACACACACAGCGGATACAAACACGCTCACAACATTCTGCACAGTGTAGCTTCGATTTACGTTACCTTTAGGAAGACCACAACATTTACCTTTGGTCGAATAGCGGGTCAGGTGCATTGCCCTTCACAAGCCAAGAACGCCCTGAAGTTCAGGGCACGAATCGCAGCTCAAGTGGCTCGAGATATCTTTCGAGACTGAAATGGACAGCAGCGGCAGACCTGATGAATGTGTGAGCAGAATGTACAGTAAAATGTGTTCCTTCTGTTTCGCTGTGCTCCACTCGTGCGGAATAGAGAAATGACCGGATAAACCTAAGAAAGTCGCAGTTTCAATTGCGATAGCAAATTAGTAGAGAGCTATACGGAGTAAGGCTAGTAGTTTTATCGGCTGCATAAACTTGGACACATTCGCTTACTAACTGAATTAATAAGCATGGTGTCAGCGCGAACAAGCACTCATGAATAGATCACAATTGATGACCGCAGACAACCACTGTCAAAACGCTGGCGTGAGCAAGCGCGCCGGTAGCAGCGACCGAAGGTTCGCGCGGTCTATCGCTTCAAGGAAAACTGAGCGGCGAAAGCACAGCGCATACAAAGGTAAGAGTCGTGTGGAGATCGCTTTCAAGCATACGATGCGCGCGACAGTCCGCAGCTGCGCAAAGTACAAGTACGCAGTTGGTGGCAGATAGTGTACTCTAGTGGCAGAGTAGAAGCCGCGCCCCCTTCCTCCCGCGCTGCCTTCCGGCTTTCCTCCTTTCGCGTGGGAGATCAAGTCGCCAGTTCCTCTTGCGCCCTGTCGCAAGATATGCATTTGGCGCCGCAGCTAAACGTCGCCTCCCCTCCCTCTCTTCCATCACCCCTCGGCCTTTTGCACGACGGAATACATCGTGTTTGCTCTCCGCCGTGCGTTCGCTCTGCGTGAAAGCGCTCGTCCTTCGCGCGCTTTCACTCGCACATACTGTATACGGTCCGCGGCGACGATTTCATCGCCGTCGGACTTCATACGGAACCTCACGGCGACGATGACGGCGACGGCAGAAATGCGCTTAGGAATGTCCATATAATTGCTATCGCAATAAAAGCACCGCTAAAGTTGAGCGTTGCGCTAGTTGGCGCTGCCTTACAAATGTTTCACAGAGCACGATGACACGGACAAACAAGAACGGACGGTCACAGCGTTCAGTGCTGGACAGTATCGAAGATACATGTATCTTAGAGGCTATCTTAGATACTCTTTGGGTATCTTGTATCTGTATCAGTGTCTGTATTTCTGATACATGAATATGTGTCTGGTATCTTAAGGTACAAGATACTGCTATCACAACATCACCGTGCGAAACTATAGATGTTGGCAGAACTCCGCTTCTCAAGCTGATACTGCTGCCCCTAAGCTACCTGAATAATACTAAAGGCAGCGACATTCTCTTATCTTTTCGCCAGAGCCTTCCAGCGAGGGCAGGCGATGAGGTCTGCGCGTCCCTATTGGTAGAGCATAGTCATACGTGGTTGCACCCGCGCCATCTCGACAAAAACAACCGCGCAAACGTCTGCGCGCAGCCGACCTTTGTTATCGTGATTTTCCTTTTTTGTTTTGTTTTTAGATCTTTAGTTGCGTCGGTGCCATGACACTTGCTCGCAGCCACCGCACTGTGCTGCGTAGGCCACTTCGTGTGGCGTCTTTCGCGCAAATACTGATGCCTCTATATTGTTGTCATCGAAGTTTCTCTTGCGTGGAGCTTTGGAAGTCTGAAGAATGCAAGAATACGGTTGCCTTGCGTCTAGTGGCTTTCACACATCAGCAATTTGAAGGATCTGGCAGATGTAACTTCTGTACACCTGTCCGGTGATCCAGTATTGCGCAAACGGTAATACGTTTACGGACAACTCCACAGCGGCATTTGCGCCATCGTACAGAGGCTTCTTATTGACGTTCTAGCAATTAGATGGCGACCCGCTAGCTGGCCGGCAAGCAGAGCAGCGACTCCAATCGATTACAAGAACGACAAGCAAGAACCGCTGACAGCGCAGTGTACAAAGAGCTTTCATGATAAGCAGCTAAAGCAACCCCAATAAATTGTTTCGGAATGAAAATGTTATACTCTGAGCAAGAAAGACAAACATTTTGAGACACTAACAGACATTTCATCTAAATGAAACAAGGTTGGTCGGAGTTGAGAAATTTCCAAGCAAACATTTTTCTGCATATGCGTTTGCTGCTACATTATATATATATATATATATATATATATATATATATATATAATAAGAAATTTGCGAATGTATCGAAGTATCTTAAGATACAAATAGAAATCATCGTATCGGATACAATAGTGGCGGTATATCTTGTATCTGTATTTCAAATACTTGTTGCCCATGTATCTTGTATAGTATCCAGATACAATTGGTATAAATATACGCTTCACATCGGGAAAACAGAAAAACGAGAACATTGGCGGCGCATCCATCCTGTGGAGATGATTGGCGACGTTATTGCGCAATCTATCTTATCATGGGTGTGTAATTGGTGATGATATGTGGTGATGATTATTACGAAGAGCAGCACATACCCAGCGGCACACACACTCGGTGACCTAAGTTGGTGTGAAATGAAAAACGGTTAGATCCGGACACAGATAGCGGAAAGTGTGCGAAGTATCCCTAAGAATGCTATTCACATTAAAATAGGGGCAACAGAGCAAAGGCGCAAAATAATGCGACCCTGCAGAAGCATCCCGCTGCACATGTCAGTTCTTCCGTGACAAAAATTAACACTCCTTATTTGACAAGGACGACGAAGTCACACTGACTCACTTACACTTGTCAGAACGCGCTTCAAAATTTCTTGTGCTTCGATGCTTCCTCTGGCGAGCCTTTTTTTTTTTTTTCGTAGGTACACAAACTTCGACCGGAAAGGACGCCGGCAACTACACTTGCGACAAAATGCGCACCAAGGTGCCCATTAACAACCCTTTAGACATCGTAGCTACGTTCGCGAAGTCGTTCATTTAGACATCGGTAATTTCACCTGTCTTGCGCGACAATGATATGGTGTAAACGACGCCTTCACCACATGGCACGAGTTTGTCTTTTGGCTTAGTAGTGCAGCATTGTCTGGAAACTGAGCTATAGTTGACTTGGCGGCACATTCTTGAAGGTTTTGCCGGTGTCGAGTGGCCGTCGTGAGCATTTTATTCAACTAGGAAAAGCTCTTACGGGAAAATGCAAGAGAAGTCTTGGGAATACGGCGGGCCCAGATGGATGGATGGATGGATGTAAAACTTTAATAAAAGTCCTGAGGTACGCGACTAAGCGGGCCGCTCCCACGTTGGGACAGTCAGGCCATGCCCGACCGCCGCACAGATGAAAAAAAAAAATGACAGAGAGAGTGATGTGTGCGTGTGTGTGTGTGTGTGTGTGTGTGCGTGTGTGTGTGTGTGTGTGCGTGGGTGTGCGTGTGTGTGTGTGTGTGTGTGTGTGTGTGTGTGTGTGTGTGTGTGTGTGTGTGTGTGTGTGTGTGTGTGTGTGTGTGTGTGTGTGTGTGTGTGTGTGTGTGTGTGTGTGTGTGTGTGTGTGTGTGTGTGTGTGTGTGTGTGTGTGTGTGTGTGTGTGTGTGTGTGTGTGTGTGTGTGTGTGTGCGGTGCGGGTGCGCGTGTGCGTGTGCGCGTGCGCGTGTGCGTGTGTGTGTGTGCGTGTGTGTGTGTGTGTGACGCGTGCAGGAGGTTGCGGACGGAGACTATATTTTATCTTCATCCTCCTCTACTTTCATGCACGGCCCATCTGTCCATCATTACATATTCCCCCTCCCTGCAAGAGAGCGTGCGCAACAAACAACACAAGAGGGAGCAATCGCAAACTGCAAACTAACAAAATGTACAAAGGTGCATTTGGTTCAAAGTCCCGAGTTTACTCTGTACACTGATATAAAAAGTTCCGAACAAACTATAGCAGTCCGGTAACGTCAACAGTGAGGCGGACGAGCCTCACTGTTGCGATCCGTACGCTGTCTTAACATGCGCCGTATCTCGTGAGCACTGATGGTCGTACACGTTTAGCTCTTGACACTACAGTTCAAGCGCCTTGAGGTAGCTGGAGCGGTGGTTGCTCTTGAAACTCATGAGGACGGCAGGATGCACGTTGCGAGTTTTCTTTAGGATGGCTGCTCGTTGCTCGAAGTTACTGAAGCCAGAAAATGGTGCCATTCCGTGTCGCCGTCGCATGAGGTGTCGGCGCAGTTGTCCCCACAGTAGGCGCAGTCTTGACTGGAGATGTTGGAAAGGTCCTTCATGACGTTCATTTTTTGGAGCACGACGTAGGTACATGGGTTCGCCTTCAGTTTAGTTGGCTTGCGGGTTCACGTCTTTTTAACACGAAAGTGTTTTATGCCGGGGTCCACCAAGACTTCACTGACGTATTTCCGTAATACGTCATAGAACATAATACAAAGAAAGAAACCAGAAGAAAAAGTTCCACAAACATGCAAAATTTGGAAATCGAACCCACGACCTCTCGGTCCGCGACGATAGATCGCCGAGCGTTTAACCCATTGCGCCACAAACGCATTTGCAGAGAGCTACACAGACGCGCCTTATATATCTAACACTCCTCCGTGTACCCGCGCTCTTGCTCGGGGCGGTGCCGCCGCCTACGAGCAGAAAAGAGAAGTACTGCATTATGACACTAGACAGTTTTAGTTTAGCGTGGTTACCGGAATAGCGGGCGTACCGGAATAGCGGGATCGAAGTGCGCATGCGCAGAACGCTAACTGACCCATACCGTGCGCACGCTATTTCTCAGAGTTAACGTTACCGTGTTAGCGTGGTGTACGTAGTGTACGTAAAACATGGCGGCGGTCCCGGTCGCCCGCTTCGAACTGAATTTGGCGTTGTTTTTGTAGAATTCACTTCGTTCGTAGCAAATGACTGCGTAAACGGCTTTTGCTTAGTCTCATGCCGCTTCACCGAGAGAGTGTTATGGCTAATCTTGAGGAATTTTCGAGATCGCTTCTCGTTTCAAACGCGCCTAAGCCTAACGAGAGAAATTTTTTCTGAGATGCGAGCGCCATCTGTCGCTAAAGTCGGGAGATAGGCGCGACGACGGCATATGGCCTCTGAGATGGGAGAATTTCGGAGGCTATGGTAGACAGCTTGTACTGCTTGTCTGTTTCGTTGCAGATCGACGGACATGTGAAGTAAAAATACAACGCGCTCCTGGCTTCCATTGCGCTGCCTATCGCACTTTGCGGACGCACACACACATAGAATTAGGTGCCCTGTGTATGCGAAATTCAAAGCGTAATGGAATAGCGTCCCGCACGTAAACTACGCTATCACGCTATACTAAAACTCTCTTTCTGCAAAGTTCGTTTGCGGAACGGTAACGCTATTTCCCGTAACCCCGCTATTACGCTAACGCTAAACTAAAACTGTCTACTAACGCGCACCGACAGTGAACGCTTCGGTGGTCTCAGCACTACGACGCCTCGATGCCAGCATTCGAAGGGACGCTGGCATCAAGAAGCACTACCAACGCCACCTAGGTGGCGTTCACCGTACTCAGCACAGCGGAGCGTGGCCTCCGCAATTAGCTCTGAAAATGTTTCTGTAGTTGATCGCGGAGGCTGCAATTACGACGCGCTGTACGCGCTGATTTGACTCGGTGACGATTCAGTTACGTGCTTTGTCTTGCGCGTTGTATTAGTGTGTCAGTTACGTGCTTCGTCTTTCGCGTTGTGCTAGCGTGTGCAGCGTAGTGCAGCTTCCACATGCACGACGGTTGCTCATGGTCATCGACGTTGGTAGTCGTGATGGAGGAGACGTGCCACCAGGCGTCAGCGTGGGTGCATCAACGCCTAAGGGCGCTTTAGCCACAAAACACCAATAGACATTATATATCAATGTGCAATAAACATTACACTACTTCTGTGAAGACACGTTTCACTTTCGTGTTCTATACCGATTCCTATATAAGAGGGATCAACCACATTTTTTTTGTTGATGCGTTTGTTCTTCCGGCATCGTCTTCTCGGGAGGATCACTACATGGGAAACTCAAACACGATCTCCGCATACGAGGCCTTGTTCGCCACTGATGATGATGGTTACGTTGCGTCTGTGTGTGACTGCGGTGACCCACTTGAATTGTGTCCAGCTTGTGGATAATGGAGGGATCTGCGACATATACTTGAAATCGACTGATTACTCTTCTTTGATTTTCTTTCACGATTCGTTATTTTCAAAGGATGTGCCTGAGGTAGAAGCGAAATGCCTCACCGGTGACGTATTCATTGAAGTTGGTGGCCATATCCCCTTGCGAGCATGATGCAGCGGATGCGTGGAGCTCGAAGAGGCGGAACTAATCTTCCACGGGCCCATCTTCTGCTCATCCGGTGTACTTGGGTATGTCGAAGGCTTTCGATGATGTGGTTATGGCGCTGGTCGGTGTAGGTGGTGAATCTATGCGCTTGGGGTTTCACTGCGTGGTGTTCAACACTTGCATGAGGATGCGAGGCCGATGAGGTGGCTGCCAAGTACTTATCCTGTCGACTTGTTTGTCTCCGTCTGCAAGAGGTTGCAGACGGAGACAAACATGGTCACCCGAACACTAGCTTTTATATTCATATTCCTCTACTTTCATGCACGGCTCATCTGTCCACCGTTACACACACACACACACACACACACACACACACACACACACACACACACACACACACATATATATATATATATATATATATATATATATATATATATATACAAAGAAAAAAATTTCTGCTGTAAGCTGGCTTTGGTTGAAGCACGAAAGGGGTAAATGGAGCTGCCATTGACCTGCAGCGCACGTAAAATAGGATGATTGCTGATGATAACTGATGTCGTTTCTCTTTCTCATGTGCGCTACGTGAGGCTCTGGTTTTAGTTTTATTTATTTTTTTCACCACCTTCAGAGAACTATTTTCGTAAGCGACTCACCCCAAGGCAGTAAAAGTCGAGTGGCGCCATGTTTATGACCTAAGGCTGCCGCTGGGGAAGATACTCGCTCTCGCCCATTCCTTTATTGAGAAAGCGCCAAATTATCCGCCTCGCGGCGCTTAATTAACGCAGCGGAATCAACTGTTCTAGCTCTGCTCCTTAGTGCTCGGTGTATCGCATTTCCGTTTGCCTTGTTTGCTCTGCGCTCGGGTCTTCTCGAGCACCCACGGACTTCGTGTGGAAGCGATCTGTTTGCGTCAAGGAGCTCCCAGGGCCATCCGCATTTGAATGAACACGCCGAAGAAACTGCTTCTTCTCCCGTTCGGAAGCTCCGAGAGGGAATACGAAGCAGCCGTTGCTGCTCCTGGTTCTGTGCACGGAGACGTGCAGGGTTTATATACGTACGTACACGCCCGCAGCCGCACAACATTCTTCTTGCCATACATTTGCTTTATGCAAAGTGCTTCTAGGGAAATACAGCTTGCTTCGTATACATTGAAGCCTTCGTGCATACCTCTAATCAGGAGAGTTGTTTATTCTTGCTTCGATATACAGCCTTTACAGGTTCTGTTCTCTAATGTTGCGAAATGAAGAAAAAGAAGCAACGAACGAGATGATTTTACGATGTATTTCATCATCCATCTTTCATAACTCTTTTAACCTAGTTTTTCGTATTCGTCACTATTTACACTATCCCAATTCAAAAGCAAGAGAACTATGAGAACCTTCGCTTTCGAGAGCGAAGGATATTTAATGGCGACAGCCGAGAGAAACCTGCGTTTTCTCCGATAAATGTATTTGCCTAAGCACTTAACGACGCTTTTATGTCACTTAGAATGTGTTGAGACCATTTTGCTATGTGTAGAAAGACTGCTCGTTTACAGACATTCCCTTTAACAGGTGCTCCAGGTTTAGCGTTCCCACAAAAGATGCGACTTCGAACACAAAGAAATCTGCTTCTTCACTGCCATGCATAGCATTCTAGTATACTTGTAACACCGCGCTGTATATAGTCCTTGTCTATTCACTTCATGTATAACGTTTTGCAGTGCCGGACTCTAGTCCTTTGCGAAGCCCGCGCAAGGTGGCACGTCTGATTGCCTCACCGCAAGTGCGCAGAGCTCGTACTATACCGTCACCTCAACGAGACTGCAGTAGTACAGCGAATTGAACACGCGGTTTGCAAACTAAAAGTAATGATTTCGAACACCACTCTGAGAGTAGTATTTCTTTTATGCCTACTGCCATCTTATGATGACAGACCTACCGAATGAAGGCATCACGCGCAGACCCCATTTGTTATCTGTATAATGGCTCATGCATTAAAAGATGCAGCTATGGTGTTTATTTCCCTATTCTCCAAACAATACTGTAAATATAATTAGTTTTTCGACGCGAGTCCAAGTACAGTGGCCCTACGTATACATTTAAGATAATCATGCTGAATTTCGTTCATACTTACCGTACTCGTAATCCGCACGTTTCCCAAAACACGTTTGCATTTCACGGCAGCATAATTTGTTCGTTCACGCTTTCTCTACTGCCTTTTAGATACGCACTATGCAATACACGATGCGCTTATCTCAGTGCATGCTGCGTCGCGCTTTCTTTTAACCGCGTAGTAAGACCCGGACTTCAGCAGATAGCATAATGACCACTTGGCCGTTACTTGATGCATGTATGTCATTTTCTCTTTGTAATAAATGCCATGAAAGAAAAAACAAACGCAAATCATCGCATGTGGTTCGTGGGTAACGCATTGGATTCATGCATCTGTACAGGCAGCTGAGTGAGTAGTTTGAAATCAGACTGCGCGACATATCCAGGGTAAGTTTTGTTTTGCTTCAACGGCGACGATGAGCGCCACGGCCGGTGCAATACGGCGATTCCTTTCAGTGAATTTTATTCACGCCGTATCATCGTCTGCTACCTATTTCCTCTTCCTTGGATATTTGTAAACTTGTGCTAAACGTAGTCCTGGAGTCTCAGCCAGCACCACACGCACATATACACAAGACGGCGGATGATGGAACATTCTTTCAAACGCAGGTGGCATGTAGTACGTGATCAGGAGCAGGCAGGCTGGAACCATCATGCACTACCTCAATGTGTAAAGCTTACCTCGAGTCGAGACCCTTGCTATGAAATCAGAACAGTGGGCTCGACCTTTAGCATTAACCACTTGAAGCCAAATGACAATTAATAAAGCAAAAAATACGTGGGAGAAATAACTTTATTTTAACCGCACTGAAATTGTGAACTGGTATGTAAACCGGCTCCAGATTATGAGCTCAACGTGCGTTATCGCCTTATAATATAGTGCGCAGAATGCGGGGCCTCACATTGAATTCACAGGCAAGAGTGCCTTACCACCACGAGAGATGCCTCATACAGGTAGCAATTACTACTTCTTAGCCGTGTGGCTTGCGAGCCGCACCGCTGACATGTGATGCCTTGAGACAGCCGAGGTCGGCTCAGTAATTTATTTTCTAATCACCTTAAGATCACAAACGCTTGAACAAATTCTACTCCCCTGCGAGTTAGAACCAATTTACAGAACCGGTCGTCCTCAGGTCACAATGGCCCAGGAGCGATGGAAGTGCAGTAATTCTGGAGAACTGACGGAGAGAGGGGCTGGAGAGAGGCCAACGAAAAACGGGGTGATTCAGAAGAAGTAATGCCGGTTGGCAACCCTACCTTGGCCATAAGGGAGTGGCAAGCGAAAACACAATCGTGTACTGCCGCACGGTTTCGATAGCAGGACGTCAACTGCACCCGCGTCCTTCACGGCTGCAGAAAGGTGTACAGCGTGTTCTTCGGTACGTAAAACAAAAGCAACCAGGGCGCGCACCGCGCCTGGTAACACGCCCTGAGCGTAGAGAGTTAGGGCAGAGGGAGAGAGAGAGACGGGTAGGTATCTCGAGGCTTCCTCAGGCGGACGCTGCCTTCCGGGGCCGGGGCGCAGACACCAGAATGCTGGATTTCGGGCGCCGCAGTGAGCGCCGCCACTCGGCATGCTCTTCCCGGTGGCCCCATTTCCATATCGGCCGCCTCCGCACCGAACACGACAAGACCGCGGGATCTCCCCTTCCTCCGAGCTTCGATTACAGATCGGAGGAGCCCATGTTGCTGTCACGCGTCCCCTAATCCGGTTCCTGGCCGTCCAAACAATCCGCCGCAGATGACGGCGGCGCGAGCTTAAAATTCCAGCTGCTTCTCGCATTAGCATCGGCTGCTGCTTGCTGAACCGCTGTCCGCGCTCGGCCAAAAGCTGTCATCCCCCCTCCCACACCATGCGCCGCGCGACGACGCCGCGCCGTCTTTGCGTGGGAGGCTTCGTGTCGCGTACAATGCCACGGCGATCCTTGCGGCACCGCTGTGAACGCGAGGCTCTTTCACTTGATTGTGTGAAAACTTCGAGTCTGTTCTCTTCTTTTTCTCGCTGCTTTCTGTGTATGTTTTTTTTTAAATAGATGTTAGGTCCAAGCTGTCAGCAAATGGTAGACAGAACTGTGTTTATTAGTAGGCATCTGCGAACAAGTATACTATATATACCGGAAAAGAGGTGCCTTGTTTAGCGCAGCGCGGTCCGTCTCGTCCCGAGAAAGGCTTCCTGTCAAAGTACAAAGACCATCAGCATAAGTATTCCCAAAATTTCTCTTGAATGGCTGCCGCCCGCAATTGGTCGTCGTCGCGGCGATAATTTCGCTATCCCGCCAATCGCTGTCACGAGTGGCGGGTATCCCGATGAATCAGAAAGCGCTCCTACGTTGAGTGTAGCACTTGGCTCAGTCACTTGCCTGCTCTTTTAGAAAAACAATAAAGCCAAGTTGCCTTCGTCTGCGTCTTTCGAAGGCACTCCCGAGCTATTAATAAAAAAATAAATGTGGAAGGCAATATGATCTCTCATACTGCAGGCGCCGGAAAGGACATAGTTCAAACGTAACTCGCTGCGACGGGCGCCGACGAATGGAAATTAGAAGTTTGTTCTTGACAAACCAGAAAATTAACACTTCTAATTGTTAGTTAAACAATTCAGACCATAAAATTCAATCTTTCTGCAAATTTTAGTGAGAACAGAAGAGCGATAACCGCAAAATAATTTTTCTACGATTTAAAAAGAATAACGCACCTATGGGCCCAGAAACTGCGGATGAGCAAGCTCATGACGGCGACGATTATTGTATGCTGGCGGCATTTTCAGGCAGATATTTTTTTTTTTTTGCCAAGTAAAAAGTTAACATGATTTCATGTTTTTCCTTGAGAGCGATGCGCTTTAACTAAACTGATGTGCAGCTAAGGCTTTTAATTATTTTGCTTCGCATAGTCTCCTACATCGCTCCTGTTATGAGTATATAACCATATTGCCTTTCTGCTTGAATCACGAGAAGACACAGCTGTCGCAAGCTTTTGACATTCTTTCGCATCAACACGATTAGCGGCTTATAGTAGAATCAGCCGTGGCAATCAGCGCTCAACTCGCTCCGCGAGTGGCCGAACATGGTTCTGTGATAATGAATATTAGATTATATATATACGAAAAGCGCTTCATGAATGTACAGGGTCGACTACATCTAAGGTGAACACCTCATTAGTATTCAAACCGGTAAAACTACAGCGTTTATTCTACTTCAAGAGTGAAATGTTCATTATATGATGTGTAATCATGGTGTCGATAAACACAATAATGATTTTTCGAATCATGTACTGAACATCAGCTTCTATGATGTCTTGAATACTAATGAGGTGTTCACCTTAGATGTGGTCGACCCTGTACAACATAGTGCTTCAAACGTTCTTCAGCATGGTTTTTCACGTTCCCGGTCGCATTGTCAGCAAACTTCACTAACTGCATGCATTGTGATCTGCATAAGATCGCGTACGCAGAGTGGTATGTTACGGGTGGCTCGGATGAAGTCCACTATACCCAGTCGGCTCATTCAAGCTCTCCTAGTGATTGCACGGTCGGTTCTATAGCAAACTACAGGAAAACGTGGAGCAACCAGTTTGGTCCAAAGATTGTTGCGTAAGTTCTGGTGTTTTAGGTGGAACGAGATATATTCATTTGAAGACAAATGGTACACAGAGCAGCGCACCTGTATAACTGCTATTCAATTGGACCTAGCAACATCAGTATGCTGTCGGTATCACTGTACAACGTATCAGGCATGTCGTGATAACATAGCACAGCTCTACCTGTTCTACCGCCGAACAGTTTCTCTTGCGCCGACTTCTTTTTCGGTGCCCAGGAACATTGCATGTCGATACAGCTCAGATCGGGAAGCGCGGCAAGCTCGTTTTTAAGAAAACACACTGCGAGCTTAAATAACGCAAGTGGTGAGTAAATAAACATTTGTTTTAAGCTCGCGCTGAAAACACATACAGAGATACTACATCTTAACTAGTAATGCCGATTAGATTACCTTACTACACCCAAGCGTCAGCCATGTCTTGCACGAAATGTCAGGCGACCGTAAAGCAACGCATCGGGATAATAGTTACGCGCTCGCACCCTGTGACACGAAGAATCTGCGGCATCGCGAAATGGCAGCTCTCGATTAAGAAGTGCCCGCGTATTAGCAGATGACCGTTCGGCGTTCTCACTAGCATACGCGTACGTGTGTACCAGCACTTCGTGACAAGATATCGAAATCAGTAATTTACAAACACTCGCTTCTGCTAAATTGCGAGCGTGTCTTTTGCAGTATACTGGTTTCGATTTTCGCACTGAAAAGAAAGCAAATCCCCGCGGTGAGTCGTAATGACTTGGCTGTCTACTGTATCACGCAAATTGGCACATTAAAGTATTCCTTACCGGTAGCAGTATATCATCGTACCGGAGACGTGCTTCCACTCCTCCAATCTTTCCGCTGTACAAGAACGCACTGACACCGACTTCAGTGAAAACATCACGGGAACTCACCGAAATGGTATGCGGCTACGCTTACACGGCAGACGTTTGCATACTTAGGCCGACGACTTTCATTGTGTATGTTCCTTCTTTTACGCCAACAACCGCAAACTGCCTGGCCAACACAAGACGTTCGCCTTCAACAAAACACCGCCATTCAATTGTACTATCGAGAAAAGTTGAGATAAAGCTCAAGGTAAGCATCGATGGAGTCCTTGATTCAGCCCCAATCTTTGGTCGACTGCGGCGCCCTCTCAAGGTCGTGAAAATCGTGAATAGGCACTCCGTTAGTATTCCATTCATGTAACTGCCTCCTTCTGGCGGTAAGATTTCATTTCAATTCCCACTTTTAATGCGATCAGCATTATTGTGGTATACATCACGCACTTTCCGGTAGCTATCTATCGGTGTCTCTATCCGTTTTCCCGCCAACTTGGGCCACTGGGTAGTGCATGGTCTAATGGGTAGAGCATCCGGTTGGTGTGCTCAGGGATCCGAGTTCGAAACCAACCAAACTTGAATCACTGGGTGTGTGACACTGGATATAAACCATACGCGCCCCGCGCGAAATTCGCGGTGGTGCCACTATATGGCGCTGTGTGTCTCGTGCGAAGCGCGAGAGAAGAACCCGGCTGCATACACGCTTCAAAAATGACCCGTTTCGGGGGATGGCACTCGGGTGTGTCGCTCGCAGGTTGGCAGATTGACCCGGTACTCGCTCATACCCACTCACCAATATTTTCGCAGGCTATATGTTTTCACTCACACTCAGTGTGTACTCACACTCGTCGACACTTCACTCACGTTCCTAATCAGGCCCCTTCATATTCACCAAGACTCACTTGCGTTCATCTAGTCACTGCCATTCACACATACCGGCCGGCCGCCTTTCACGCTCATACTCGCTCATATACATGCTTACGTCGTTTCACATTCGCCGACAGTCGCTCATGTGCGCTCGAAATCTCCGCCACTGACTTTCGTTCGTACTCACGCTAAGCGACAGTCACTCCCGTTCAACCCCCTGCACACTCACACGCTTCGTCATTCACTGGAAGCTCTATCCCATGTCAGGGAAATGAGTGCCCCGCGAGTATGAGTCAGTGTACTCGTTAGTGAAAAGAAAGTAAGGGATATCCGAAATTATAACGTGGAAAAGATTGAGGAAGCAGTAAAATATGGACACAGCATGAAATCAGCGAGAAGAAAACTAGGCATAGGACAAGGCAAAATGTATGCACTGAAAGATAAGCAGGGTAATATTATCAGCAATTTCGATGACATAGTGAAAACAGCGGAAGAATTCTATACTGACCTGTACAGTTCCCAGAGCAGCCAAGCTACTTTCATTCGAAGTAGTGATAACAGGATACAGAGGCCCCTTCTATAACTAGCGATGAAGTTAGAAGGGCCTTGAAAGACATGACCAAGTGAAAAGCTGCTGGAGAAGATGGAATAACAGTCGATATAATCAATATAATACGTGAAAAACTTGCGGCCCTTTATACGCAATGCCTCACGACTTCAAGTGTACCAGAAAGCTGGATGAACGCCAACATTATACTCATCCATAAGAAGAGAGACGTTAATCATTTCAAAAATTATAGACCTATTAGCTTGCTCTCAGTATTGTATAAAATATTCACCAAGGTAATTTGAAATAGCATCAGGGCAACACTTGACTTCAGCCAACCAAGAGAACAGGCTGGCTTCAGGAAGGGATATTCTACGATGGATCATATCCATGTCATCAACCAGCTAAGAGAGAAATCTGCGGAGTACAATCAACCTCTCTATATGGCTTTCATAGATTATGAAAAAGCATTTGATTCAGTAGAGATACCAGCAGTCACAGAGGCATTACGTAACCAAGGAGTACAGGATGCATACGTGAATATATTGGCAAATATCTACAAGGATTACACAGCAAATTAACCTTGATTCTCCACAAGAAAAGTAGAAAGGTACCTAACAAGAAAGGGGTCAGGCAAGGAGACACAATCTCTCCAATGCTATTCACTGCATGCTTAGAAGAAGTATTCAAGCTCTTATACTGGGAAGGCTTAGGAGTGAGGATCAACGGTGAATATCTCAGCAACCTTCGGTTTGCAGATGACATTGTCCTATTCAACAAATATGGGGGCGAATCACAGCAAATGATTGAGGACCTTAACCACCGGGAAAGTGTAAGAGTGAGATTGAAGATTAATATGCAGAAGACAAAGATAATGTTCGATAGCCTGGCAAGGGAACAAGAATTCAGGATTGCCAGTCAGCCTCTAGAGTCTGTAAAGGAGTACGTTTATCTAGGTCAATTACTCACAGGGGACGCTGATCATGAGAAAGAAATTAGAAGAATAAAATTGGGTTGGAGTGCATACCGCAGGCATTGCCAAATCCTAAATTGGAGCTTCCACTGTCAGTTGAAAAGGAAAGTGTACAATCATTGCATTCTACCAGTGCTAACATATGGGGCAGAAACTTGGAGGTTAATAAAGAAGCTCGAGAACAAGTTAAGGACCGCACAAAGAGCAATGGAACGAAAAATGTTAGGCCTAAAGAGACAGGAAGAGAGCGGTGTGGATCAAAGAACAAACGGGGATAACCGATATTCTAGTTGACATTAAGCGGAACAAGTGGAGCTGGGCAGGCCATGTAATGCGTAGTATGGATAACCGGTGGACCATTAGAGTTACAGAATGGATACCAAGAGAAGGGAAGCGCAGTCGAGGACGGCAGAAAACTAGGTGGGGTGATGAAGTTAGGAAATTTGCAGGCGCAAGTTGGAATCAGCTAGCGCAAGACAGGAGTAATTGGAGATCGCAGGGATAGGCCTTCGTCCTGCAGTGGACATAAATATAGTCTGGTGATGATGATGATGATGATGATGATGATGATGACTCTTAGGGAGTATGCCGACCTATGGTGTGACTACATTGCTTCAATGCGAATCGCATTCACGTCGACAGACATCGTAAGACGAGTTCTGCCAGAATCCTTCTTTATCAAAAGTTGTTCATTCAGTCACTTAACTTACTTAGTTAATTAGTTCATTAACGCATTTGTGGTTTTCCGATATTTCGTTGGTTCTCGGAAGTGGACAGTAATGCGTGCATTTGTTGTCCTCAATGTGCAACCATTACTTATCCTACTGCTATTTCATCTTGGTCTTTTCACAGGATAAACTTCTCTTTAAAAAAAAATAATAAACGATTGACCTCTATCCGCGTGTTGACCTGGCATGTCTGGCATAAAACGGTGGCATCGTGAGCAATTCCGTCTGATCCACCTCTCTTAGCCAAACAATGCATAAGGCAGGCTGAAACACACAAAATAATAGACTAAGTGAAAGTCAGAACGCACTCACACATGGTTTACGGAAAGTTCAAATTAGCACATTGCACATTACAACACATGCAATTTGCACAGCAAGTAGCAACACTTTGTAACGAAAAACAAAAGCGAGACACGTAAAAATAAAATTGGGCCGCAATCACTGGTAGTATACGTCCCATTCAAGTAAGAACAGTCTACAATAATATTCCTTGAAGGTGCACCCCAAGCTATAACTACTTCAAGTTGAACATTTTTGGGCAAAATTTCAATTGTTTGTGATCACCGCCGTGTTTCTCAGTATACTACGATGAATTCGTTTACTCACTGCTAGACTGAAGGCTGTTCTATAATCAATATGGCTCCCCCATCAAATTTTCCCCGTTATGAGCTTTTGGCTCTGTCATAGAGCGGTAGAAAGCCGTAATTTGTGTTCCGACTGAACACGTGTTCTCATTCAGGAGGAATCACTAAAAAGAGAGAAGAAAATAACTTTCTTTTTGCAAAGCCTTGTCGTGTGCAGCAAGAAGTCTTATTGAAAGTTTCGTATATTTCCAGATGAGCGTGTCGCATGCGATCTCAAGAGATAAAAAGACCGCGCAGTGCTGCCGCTTAAAATCCGCAGCGCGATTTTCGAACTTTACATAATGCGGAGAGAACTATCACAAGTGGGAGCTGCTAGATATCTGAAGAAAAAAAAACAACTAAAGATATAAACAATATTGTTTGATGCAAGCATAAAGTTCGCATAAGTACTCATTCATCAAATGCGGACTAAATATAAATCTTAAAAAAAAAGCATTCAATCAGGAATATGCGAAAAGAAAAGAAAAAGGTATAAGTAGCACGAATCTCGGCCTCAGTGCTGGTTCTTCACAAAAAAGCCATCATAGCGAATCAAAACGTGAAGGAAAATTGCACTGCATTATGAGAGCTATAGACTGCCATGTCGTCGACAGTATATTGGAATAGAAATTCCTCGCCTGCCATTCAAGTATGCTCAAATTCTTCGGGTGCAAATGGCTTATCTTACGCAATTCTACGCATTACGCCAAAAGCTCTGATTCATTTACTTCGCTCATGCCAGCATCATTTCTTCTCTTAGAATAGTCGCAGTTGCTTGTGTATACTTCTCCCAAATTTTACTCAGTCAAACAACAAAGAACACTCTACCTCTCTCCCCCCCCCCGCCCCCTTTCCCTCCTCTACTGCTTTATTTTACACATGGCCTACTGTATTAGAGCACTGCACGGGCTCGGGCTTACCCGAAAGCCCGGGCCCGGCCCGGCCCGTAGGCCGGGCCGGGCCGGGTAGAGCAGTTTTTTCACGGGCTCGGGCCGGGCTCGGGCATGGTGTGTGCTTTTTGACCCGGGCCCGGGCCGGGCTCGGATTTTTTGACGCGGGCCCGGGCCGGGCTCGGGCTTTCTGGTGGTGTGCATGTAACGTGCAGCGAGTTATTCTCGGGCCTCTCAACTTTGAAAAACATGTATTTTTCGGTCTCGGGCCGGGTTCGGGTCAGTTTCGAGCCGGGCTCGGGCCAGGCTCGGACCTAAGGTAAAGGGGTGGCGGGCCGGGCCGGGCGGGTAACGTAGATTATTTCCGGGCCCGGGCCGGGCCCGGGTCTAGCCATAAAAGTTTTGATCGTGCTCGAGCGGGCCGCCCAACGTAAGAACGGGCCCGGGCCGGGCTCGGGCTGAAAAAATCGGCCCGTGCAGTGCTCTATACTGTATAGCACACAAGCACACGCTCAAGCGAAGCCTGGGAGACATAAAAACAAAAAAAAGGATGAGGAGAAAGTGCCGGCAGTAGCCCGTTATCTCGACTAATTAGTGAGCAGGCAATGAGAAGAAAAAAGTGTCTTTACTACAGCATCACTGGCAATTAACTCACACGCCACATGATGTGCCAGCAGCTCTTCTACCAGTTTTATATTTTCCGAAGCCAACCTCCCCTAGTAGCCATGAGACTTTCACATCATGAATCAATTTTAATCAGGCTTCGCGATATAATCGACTCTCTGAGAAAGCGCCAAATAAGCTGATTATAGTCCCGAAGGGAGAGACAGTGCCTTTTGAATGAAGTGACCACTGCTGCTCTTAAGAGCAAGGGACGAATTCACAAAATCTTTTCGTTCGTAAGTGTGTCACTTATTGACCGGCAGATCTCACTAATGACATGTCCAACACCATGATTGGCTGGAATTTATTCTTAAGAACAGTTCTAGCTTACGAGCTTTTTTTCTCTTAATACAGGCCCAAGTCCTTTGCTGACGTCTCTCGTCATGCAAAACTATTCACGCATTTTCGCGGGTACTATGCATACGTCAATGACGATGACAAATCCGTGCTTGTCTGCCAGGTGATAACAAGCTTGTGCAGCATATCGGGCGTGACGACCATAAGATCATACAATGGTGTGCTGATGTATCCGTATATTCATTGAACAAGACGAGACGCAAACGACTGGCTCAAATATTTTATTGAATGGCTATAGCTTTGCCGCCATTGCGGCCACAGTTCTCCTGCCAATTACGTTGCAATAAGAAAACGATCGGCCACGGCGCCCTCGGCCGTGATATTGCAGCGATGCCTTTTCCGACGTTATTCCTTTTCGTGATTTTCGCACTTCGTCAGTGGTCAGAGCGACGCTCCGCCCGCGTTGCCAGTGGGATCAGCCGACCGCGAACGGTGGATAAGAGTGGCATAGAACCGAGCGGGAGGAATCGCTACAAAATACTGGCTCTGCGTAAGCCAGGCAGCCACGTCAGCACCGCTGTTGAAGATCGAAATCCGCACCGGTCTTGATAAGCGAGGGGCCGATGCTACAAGCTTAACAAAACACTCTCGTCGGCTTTTTTTTTTTTTCGTCTGTTTTTTACAACGGGCATGCTGGCGTCGCTCTTTCCAAATGTGATTGAGAGCTCTGCAATCTAGGGCCCGTCTTCACTGTTAGGGCTAGATGGCAGGGCTTAAGCCCAAGGAGACCGCGGAGAGGCAAGGAGTCGACGCCAGTCCCAAAGCAACCACTATCGTCATTTTGTTGCGTACCCGTTGGCATAGGGATGGCGCCACTGACTAATAGGTTGGTGAGTGGAGACCCCTTTAGTTCACAAGTTTAAGTAGTCCGGCGGACCCACACGCTGGCCCCTACGCGTTCGCACAACACCATCACTATCACCAGACTGTCCTTGCGGCTGCCCCGGGTAGCTCCTTTCGGTTGAGTTGTCCGGCTCTTGAGAAATGGGAAGGGCCACCGGCTGCTGTGGCTCAGGTTGTTCCGATGATGCCGGCGGTGATGCTGACGATTCCGGAGCAAAGCGAACAAGGGGACGCGAGTTGCGCTGCAAAACACCGCCTTGTTTCGTTTCCACTACGTAACTCCTGGGCCTCAGCGCCGGGCTCAGAACTGCTCCTTTGATTCCTTCGGGCCGCACCCAGACTTGCTGGCCTGTCGGGAATGACGTTAGATCCCTGGCCTGATGGCACTTAATATAATTTCTTGCTTGCTTGAGTTTGTATGAAGCATACCTGATAGCGTGGCCAGCCGAGACGTAGCTGCTCTTTTGCTAGTTCATAAGGTTGGCTTGATGTGCAAGTTGGTACATGGTACCTGGTAAGGGTATACCAGCAAACGGAAAATTTCCTTTCTCTCTGTCTTGCCTCACGATTTTTTCTAGTTATCGTTTCCGTTTTCTGGCACACCCCTACCATATGCTCTTTTGCCTTGAGGACGCTCGACCTCAGCTGACGTCCCATCAAGAGCAGCAAAGGGCTAAAGCCACTGATACCTACGGTGCCCCTGTAGCTGAGGAGAGCCAGGTGGAAGAGGTATTTGATGGTCCTGACCATTCTCTCTGCTTCTGTATATGACTGGGCGTAGTGAGGACTACTCGTTGTATGAAGGAATCCGTAAGAGGAAGACTGCAAACTAACGCGATGAGAATGATAGGCCGTTGTCAGACCGGACCTTACAACGCATATTGTTGCGGTTGAATACGATTTTCAGCGCATCCACGGTGGCTTGAGCTGTTGTGCTCCTCAAGGTTATTACTTCCGGGAACGTAGAGTAGTAGTCAACTACCAGGAAGAAGGTTTTTCCGTTCAGATGAAACAGGTCCCGGCCTAGGAGTTCCCATGGATGACCAGGAAGAAGTGTCGGGAAAAGAGGTTCGGCGAAGTTAACCCGAGCGGAAGCACACTGTTCACAGTTGACTACCAAAGAGTTTATGTCCGTATAGATGCCAGGTCACCATAATAAACCTCGCACAAGGGCCTTGCTTCTATTAACGCCTTGATGTCCTTCGTGTAGCAGAGACTGCTGATCGGAGTGATGATGTGTTCATCAGACAGGCACCTTTGAGCAACAAGCCATCACAGATAGACAGTTCATCAACCACCGAGGAATACGTAGAGACGTGCAGTAGCAGCTTTGTCTTCTGAGGCCACCCACGCTGGCAGAAGGAGATAAGTGCACTGCACTCAAGGCGCCACTGAGTAGTAAGTTGGTGAGCGGCTACCTCGACATTCGTCAAAATCTTGACACTATAGCTGTTCGCTAGAGCAAATTCGAGCCTATCCCGATGATGAACATATTATTAGCAAAGGCGGCCAGCCAATGGCAAATAGCACTTACGAACGACAAACTTTGTGATTCGATGCGCATCTGCGAAATGATCTTATATATATATATATATATATATATATATATATATATGGCGGTTATATTAGAGCCTGGAAAATTTCGTAAAGAACAACGTCATGGAATCAACTTCATTTTGTATTTCTAAGCACGCTCTACAACCTTGGCAAATAAAGTACATGCCCTAAAACCGATACTGAACTTGAAAAATTAGCTGAAAAATCAAAGCTCACAAAACACTCTGAGCAACTCTAGAAGACTACGAGCAATGTGCCGTAGGCATTCCCCTAAGAAGTACCACTCTCTTTAAAGGTTTGGTTGAAGTTACGTGAAACACCCAGTATCGATTCTACCAATGAGCGCAGGAAATCGCTGCAGAGTTCACGGGCTCACTTCGGACCTACATCGATGGAGCTGTCAATGAGTACCGCACATTGTCTTAACGAAGACAACCAACTTCTGGGTACTCCTCGACAGACGCATGCTCCATTTTATGCCGCGTGGAGAACGCCGCCTCAGCCCCACCGCGCTGACATGGAGTCGGGGAACGAGTCGCTGCTCCCCAGTGACGTGTCGCTGTGGGCGCCA
This sequence comes from Dermacentor silvarum, assembly GCF_013339745.2. NCBI lineage: Eukaryota > Metazoa > Arthropoda > Arachnida > Ixodida > Ixodidae > Dermacentor > Dermacentor silvarum. The sequence continues at coordinate 64,466,458 of NC_051154.1, read as the reverse complement.
GGTCCCCCGCGCTTGGGGTTCCGTATCTCTCTGCCAGGTCACCCTGCCATGTTTTGGGCCCTGTTACTGGGCTCTCGAGCGTTTCGTCTTCGATCCCACACTATTAATTTACCGCGCTTTACTTCGTTTCTCCTTATTCGTGTCGTACCGGTCTTCCATTAGGCTAATATGCCGGAGATTCTTGGCTGCTATAGTTTCTTTAATGTGGCACCGCCAAGAAAGCGGCGATTCTCTAATATTTCGCGGGGCGCTCCGCTTGTGTCTCGTGTACTGTGCTTAGAAGAGAAGAAAAGCCTCGTACAAGGCAAGATTTTGGTGCACTCTAGCGTAATTACCAGTTGAGAACAGCGGGGAGGAGTGAAGGTATTATTTGTTTAAATTGTAACTTTTTCTTTCTTCTTGCTTCCCTTCTCGCTTCCCTTCTCGTCGACTAGAAAGAGCGCCTTCATTATTGCGTCTTTCGGCATCTATCAAAACCGTGTAGATGTTTCTTTTCTTGCCTTCCTAAATTGGCCTTCCCGCTTGTCGGCGGAACGGTGGAAGAAGAAAGGGGAGTTTGAGTAATGAACAGACACGTTATAGCGGCTCTCTAATGTTTTGTATAATTAATGTTTTTCATGCCTCTCATTAACGTTGCGCAATAAGATAACGAGAGCAAAAAGCACAACGCCATGTTAAGTGCGTTGGTGCCGGGGTTAAAATTGGAGACTCCTGACTTGATATGCTTCCTTATGCTCGGACCCTTGTCGCTTCCCTTAGTGAAATGACCTTCTCACGCAAGCACCCTTCTGAAAGTTCGCAGGGTGCGCTCGGAGGCAGAGAGAAGGGGCAGTTGCCACTAGGATACGGGCGGAAATTTCGCGGCGATAGTCGAGTGTTTTAAACCACCTGTGGTTTAAAGTGAAATCTTTGAGCATTCGGCTTTGTTCCTTCAGGTGACAAATTGACACGTTGTCTATGCGTCCATGAGACCGGACGCTTCTATCTTCGCATGCGTAAGCAAGAGAGAGAAACTTCAATCCCAGAAAGGCGGAGAGGTCAGCCTGAGTGAGGTTCCTCTGGTCTGCTATACTCCACGCTAGGGAAGGGGTTCGGGGAGCGAGAGAGAAATGATGCGAATATGAAGGAGAGTGGTATGATGAGTTTCATGATGAGAGCTGCACACTATACTGTTTCTGTGCAACGTGTACGTGCACGCTTCACAGTACATGCATCTTCGCGGTCAGGGGTCGAGGCTATAGCGTAGCCATCAGGCTGTCTATAGCGTGCATTATTTTCGCACTCGTACGCGCCAATGGCGTAAATAAAGCAGAGAGTAGCAACTTCAGGGCGTCAGTAATCTGCCGCAGCATGGCCTTGATGGTAGAGTCCGATAGAGATGTCTCGGCGCACTGTTGTGGTTCGTTATGACATTCCGATATCCGTGTCCGCGACGGCAAGCGTGGCCACGCATTCGAGTACGGGCTTGCGTTGCTCGCTTGTTGGGATGTATCCGGAAGATAAATCGAGGCCGATTCAACCACCTCCAGCTGGACCTGCGCAGGTGAAGCCAGGGAGCTCTCGCCTGTTGCTACAACTTGCTTGCGTCGATGACGTGACCGCCTCCTCCGAAGGTGCATTGACGCTTCCACTGCTTTGTATGACATGTTGGTCTTGCTCATCATTTCTTGCTCTATTTGCTCAATATATTCACTTCCTTTTTCTGTATGGGGTATGCAATAGGCATGCAATATTTACATCCTGGTAACATTAACGTTCAATTTGAATAGAGAAAGAGTGAAATTAGTCAAGAGGAAACAGGCCAACCTAGAGGCAGTAAGGGTAAAAGCAGACCAATTCAGACTGGTGGTCGCAAACAAATATGCAGCTCTAGAAAAAGAAGATAACGACAACATAGACGTAATAAATGAAACCGTAACTAGGTTGATCACAGAAGCAGCAATTGAAGTGGGAGATAAGGCATCAAGGCAACCGGTAGGTAAGCTCTCCCAAGAAACAAAGGACCTAATAAAGAAACGACAAAAGATTAAAATGTCCAACTCAAGAGATCAAATAGAATTCGCTGAACTGTCAAAACTGATCAACAAGAAGAAAGTAAGGGATATTCGAAACTATAACGTGGGAAAGATTGGGGAAGCCGTAAAATATGGACGCAGCTTTAAATCAGTAAGAAGAAAGCTTGGCATAGGACAAGGCAAGATGTATGCACTGAAAGATAAGCATGGAAATATTATCAGCAATTTTGATGACATAGTAAAAGCAGCGGAAGAATTCTACACTGAACTGTACAGTTCCCAAAGCAGCCAAGCTACTTTAATTCGAAGTAGTCAAGAACAGAATACAGAGGCTCCTCCTATAACTAGCGATGAAGTTAGAAGGGCCTTGAAAGACATGCCCAGGAGAAAAGCTGCTGGAGAAGATGGAATAACAGTACATTTAATCAAAGATGGAGGAGATATCATGCTTGAAAAGCTTGCGGCCCTTTATACGCAATGCATCACAACTTCAAGTGCACCAGAGAGCTGGAAGAACGCCAACATTATACTTATCCATAAGAAGGGAGACGTTAAAGAATTGAAGAATTATAGACCCATTAGCTTGCTTTCAGTATTGTATAAAATATTCACCAAGATAATTTCCAATAGAATCAGGGCAACACTTGACTTTAGCCAACAAAGAGAACAGGCTGGCTTCGGGAAGGGATATTCTACGATGGATCATATCCATGTCATCAATCAAGTAATCGAGAAATCTGCAGGAGTACAATCAACCTCTCTATATGGCTTTCATAGGCTATGAAAATGCATTTGATTCAGTAGAGATACCAGCAGTCATATAGGCATTGCGTAATCAAGGAGTACAGGAGGCATGCGTGAATATCTTAGCAAACATATACAAGGATTCCACAGCTACCTTGATTCTCCACAAGAAAAGTAGAAAGTTACCTATCAAGAAAGGAGTCAGGCAAGGAGACACAATCTCTCCAATGCTATTCACTGCATGCTTAGAAGAAGTATTCAAGCTCTTAGATTGGGAAGGCTTAGGAGTGAGGATCAACGGCGAATATCTCAGCAACCTTCGGTTTGCAGATGACATTGTCCTATTCACCAACATGGAGACGAATTGCAGCAAATGATTGAGGACCTTAATCGAGAAAGTGTAAGAATTGGGTTGAAGATGAATATGCAGAAGACAAAGATAATGTTCAATAGCCTGGCAAGGGACCAAGAATTCAGGATCGCCAGTCAGCCTCTAGAGTCTGTAAAGGAGTACGTTTATTTAGGTCAATTACTCACAGGGGACCCTAATCATGAGAAAGAAATTTACAGAAGAATAAAATTGGGTTGGAGTGCATACGGCAGGAATTGCCAAATCCTGACTGGGAGCTTACCACTGTCGCTGAAAAGAAAAGTGTACAATCATTGCATTCTACCGGTGCTAACATATGGGGCAAAAACTTGGAGGTTAACAAAGAAGCTCGAGAACAAGTTAAGGACCGCACAAAGAGCGATGGAACGAAAAAGTTGTCGCAGTTTCACCTGAAAGGCGAAGCATCAATTGCGATAGCAAATTTGTAGAGAGCTATACGGAGTAATGATAGTAGCTTTATCAGCTGTATAAACTTGGACATGCAGCAGCACCGGCCACACGCAGAACTTGTCGACGCCGTCGGCGTTTTGCCCGCGTTCGCACAAAATGCGTGCGGCGTTGGTAACTTTTGCCGGAGCCTCTGATATAAATAGGCACTTGGTGCCGCAGCTAAACGTCGCCTCCCTTCCCTCCCCCTCCACCCCACGGCCTTTCGAGCGTCGGAAGAAGGCGCGTTTGCTCTACATATATGGTGATTGTAAAGGAGGAAAGAGACGCCTACTTCAGGAGCCCTTACGGGAGCACGGCGCAGAACGCGCTTTTCTTCTCCGCCGTGGGTTCACTCCCCGCGAAAGCGCGCGTCCCTCGCGCCCTTTCACTCGCACATACAGCGTTCGGCGGCGCGCGGCGACGATTTCATCTCCATTGACGTCATACGGAACCTCACGGTGACGGCGACGGCGACGGCAACGGCGACGACGACGGCGACGGCAGAAATCTGCTTTGGAGTGTCCATATAATTGCTATCGCAATAAAATCTTAGGACTAACGTTAAGAGACAGGAAGAGAGCGGTGTGGATCAGAGAACAAACAGGGATAGCCGATATTCTAGTTGACATAAAGCGCAAGAAATGGAGCTGGGCAGGCCATGTAATGCGTAGGATGAATAACCGGTGGACCATTAGGGTTACAGAATGGATACCAAGAAAAGGGAAGCGCAGTCGAGGTCGGCAGAAAACCATATGGGTTGACGAAGTTAGGAAATTTGCAGGCGCAAGTTGGAATACGCTAGCACGAGACAGGGGTAATTGAAGATCGCAGGGAGAGGCCTTCGTCCTGCAGTGGACATAAAATATAGGCTGATTATGATGATGATGATGATGATGATGATGATGTTGATGAACATTAACGTTTGCAGTATAATTTGTTGCTTAATGGGAATACGATTCTACCTTCTATTGCTTTATAAGGACGATGGTACATGCTACAGCGAAGGTATTTTTACTTATTACGAGGAGTATGCAAAGAAATAGAGAAAAAAATACAGCCTTGCCCTAAATGCGAAGTAGTAAAGCAATCGTTGGCACAATATTAAGCGCAGGAAGTCTTGTGCAAATTGCTAAATATTGCAAGTCAAAGTTTTTACCTCTCAGCCACAGTGTCCCTACTATACACAAGAGAATACTGCGCCTGGAGAGGTGTGGTTACGCCACCATTAGCTATGACTGGGTGACTTACTATATGACTGGCGCCACGCCCGGTAGTATATGCATCAATGTGGTGGTTCGACTGAACACAGAGGAGACAGCTAGGACACACCAGGAAAAGCTTTACCACACAAGCAATTGGATACGAACTTTGGGACCAAATGATAACAAGTGAACGCGATACAAATAAATTCGTACGTATGGCTACTCTATGATTGAAAGTGTTCGCTCGCTATTGCTTTGCCGTCAGTTGCCCAAACATCAAATTGGCAGCCCAGCGCGAGCTGAGCCGACAGCTGGCGAGTAAGAACGAGATCAAGTGCTGTTGGTCTAAACGAGTGTGCGAGAGTAGTGAGCGGCGTCAATGCGAGGAACAATAAAATGTGCAGGGCATACCTTGCCATCGACCGGTAACTACGCTTGATAAGTAGCCAGATTTTACACTCTATTCTTGTATGTATATAATTTTACGCAGCCGAAACAAATGATCGAACAGTGGGTAAATCCTACAAAAATCCGAAAATGCATGTTATGCCAGAAAGTCGCCGCTTCTTGCACCTTGCTTCCCCCCCCCTCCCCCCCCCCCCCTCCCACCTCACACTTTATGGGTCATAATTCACGTGTTCGTCGTTGCTTTCCTTAATTATAAAGCAGTATCCTCATTCACTCGCACACCCGTCCAGTAAAGTTGCATGCCGGCTAGGACATGCACCATTGGTCCATCCTTCGCTAAAGCATTTCTGGCGAAAAACCAACCGACGGAAAATCTCAAAAGCCGCGCGCTGCCCTCTTGCGCTGCTCGAGAACTTCGCGCAGAAACAATCCTGCGCCGGCATCCGTGCCCATTCTGTTTCAGAAGAGCCTAAAGTTGTCAGGGACGTTGCAGCGCAGTTCCTTTGTGGCGGCGCTGCTTTTCTAACGCACCGGGTCTTCCCCACAACAAAGTCGGCCTTTTCAACGACTCGCGCGCTACGCGCCCATGCCCGAGCAAGCCTCTCTACTCGGTCCACGCGAAATTCTGCTTTGAATAATTGCTCCTCTATCTTTGTTTCGCCCCATTTCTTGTTCCTTAGACGAAGCGCTGGCCGCGAGAAGCTTCTTTTAGGCGGCGTGTCCCCAAACGAGCACGGGCGCGCATATTCCGTGGCTCGAACGAGGCAGGAAGAACGAGCCGTTGCGAAGACGTTCTGCTCCGCGTACGTCGTCGGTCCGCGGGGAGCCGAGACTTCATCCTTGAGCCGCGACCCCGCGACCGGCTCGACAAGCCGCGCGCATGCGGGGTGCGGCGCAATTAAAAGTAAACCCGAGGCTCCTTTCGCCGCGCGAGACGCGCGCGCAGAGGTCTCAAGTTTCGAGATTGTCCATTTTCTGGGAGGGCGCCATGAAATTCCGGGATCAGGCTTCGTCGCCGCCGCCACCGCCGCCGGATGATTAGTATATTTTCTGCGCCGCAGGTTGTTCCTCGCGCGCTCAATTATTCACGCGCGCCGCGACCATTGCTCAGAAAGTTTCAACCGAGGGCCGCGCGTAAGTAGCCACGCTTCTAGGTCAGCGAGCGTGAAAACAGCGCGGCATCGGCGCTCCGTATCGCGCGGCAGTTTATTTATTCCTCGACGATAAAGGATTCACGGGGCGCTCGCGGACAGGTGCGCCGTGGTCGTTCGAGTTTCCCTCTCTGTTCCCTCGGGATGAAAGAGGAATTCTTCATCTAACTGATTAGCTCGGCAAAAGTTACGAGGACAACGTTAGAGTTCCCCGTGCAGTACATTCTTCATTTATCGCCACTTGTCCTTGTGGATGTCGAATCGGCCAGTTTATAGACCTTGGTGGCGGAATCCCGAATTTTAAAAAATTAGAACACCCAAGAAAGTAGGTTCCATTTAATGAGCAGCGTGGGACGTGTATGGAAAGTTAACTTCGTATTTGTTTCCTAGTAGGATATTAACGAAGAGCTGTCGAAGGGTTGAGGACAACGCGGACATTTTTGCAGGTCACAGTTGTGCGCTATATCGTCGGCGGATTTCGATTTCTATAATTTATCAGCAGATGAAGAGCACAGCCTGAAATTCAGGCACGTAGAATAAAGTATTACTTTCTGCTTGTAAAGAAGGGAAGGTTTGGAGGGGGGAGGGGGGCGGAATCGATTTGACGAATGAGCACTCTGATGAATGTGCGCGCTTCAGTTAAGTATGTTAAATGCAGAAGCGAGCAAACTGCTCGCTGGAGTATTTGGTTATGTTAAACGTAATAATGTATAGCTCGAACTCTGATCAATGTCGTTCGGTGCTTATATCGAAGATATTGCCACATAATCTACGCATCAAAAGGTAAATGAGGCAGAATCTTAGAAAATTAGCGTAAGTTCGCTGCCGTCTTGCGTTCCCTAATTCAGCACCCCTTTCATCCCTTTATCCAAGGCTCTAAGCGATGCTGCCCGCAGCCTTGCATCGGCGGCTCCTCCATATGATCGATGGGAAGTTATCGGAGAGAGCAGCTGTAAATGATTCTGCTCTTCCATATAAAATACGGACGCATTAATCTTTTTTTTTCTTCAAATATGTTTACCGCACTTGTCGCTCTTCATGCTGTCCTGCATTGGTGGCCTCTTTCGAACCAGGGCCTGCAGGGAAAGCCCTAGTGTAACAAGTGTACAAGCAAATGGAAACGGTATAGCTGAGGTAATCAGAAATTTGTCAACTGCTAAAACTTCTTTCTCAACAACCAAACTACATTCGAGAAGCCATGAAATTTTTTTTTCATGAGTTAATTAGGGCGAAGCGGTAGTACGATTGATATTAGCCGTTAAACGAGTGGCGCCCATCCATTCAGCGTTTGTTCAAAGGCTCTTACATGCGACCGCCATATGTGGCAGCAAATAGTGACTCTGTATGTTTTCCCCTTCGTGGACCTGATATTGGGACACTAGCGACAGAGCAGCAAGGAGAAGCGAGCGGTCAGGATTTGCAGATGACTGCTTTTTTTTTTTTTTTTTTTTTTTTTTTTTTTTTTTTGCGAGCGTGAGTACTTGACTCACGAGGAGAATCTAAGTCACAACTTGTAGCGACCAAACCTGGAGACATCCACTCACCTAGTCTACGCCGATTACAGACCATCGCTAGAGCGGCTTCCGCGGTCCGGTTTCGCTCAGGTGTTCACACATTCATTACTGACTGCCCACGCCACGTAGTAATGGGCGTATGTTTTGTGCGATTTTCCGCATTCCGTAGCAACAGCGATTCGTTTTTGACTGACTGAGCAGCTCAGCAACGTGTGGCAAAAGGGTAATCGACTTCGGTATTCGCTCACACACTGCGCTCACACAATGGCTAGCATACATGCGCACCAGCACCCCCCCCCCCCCTCCTCCACCCAGAAGCACTTCTTGGGCGCTAACTATTACCTCGCATCTCCATTTACAGCGAACATGTCATCTGAGGCTTCCCCCGGCTTCGGGAACAGACAAGAGGCTTCGGCGGTACTCGATAAGCTCGACAACAGTTCGCTTTCTGAACGCACAGTTCTATAGCTTCTGGTCATGACAGATAGTTTAACAGCAGGCTCTAAAATCCCTGCTTCGTTTTTTTTTTTTTTTTAATGGTGGTAAACTTATGTGACAGACTGTCACATACCCTTTTTCTTTCCTCACCTTTTCATCCCATTTCCCCGCGTCGGGTAACGAGCGTGCGTCCGGATTCGCAAAACAGTTCGTACGATATGGCGGGTCGTAAGAGCAGAAGTCCTACAATCGTAAAAGCTAACATATGATTAACGAAGTTGGATGGCCGTTGACATATTCCTCACGACCAAAAAGATTGGTGAATTTGACCACCTGATTAGTCCTTTGGTTAACCTCCCTGTATACATTTACAGATTTTTTTTCAATCTCTGCAAACGTAGTGTTTCATTCGGGAAAAAAAATGAGAAACAGGACTTTCCAGAGGAAGTCAACCTTAATTAACATGCTACTCTGAACGACAGATACGCCCGCCTGGGCTCTAACGATTAGTCGTTCGCTCTGCAAACGGAGGGCCTTGTATTTGCGGATGAGCAGAAAATGAGTGAGCGCTTCACAGAAGGCACGTTTTGCGTTCTTGTTACGGACAATTCCTTTGACAAAAGAAATTAACTTATTTTTTTTTCAAGCTCCGATATCCATGACGAGGTTTACAAATCCGCTCGAGCGCAAGAGCCGTTTGTAAATACGAGCGCCAATGATGACGAATGTCAGAGGAACCCGTCATGCAGATTTTCATGTGAAGGAAAAGCTTAGCGAATGCGGTTCGGCTTTTTTCTTGACTGTGACCGCAGTTCTTTTTCTTTCTTTCTTTCTTTCTTTCTTTCTTTCATTCTTTTCTTTCTTTCTTTCTTTCTTTCTTTCTTTCTTCCTTTCTTTCTTTCTTTCTTTCTTTCTTTCTTGTTTCTTTCTTTCTTTCTTTCCTATTGTTCCGTCGTTTGGAAAATTCTGCCTGTTATATTTACGCTTGCTCTTTCGAAAAGAAAAGGAGCAGAGACGGAAGGGTGGCGGGGGGGGGTGAGGAACGGGACGGTCATGCCTGTCGTACTATCTGCGTACATTGTCACTCAATTAGTTTCTCGGCTATAGGAAGCAACGTTATGACATCTGCCAAACATTGTGCTTGCGTGCATGTCTCATCCACCATACTTGGCTGCAGGAGAATAAACGAGGCGCTGTTTCTTGGTGGATGGGGCTAATACGTGACGTAAGACTCTAAGTATTTCAAAAATTTTCTATAGTGCTCTTTTTTTTTCTGCGTGTAGAGAGAGTGGGATGAAATAAAAAGAGAGAGAGAGAGGTTACAGGTTAGAGAAGCGATAACAGAACAATGTTATGACTCAACGCCGATCTTTTAGCTAAAGAAGAGCTTGCCAAAACAAGCGCTTTATACATACCCTACAGTAATCTGCACACTTAACGATGCTTTGACATGCTCATAAGCCGCACCAAGCAGTCGTCAAAACATGGAATTTGAGAACACCCAGAGCAAGGGCTGCTGTTTACTCACGGTCGCGAAAGTTCCAGGGCCAAAGAGAGCGCCACCAAGTCGGATACATTTGCGTCTTGTGATGCTGCTTTAGCTGGTTCAGATCTGTATTATGCCTTTTCAAGCGAAACTTGGTATAAGGTACAGATTTAGGTGGCGTCAGTGTACGCAAAAAACTATCATCATCAGCATTGGCTCGATCGTCGTCGTCGTCTTCCGCAGCTGGCTCATTGGCTTGTGCTCGTGCTCAGCACGCGCTCGTGCCACTGCTCCCGCATTCGTCATCGCCGTCTACTTCCACGGCTGGCTTCTTTGCCGCTAATCATTCCATGCAGCGCAGAATTTCACTTCTCTTCTGTCGTCGTAATGGGGAGGCCACGTTTACGGGGGTATGGGCCATTGCTTAACGGGATATGAGCCATTCGTTGTCTTACGTTACGGACAGATTTAATTTTGAAGCAATTTTGAAGAATCGCAAGCGGCAATGGCGGGCGAATGCTGCTAACCACGTCGCCGAGCAAACTCGAGACATCGAACGCAAGCGACAACGGCGGACTGCGGGCATACCGTCAGTGACGTCGTTCTCTCTCTCGCAGCCGTCGGATCATGATTAGTTTAGGTGCACCCAGGACAAGCTTCGCTTATCCCCATTTTCCGGTAGAGGAAGAGTTGGTTAGGTTGTTATCTCCAGCTATCTCATATTTCACTGGGTGGAGTCGTGAGTGAATAAATTTTTCTTCTCATACTGATTTTTCTATTTCCTCCTTCCCTTCCTTCGTCAGTTACACTTTCTGCACAATGATTTCTTCGTGGCAGCTTTTAAATCATCGACAGCGATTATGATTATTATAATTATGTTTATTGGCGTTCCCTTTGAAATGGTGCAACGACAATTAGTCGACTAGCCTGCTTGAGCTAATCAGGTTTCGCTACATCTATCGCAGTCAAGCATTTTGGCTATCCCTTAATGATCTTTTCTTTCTTCATGAAACCCTCTATCTCTATATTGTACAGTTACCTATGCTTGAAATGACACTTGCCCCATGCTACATCTTGCCCCATGCTACATGCTGCAGAGTGCGTGCTATATCGTCTTCTCCGTGTAGCGCATGAGCTAGTTTCGTCAGGAGGAGGTATGGATGGGCTCCATGGCAAATGGGAGGGACACAGTCATTGATGCTTTACAAGAATATCTATTAATGAAGTTTAATGTTATACAGTTACAGCAGGCATACAGATAAAAGCACCTTCTTGGGAAGTGCTGTCGCGAGTGTGCACAGCACGTGGTGCGGCGCCTCGACGCATCCATCCCTGCGCTTTCTCTATCCCGCGTTTGCACTTACAGTCGTCCATGCTCAGTACATGAAAAACCGTGGGAAATAGGGGGTCTTTTTTTAATGCATTTAACATTCATTGTCTAGTTCAGGAAAGTTGAGTCTATCCATCTTCGTCACTGCGTCGTCGTCATATAGTCGTAGTTCTGCAGTCGTGGCCATGGCTGACTCTGGCAAGCGAGTGGCATAGCAAAGTTGGTCGGTCCCGAAGTCAGTGTATGTCGCCCGTAGCCGAAGCAATGCAAATCTCAGAATGACCCCTACACAGACTCCTAATAAATGTGCCTTCAGCAATACGGCGTGTCGTCACACTGCTTGAACGCTTATCGCATTAACGTTGACAGTCACCGCGAGATGGGTTCTGCCAGAATGTTTTCGCTAAAACGTGCAGTTCACGAATGGATTGCACAAATACGGGGAATTTTTCATGTGCATAGTAAAGGCAGAGAATGATGTCCGCCTCTTCGAGTAATCCAACTTTAATTACGCTATCTGCAATAGGTGATTAAAAATATATATATAGTTAAAAAGATCACCCCGTAATATAACTTTGGCGAAGTTTTGTTTTATGTTCGAGCACTCAGTGGCAGTAAAATAAGTAATAATAATACGGTCCTCTTCATCATCAAGGCGTACTTCTACAATTTGACAAAACTTAATAAAAGAAAAAGAAGAAAAGAAAAATAAAGAAAAAGACCATACCCACTAAGCGTTCTGCGTGTGGAAACTAGATTGAAACGCTGCTGTTTTCACGTTTGGTTCCAAACACTAGTATCGACAACAAAATAACCAAATCTGTTGCATCAGAATGGAAATGATGTATATTCATTCTACTCCAGGGCATCTATATATATATATATATATATATATATATATATATATATATATATATATATATTACTGTTAAGTGCGTTCTTCAATTGTGCTTTTATTCAGCCCCACCATATTTTTTTTATTTCTGCTCCACTCATCGGCTTACCTAATAGTGCGGTCAGCTTGAGGGCACGCGGTTTGGTTTGCAAAGCAGCAGCCTTGCTAAATCCCGTGGGCCAGTAGGATTAATCCTATTTGCATACATTACTTTCTTTTCGGTGAACATGACTGCTCTGAAAGCAGGCGAGACAATACGCCGTAACCGGCAGCTTCTACACTAAATTGAAGCCGGTGAGGCGCAAAACGGCACCGTTAATTGAATCAAACAGGAGATTGCTGGCGCTTCGTTACTTTCTCTTTTCCCTTTACTCCCCCGTGAGCGCGCGCCGTCGACGCAAGAGAGCGGAACGCTATGCATGCGTGGTTGCGTTACCAAACTTTGCGGCCTTTCAGCCCTATTCGCCCCCACTCTCCTTTTTTTTTTTTCTTTTCTCTCCGTTCTTCCCAGCGGTCCGCTCATTACGTAATGAGATAACAATAAAGAAGAGAAAGTGGCAGAACTTCGTTTGAGCAATGTTTCGATGTCGCGGCACGCCCTGGCCTGAATTTATTCCCCGCGGCTGCAACGTAACCAGCGATCTACTACGGGGCATCCATAAAGCGCCCGGCCCATCCTTCGGAATAAAGCGCAGCTTATGTTTCGTTGAACTTCGTTGTACCGGCATCACCCCCTCCCAACCCCGTTAAATTAACCGCATACGCTTGCAGTTTCTGCACAAAAACGCTCCCAGCGCACTGTCAAATCTCAGCAGAGGCTGCAGCCCATACTCGAGAGCGCGCGCTGCAACTGTCACAATCGCTGTTCGGGGAATTCCACGAATGCACCACGCACAAGATCGGCGCGCCTTCACGCACCAACAGTAACGAGCTGTCGCGCGCTCGTCCTCCTTCGCGCGCGAGTCGTGTTCGCGGAGCGTCTCAAGTCGCACCGGCGCGCGCTGTCACTTTCGCGCGTATTAACGAGGTTTTATGAAGTCCGCGTTCGCGGAGCGCGGCGGAAAACGGCGCCGAAGCAAGCGTATATACCGTCGTAAGCGGCTGAATTCACATTTACACGAGAGGAGGGGAATGCGTCTCCAGAATGGCTCCCCCGGCGCCTGTATAGACACGCCGTGTCCCTTCGCGACGCGCGCGGGAGCGCGAGATTTGAGATTTTCGCGGTCGTCAAACTGGCCAGATGACCCTTCGGGGACCCCTGCGGCTCGTAGCGGCTTGTAATGATCGCCGCCCCCTTCGTTTAAACTATAGAAACACGGAGCGTCTCCGAGCGGCTGCTGCCGGCGCTGCTGTTGCTGCTGCCGCGCCGCGGCTTGCGTATATACCGAGTCGGCCGTGCCGTCGCGAAACTTTGTTGTCTCGCCCGGCCCCAAACGGCCTCGTAACTTTTCGGTATCTCGGCCACGCAGCGCCGGCCGGTGTGTCCGCGCTTCGCCGCGGGCGTTGGCTCGCTTCGGAGGCTCGTGTGTGGTGGCCTAGGGCGGCGCATATATATACACTGTGCTCTGCAGGCCGCCAGTATGGCCCGACCGCGGGCTCTCTCTTCATCTCTGCGCTGTCCATTGTCTGGCGCCGCGTGACACGACCAGCTGTCTCTTTTGAAGGGCCAGACCTCTGCCTGCACGCGGCCGTGCTCTTCGTGCCTGCTGATTTGTTGATCCCGGGATCCGGAGAGAACTCGGCGCGTCCACTTCGTGCGTGTGTAGCGCGCGCGCGGGAACAGTTTGTCCGAAACGATTGCGCTCCATTCCATTGTGCCGCCGTCGAGCATTGGCCCGCTCTCCTCTTCGGGCCTCATCCGCGCGACACAATTATACAGGGCGCACTTCTCTGGTTCCTCTCCGTTGCCCCTCTGCCCGGCGAGAAAGAAGTTTGTATCTAAACGTGACAGAAGCGAGCTGGAGGCCCAATGGTGCAGTTGCGTTTTTCTGTTCGCCCAAAACATAACTAGATGCCGGCATTCTTCTTTCTGTCTTCTTCTTTCTTCTTCTTTCTGTCTCTTTTTTTTTTCTTTTTGTATTGCGGGCAGTGAATATCCTCCTGTTTCATTACTTCTTGTTCTGTTTAGCGGAACGGTTCAAGTAAAGCAAAAATAGCAGACACATCTGTACCACCTCGCAGTCGAATAACCATTGCATCACTCACTACAGCACAAATGGTCGGCGTGTTTATTTGGTAGCGCGTACGACTGTTTTCTTAAGCTTCCGCCCGCTGTATGAAACCTTTTTAAACATTTCTAAAGTCTGAGAGTGGTTCGCAGCTCTCAGATGACTGTGTGATAAATTTGTAAAAGTGCAGGTTAGCAAACCGGACGTGCGTCTGGTTAACCTCCCTGCCTTTCCTGTCTTCTATTTATCTCTCTCTCGCTCTCTTGTAGAAGTATATGGCTGCAACCTAATTAAAACTTAATATACATTATTTATTTGGCAGCAACAATGCATTGCGCCACGTTGTGAACATCGCTAGTTGACCAGTATCACGCTGCGGCTCTGACGCACTAAACGACATACCTATAGCCCTCTTGCGTTTCTTAAACATTCCTACGCGTCCCTAGTTCTGCAGTGTAGGGTAGCAAACCGGTTTTTCCATTCTGGTTAACTTGCTTGCTTTTCTTCTTTCGTCTCTCCCATTCCAGGAAGGCGGCTATCGGACGGAGAAATTGCCGGCACGTTTCGCAAAGGCTAGATCCGCCAGCAGCCTAAAACATATGCTTCCCGTCCTCAACAACTCAACCACGCATTCGCTCATTTCGTACCTGATTCATTTTGAGTACTATTTTACAATCCACACACAAATTCGCACAACTGCGCTATACTTGCACTGTAATATAGCACACAGTATGAGCTACAACGCGAAAGGGCGTGGCAAAGCGGTCGTGCGTTGTAGGTCATATACTGAGCGCGATAGTACATCTCTTGCACGAGAGGTTTCCGTGCAACGCTAAATTTACGCATGTTGCGGCCGTTGAGAGCAACAGCACCACGTAATCATCCTTTCATTTACTGAAGGTGTACGTCGGAAAGAGGTTCAGGGCGTTCAGGCGCATTCCATTAACCGTGAAATTCAAGCCGCGCTACAACCGCCAACAAGGTATTACGCTTCCTGATCGCATGCTGTACTTCCAGCAAATCGTTAAATTGGTTGTTCATCTACGGGGAGCCGGCGCGTTTGTTCTGCTTCTGGTGTTTTTTATCACTGTCTTCTTATTAAACATAGCCAACGTCCGAAACGATTGCACCCAGCGACGCGTGCCTAATTCAGTGTCAGGCGGAACAAAATTGTGCGTCTGACGAAAACCTTCGTGTGTAGAACTTTGTTTTGAAACGCGCACGAGGTTACAGACATGCCGCTAAGCCGCGCGACAGCTACAGTACTATGTATAAGAAGCACGCCGCCTCGCGCGCGCCTGCCTGAAAAACAAACAGACCGCAGGGCAACTGACGCTGCAGAACCGAAAGAGGGGGGCGTGTCCGCCATTAAGGGAACCGCGGCGGCGCCCGCTAATCGCCCACGTCCGCGCTCGTCACGCCTGCCGCTGCTGTTCGGAAACGCGCGCGACGCCGGCGGTGTTTCGCGCCGGCGCGGCCCACAACACCGGCGGCGGCCGCAATTTCGGCGACCGGACCGGCGCAAATATCGCCACCGCCGCGCGCTCTGCGACTGCTCTATACGTGTCGCTCTTTACGTCCGTCCGCCGGCCAGGTGATTGCCGCGGCGACTAGTGCCAAAATTGCGTCATTAATTATTCACCTCCCCATCTCGCGCGCGAGCGCGCGTTCCGTGCCGCCTCAAGTTTATAGTTTCCCGGCTTTCACTTCTTTCTCGACTCTGTGTGGCGTAATTAACTGGCGCCCGCACCGTAGGAAGCGCTTATGCATTTTTTAACCGACGCCCAAGTGTCGCACGCGTTGCGAGCCCCGCCTTTTTTTCGCACCCACTGACGCTCCGTGCCTTCTCAGATTCTCTCCTTGGCCTGCCACCGTTCCTTTATTCCTTGTTGTTTTCACTTTTCAGCGCCAGCTTCGTTCAGCCGTAGATTTCTGCTATTTCGTCCCAGGCTGGACATGATCGCCAAGGAACGCGTCGTCTTTCGGTTATACGCTCCCAAGCAGCGTGGCGTGAGCGGCTATGTATAGCCGCGAGAGAAAACGGCAGTAACAGAAATCTTGATTGCTAGCGAGAGGCTAACGAGGACGGGTTCCCATTGTTGCGACACTCGCGCGTCAGGCTTGCCCAACTCGTTACCGTGACTGCAATGAGGTTGTTAAGCGCACGGGTCTTTGTTTGTTGGTTGGCCGCGCATGCCGGCCTGAGTAGCAGACGCGAGCGCCCAGAAGTGGACATTATACGACATGTAGGCTTCTTTGCAAAACGGAATGAAGTTTGTGAGACGCCCATTGTCTTTAGCGGAGAGCCACTGCTGCACGCCTGTCTTCGCTTCTTTGGTCAAGTGTAAAATTTTACGCGTGCGGACGTTGACGCCATGGGTTCCCGCCGAGCGCGAAGACTTCGCTAGTATAGGCGCCGGAAGTCGTTCGTGGTAGCGGGAAGGCAGCTGACAAAAAACAGCTTCTAAAGTGCTTATCTTAGCACCCTGTGCGCTTGAGGTATTAGTGCTCTAAACTGTTAGGCTAGAGTTTAGGTGAACAGACTACTTTGCGGCACAATAAATAATAATAATAATAATAATAATAATAATAATAATAATAATAATAATAATAATAATAATAATAATAATAATAAAACAAAAAAACGCATTCCATATGCTGCAACAGCCTATAAGATTGCGGAGGCGTTAATGACGCTGTTTAGGCCGGTAACAGTCTTTTTATGTGGTTCTAAGTACTTCTAAGGCGCCAAGTACCGTAAAAAATTTTGTAAAAGCTTTCAAGACAAACATTTCAACACCAGGTCAACTGTAAAGTAAAAGAAAATGTTGGAAACAACGTAACGTTTTATGACCTAATGGTCTCGCACATAGTTCGTTTATAAATATGAAAACGAATGCTTTACAAAAGAAATATTTTAGTCGCGCTTTTATTGATATTATAGCGCTATCGCTTCAGCCTAGCACTAATTTTGATGTATCTAGTTTATTTTTAAATGGGTGAGGTTCAAGGTCTGTCTGGGAGAGGAGGGGCGTTGTCGGACTGCACTTGGTTCACTCGATCCTGACATCTTGGTTGAGATCCGAGTCAGTTGTGGCTGGGTTCAGCGTGAGCGCAGCAATTTTGAAAGGGGAAATGTTTCACAACTTCTCTAGAAATCTATAATATTCATAAATCCTGACATCGACCCTTAGCTTACGTAAATATACATGCTTGTCGATTGGTCGACTATTAATGCTTTCATCGCGAGGAATCCTAATTAACCGGCTAATCGCTTGAAAAATACTTCAAAATATTGAGGCAATCGTGTCCTTTCTATTCGTATATACGTGTACTAAATAGGAATAGTGTACGTACTAAATAATCTTTTTATCGCATTAGAGAGTGTCAAGTGCACCAATGTCTTTTACAGCGAAGCTGTTATCTCACTCTTCGATGGTCGCGTCCGGCAATAGAAAAAAAAACTCATTGGCCGTATGCTGTATTTGCGAGTGAAAGCGCGCGAGGGCGTGGGACGCTCGTTTTCACGGGGAGCGAACGCACGGCGGAGAGCAAACGCGACTCATGTGCGAGTGAAAGCGTGCGATCGCGAGGCACGCGCGCTTTCACGGGGAGCGAACGCACGGCGGAGAGCAAACGCGACTTTCCAGTGGAAGGGGAGCGGCGGGCGAGGAGGGCATCGAGGCACCCTAGACTATGCGTGTGCGTTCCCGCTCCCAGCGCCTCTTCCTCTTCACAACCACAATCTCTCTCTCCCACTGCGAAGCATGCGCGCAGTCCTGCCGGCCACCGCCGCCTGTGCTGCATCTGACGCCAGCGTTTTGACAGCGGTTGTGTGCGGTCACACAAACAAAGCGCAGAACTGTTGTCGACGGCGGCGGCGTTTTGCCCGCGTTCGCACCGAACGCGCGCGGCATTGGTGACATGTTTATGAAGAACGTGCCAACCTTTTCCTTACGCCCTATGGCTGTGTACCGTAGCGACCATAAGGCCATGGTCCCTGTGGTCACTAAATAAATGAAAACCACCGGATCACGTATATATCTCATTCTTTAATAGTTCAAATAACCAATTACACCATCACATATTAATAGTCATAATTGGAAATACATAATTCCCACCACAGTAAAGCTCCGCTGATCTTCCATCTCCACCCCAGTGGAAGGGCTGACAGTCTTTCTTTTTTCTTTTTTTCTTTTTGCTAGCAAAGCGCGTTCAGCATGCAACAGTAGAAAATTTGTCTAATGTGCCAGCAAATAAAGACAAGGCGGTAGTCACCTAGTGTAAATTCCGTCACGACAAACCGATTGGTAAATCACGCCAAACCGATTGGTGCCTCGCCCTGCATTTTGTAATGATACTGAATGTATATTTGATTTTGACGCATAAGCTAATTGGACAGATTTTGCTTTTTGTGTTATGCCCACAAATCTATTATAATTATTGATTAATAATTAATTAATTGATTTATTAATTAATCGACTTAAGGTGGGCAAGTCCCACTTTCAGTCTTACAGTCTGTGCGAGTTGCTCGCAGTCCGCAACATGCCACATCACAGCTGAGAGTGTTGATCACACGACGCTTTTACTCTCCGTCCAACCTAAGCTCGCACACGTTATCAACAAACCCATATGCATCGCAGAAGAAATGGTTTAGAGTTTGATATCCAACAGCTTTATCTTCATCGTTCTCGTTAACATTTAGCCTTTCATAAATTGTCGATGGTCAGAGCTTTTTCATCAATCGATATATATATATGTATATATATTTAATATGGCTTGATTATTTTCACATAGTTCTTTCATTACGCATGGTGTTCTTTCGAGAAATGCAGAGTGTGGCTAGCTCGCTCATCGCTTCCTTGCGAGCAGTGAGAACCGCTACTTGATGGGTATATTGTCCTGAAAGAGGAACAACCGCGGAAGTGCTTATCTTAGCGTCATGTGCGCGCGTGCTTTTCGTAATCTAAACTGTGCCGTTAGAGCATGGTAAACAGACGACGATATTACGGAACGAGTGCCTGAATGCCGGCCGGTGAGGAAACGCTCTCGCTTATTTCAACACCTTCGTAAACTGCGAAGCTGGAGTCTGTCACCGACGTGTGGCACAACTGCAATTAGCCTGCCTGTGTACCCGATGAATCGCCAGTTGTTTGTCATCTGTCTATCGCGCTCGAAGTGTGAACCCTGCTTCTCCATTTGCAGCTCGATATACTCCGGTCTGCCTTATTCATCGCGCACGCAGTATCCTTCTCCGCCGCAGCTGCCTCAGCCGTCTTGCATGCTCTAAGCTTCAGCACGCCTCTTAGAATAAAAAAAAAAGAAAAGAAGGAGCGCCTAAACATACAGGTAGTCCATGCTTGGTTACGATGACTCATGATCCTTATAAACGACTAATACTGCCGCGTATAACTGCGGCCGCTTTATCAAAGCGAGCTTCAGTGCGACCTATAGACCTGCCGAAGTGCTTTATGATATTAGATGCTGCCAGCATCACTGCCAAGTGTGCACGCACCATACGCAACAGATCAGCTTAGAATAAGATTGTTCAAAAAGCTCGATTAAGGCTTCGTTTGGGAGGAAGTGGGATATGGGGCTATAGGTGTCTCCAGGCGGTCGTACAACAGGAGATCGTAATGGTGGCGCTTTTTTGATGTGCCGCTTTTGCTCGCCGGGACCTGGCTGCAGAACACCCGCGGCGAGCCCGTGGGTTGGGGGCGGTGATTTGTGTCTCGTACTCCAATTTGTGACCTCCCATAAAATACCCTCTCAATAAAACCTGATGTAGTAGTCCGCGGTGTCTCGCATTCAGGTCCCTTCAGGTGCTCCGGTGTCATCGCGCTGTGCGAGCGAATGAGCTTGTTCTCTACATGTATAGGTTCTCGGCTGTTATCGATGATCGACACCAACCTAGTTGCCTTCCCAGATATGGGCAACATGCGCCTCTGTCGATCGCAGCGAGCCCCTGTATTAGTTTCATTACACGAGTGTAGTAGGTTCGGGGAACACCGAAAGCTATTGGCGAAACCAAAATTCTAAATCTTTGGCGTTCAGCTCACGCCTTTAATTTGCATTCACACTTTTATGAAAACAGTAGCGAAAGCAGATCATTTGTGCCTTTTCTCTCGCGATACTTATGCGAACTGATAAGTATAAAAGTGAGGGATAACTGCATATTTTGCCTACGCGTTGTTTGGTTTCTGTAGAAAAATAACGGGTTTGTTAGCGAAAACACGGTCATTATTAAGCCTTGCCCGTTCAAAAAAAAAAAAAAAAAAAACAAAGAGCCGTTTGTTTCGCCCCCTTTGCAGACGAGCCTGTGGCGTTGGCCGTGCACGTGGGCAGCCAGATCGATCTTCCGTGCAAGTCGCTGCTGGCCAACGACCTGCCCCTGCGCATTAACTGGTTCAAGGACGACTCGCCGATGCCTGTGTACAGCGTCACATATGCGAGCAACCAGAGCTTCCACCGGACCAACATCATGCAGGGCCGGCACGCGGCCCGTTCCGACTGGAGCCAGCGAGCCTACTTCAGCGTGCTCGGTTCGCCGGCCACGCTCAAGGTCAACGACCTGGCCTTCCAGGACACCGGCACCTATGTCTGCCAGGTGGTCATCAGCCGTGGCACACAGCGGAACGCCACCGTGCATCTGGTAGTTGTCGGTGAGTGCTGTGGCCAGTGCCTGCCCTTTCATCGCGTACGGTTTACCTTATGCATTGTGGTCGGAAATGTTTACCGGGCACTACCCTGATAAGACAAACAGATGTACTTCTTTATTTGAAGTCGTTAGCTCCTACGTAGCTAGAAGTCAGCTACTTTAACATACGAAACGGATGCGAACGCGCTATTGAGAGAGCAGGATGGACTAAGCTATTGGCAAACGATACGCAGTGACCTTGGTCCGTGGCGTTTGGGGGCATGAAGCTTCGTATGAAGTACGTCCGACCTAGCGTGTATACTAACTTCTTCCACACCCTGTGCCATGTGGAATGGCCTTCACCATGCACTCTTTTCATGGAAGCTTTTAATCAAAGTGGTCTCGCACATTTTAAGGTGACAGCCACATGTGTTACCTTGAAGTAGACGTGATAATAGTACCGGCTACGGCTTCTTTATTATTTTTGATAAATTAAAACGTTGCATCAATCAAAGTAAAGAACCCGGAACAATTCATAGGCAACTCCGGCGTTGTTTGTCATGTTAGATTCAAATGGAAACAATGTCATGTAGACATTAAGCAGCGGCGTAACTTACAGTCCGTGGCACAGGACTGGAGCATACACATGGAGCAGACGCTGCGCAAAGTGCGAGTCAGTATATTCACATACGCGTAGCAGAATGAAAGGCGCATAGTGTTTTCTACATACTCGGGATTTACACAGGGCCGGCATTTAGAACACGAAATTTGCAGTTGGGTTCATTCGTTACATCAGAGCGAACGCTCCATTTTTGCGATGTGAAAAGTCCAAATGCATATGCGGGTGGCTTAATAAACGCGACTTCAGGCGATAGCCTTTAAGTACTATCACCACTCTTATCGCTTAATCATATCTACTAACGATGGGATCCACAAAGCACCATCTAGGTAAGCACTTTGTGCCAGTCCATCCTGCTTGCGCCTGTGGTCCCATTTTGCGCCTTACTTCAAATCAGTTCTTTTGACAGGTGAGAGCTGTCAGATACGCGGCGCTGGTAGTCGGCATGCGCCATTCCCTGCAGTGAAAGTGCAAACACAATATTGCGCGAAAGCAAGAAATGAAATCTTAAAAAAAAAACGGTACAAAGAATTTAGCAAGGAAATCACTAGATTACATTACTTCGGTCATCTATTTCTTCATTGCCATCTAGACACACAGCTTCCAGATGACGTCTAGTATATGCGATCGGTTGTACTGTATCCATCTAAATATACCGGGTGTTTCAGCGAACACTTTCAAAGATTTTTTTTTATTTTTTGCCTGTGGCATATAGCACAATTCTATACCATAAGCTGGTCTACTCGAAGAGGGCGACATTTCTTGTACAAAAAAAATTGAAATGCCTAATCTACTAATTAACAAAAATTCAGTAATTAAATGTCTAACTGAACACCTTATGGCACATATTGCAATTTGCAAATTCTAGAAAAAGACGCACGAGGCTAGCGTAGAGCTGTGTACGGAGAAGTAATAATGCGTATTTAGTTCATTTAGTCGTTTTCCTTTCAAGCTTTATTTTGACGCTTGTTTACTTGTCCTACGTGCACTAGAAGGCCTCAAATCGTCCGATTTACGAGACGAAAGTGGCCAGAAAGCCAGACCCCCCGAACCCCATATCAATATGAAGTCGCCAAAGAAGTCCTTTTGTTATTTAAAAAAAAAAAAAAGAAAACACGTGAAACGAGCTGTTTTACGACGCCGACCAACGTGCTGTGCATTGAAGGCGGAACAACTAGATGTTCCGCGCAAATTTGTGATTGTGTAGCTCAATAATGTTTTTCTCGCTTAAAACGAAATTTACACTTTTAAAGCTTTCTAAATAAATAGAAAGCAAGGTATACTATACAATGCTGATTAGACCATATTTTTACTTGGCCCACTACATCGTGAAAATGGAGCCACAAATTGAGTCAGAACGTCATTCTTTCCTTTTTTTTTACATAATTTCAAGAGAACGTTTAGGTCTTATTTCTTCTCATTTTCATCATCTATTGTACACACATACCAAGCCAATGCTGTTAATATATTCCTCATGAAACAATTAGTTTTCTTTCTAAAAATTGTTAAATATGCGGCACTTGTCGACTTTTCTCATGACTAAAAATAACGCAAATTAAAAGAAAATGTAATAAACTACAACAGTAATGAAAGAGTGCCGTCTGCAGAATATATACACAAAAATTGCGGTAATAGGTCATAGTAATGAGTCTGTAGAAGTATTTCTCCCCGACGTATTTTCAATTGTGGGCGCCACGATCGAAGAGCCGTCATGGCATCAGAACATCGTTTTCAAGAAGAAATATGGGGCTCGGCCCCTATATTAAAGAAGCTTTCTATCGGTTGCCACACAGTATCGAGCAATGATGCTCACGACAAGAATTTTCATTATATTCTGGCAAACGTCCGCAGGCAGTGCATATTGAGAATACAGGAGTCTCTCGATCTCTGTGCACGCGAGGAATAAGTATGACGAACGGGCAACGAGCATGACTAGCTTTACTTGAGCGGTGCACTAATTAGAAGAAAGAGCTGATTATCATAATTCAGCATATACAACGTACATGGTGGAATCTATCGGAAGCGAAGGTTTAGTGAAGCGGTTATTAAATGCTATACAACTAACGGCGACGTGCACAACTCTGTTTACCTATACGCAACGCGTAATCTCATGCAACGTTTATGGTTGACCAGCGCAAAGGTCTCGTTCAATGTTTGTTTACGCACTACACTGGTCACAAGTTACGCCGACATACAGACACCAAATTAGGCGGGTGGTACACGTAGCGATGTCACGACCACGTAGGCGATGTACGACGCTTGTCGAGGGGCACGAAGGTAGTTGGGGGTGTGTGCGCAGAGAAGAACGACATACATCTAGCTGCACTTAAGAATTCGTTGCCTCTTGTGTCACAGTGGCAAATACCCATTCTGGAGGATTGGCCGAGAATGGACAAGAATGCCAGTGGCACATGTGTCAAATGGCTAAATTAAATAAAATCGAGTAAATGAAAGAATCGATTAAAGTTAATGCACCGTTACATTAAGAGGTCGGTATGCTTTAGACATATACTTCTGAGCCGGCATTATATGCTCATGTGTCTATGTAGGAAATTTTTTTTTTTCATTACGCAGAACGCAGGTGCGCTTACTCGCACTATTTTGTCGGTCAGCATATACCGGGGTTATATAAGCCCGTTTGCTATAGTACTTGCATACGGCGCGCGCGCGCGGACACACACACACACACACACACACACATATATATATATATATATATATATATATATATATATATATATATATATATATATGCATACAAGATGAAGGGTTTCGCGCCAGACCCGAAGGTATATTCAAAAAAGGTAAAAAAGACGAACGTTTATGGCATATTTACTGACTGACGTTTCGGCCGGAGGACCGGCCTTCGTCGGAGTGAAAAGGCCGGTCCTCCGGCCGAAACGTCAGTCAGTAAATATGCCATAAACGTTCGTCTTTTTTACCTTTTTTGAATATATATGTTCTATAGCATAAAATTTGTGCAACTCGCAATACCTTTATTTCTGGGCGCCTTTTCAGATGCGACTTACCCTAATTATACATACTGCCATTACTTTGGTTACAAATCCAACCATGTAGCAGGTGCTGCGACAGTGTAAAGGGCATTTTTTTTTTACCGGCGTCATGGAACCTAGTGTAAAGAGAGCACGTCACCGTTTTTGTTTTTTTGTTTTCTTTTTTTTGCGTTACGGCGAGAAGTTACTCTATATAACGGGCCTTGCAAATGTGTAGTACCGCATTCGTATGAAATATTTTTGGCTCTTCGAGCTTTCTCAGCGCGCTGTAGCACGTCACGAGCACAAAGGTTCAGGGCCCGTATTCACGTACACAAAAAAAAGTTCGTATGCTTGAACTGTTCCTAAGAGGAGATGATGGCCAAGCCTGATGATCGATGGAGAGATTGTATAGCGAAAGCGGCCCGCACACAATATTCCTAAACGATAGGCTTTGTGAATCCTGCACCTATTTCGAAGCGCCGCTGTGTGTTATTGATATATATCGGGCATAGGACGAGTACGCTGATGGTGGAAAAGTGGTCTCAAATTTAAGGAGGCAAATAACCGTGAAATTCTTAAGTTCGTTGTTGTCGTTGCAGGGGGGTGTCCATTTAGAAAACATATCTACAAGGCTCACGTCTTCTGTCGGTTTGTCCTTTTCTTTTTGTGTCCTTATCAAATGTAGCATTTATTTAGAGTATACTCAATTAATAAAAGCCATAAAATCTGGCTACCGCCTCCGGCAATACGCCTTTCTGTGTTTGTTCACAACAAGTGCCAAAGGTTGAATCCCATGCCACAAAACAGTTGTGTCTCGAGCGCCCTGTAATATAAACTGTACTGTTACTCAAAAATAAAAAGCGGTCGTAACGGCAGCAGTTTAGGCTTACCTTTGTTTGTGCGTTTGTCGGCGGATCTTGTAATGTATATATCCCTTCGTTATAGCGCCTCTTTCGGACTATACTGGTAAAAGACAAACGGGACAATAGTGCAACGCTGAACAAAATGATAGGAGGCGTAGTTGGTCTCGCGTGACAGCGTTATGAGTGGCAAGTATACGACGCGCTTGTAAACATGCGTGTTTATTTGATGCTATATGGAGCAGCGCCTAAAAGACGCGACTCCCCGTAATTTTTACTTGTGATGCACTTTATCGCAATGGACGTTTGTCTAACTGGCTTTCCCGGTGCTCGGGTATGGCGGACTGCGTATCGGACGTCAGGCGCTGCTGTTCCTTCCCTCTGATATTTTGAAAAATACACTACAGGGCAAGAAGATAGGTGGCTCTTTTTTTTATCTATTCCTGTCGAAAATAAAATGTGCGTTCTTTGTCCCTACCACTAATCAACGGTTACACCATGAATAAAATGGGTTAATGGTGAGCTTTCATTGGGGGTGTTCGAATAGCAAAATTTTCGAATCGAATGAAATACAAATATTTGAGAAAAGCGACCTTAGAATATCGAATCGAATATCGAATACTCCCAATTTTTACAAAAAGTGAAATGAAAGGTTCTGTTTTGTCTGTTTTGCAACAAAATGTTTCTTTGCGTTATTTTACACATGAAGCGCCGGTAACAACTGCATGTCAGGTCAACTCAGAAGCTTGTAAATGAAAACCAAAGGAAAGTACCAATATCTGGTGCACATTGACAATGACAGTAATGAAATAATGGAACATCACGTGCCCAGATGCATATATACCGGTATATATATAGAAGAGCATAATGGTCGTTGAAGGAGCTTGGGGCAGTACTACAATATACCGCACATCGTTTTGAAGGTTTTGAAACAAGGTGAGATTCATCAAACAATACATTGCTTTCTCTATAAATCGAGGCAGCGAATTCGTAGGTGGCCTATAAGGCGAGACATGTTTATTTAGTGACTAGTAACTATTGTACATAAGTGATCTCCATGTTTTCGTTCAGGAATTGGATCGTCTGCGCAACAACCGAGGTTCTGATAAACAAGAATCATTCAGAAGAGTCTACACTTACTTTAGTCTTTCACCCTGTGACTGCAAGAAGTGCTATTGTCTCCTGTAGTATTCTGACGAAATGAACATTTGACAATTTCGAATAGTGTATTCTCGAATCCATTCGAATCGTATAGCCAGGACTATTCTATTCGTATTCGAAATTTCGAATATTCGCACACCACTAGTTTTCATTCATATTCCTAACGTATACTACAATGCGTGCGCTTACTATGCGTGCATGCAATATTTACATATATAGTGTCGTTCAGAATGTTAAAACAACGACGCTTATCGTCTCGCATCCATCGACCCGTGCCCCAGTGTTAATGCGCGCACCGTATATAAGTGCAACCTCCATGAAGTGTCACCATTACAGCAATGACTTCATCCAACAACGCCGCGGGCGTACGCGCCCGTCCATCGTCCGCCATCAGTCAATCAAATGGGGCCGCTGCGTACATTTCTGCGGAAACAGTACGGTGCGCCGGAATACAGCCTGACCGTCCTCTGAGCTCAACGCTGGTACATACCTTAAAGGGGACACTATAAAGAGTTGAGCTGTATTGATAAACTACCCTTCTACAATGGAGAAAATGTCACTCTTATCCTTAGGTGAGGCCTGGTAAGCCAGAAAAGACGCCAATAGCGAGATACGGGTGGTGGTGACGCCGCCTTCAAGTTCCCCGCTGGCCGTGACGTCATTGATTTTTGACGGCGTCTCCTCGGGCCTATTTAATTTGTCTCATTGCCACAGATGGACTACATTGTATTCTAACAGAGCCAAAGGCTGAACTTAGCAAGTTTGAAGAACTTTTACTGAGCCCCAATGGCCTGAAAACGAGACACTAATGTGAAATCCATGACGTCACACTGACGTACAGGCGCTGGGATTCTGGCGCGAAATAAAAGAAAACAGTGGAACTTTTACTATCATTTTTTCTTTAATAATTTTAATAATCAATCTGTTAGCGGGAAACTAACTAATATAGAGTTCGGGAAGTATCTCTTATAAATCTAAGATAATTAAATCTTTTTCTTTAGTTTCTGTTTAAAACGAAAAAAGTACGACGGCGAAAGGCAACCAGAGGCTTGCTCGAAGGGTCACCGTGTAACTAATGGGACTGCCAGCCTAACTGGGACCGCTGACCGGATCTCTCTACACTGTGCGCCCAAGTCGCGACAAACAATTACACTTATTGAACGGGCCCGCGCAGGAGCGAGGACAGCGCGGCCCTTCCATCTTGAGGCCCGCGCGCTTGCAAAAGAATTTCGGTTGCCATGCAGCTGAGGGGTAGGGGAGGGGGGGGCTGCGCGCTGTCCGTGCCGTGATCTCGATAAGGGCGACTGCACAGCGGCTGCCAGCGCGCGACGCGATTCGAAGGAAACGTTCCGGGCACCTCCGACAAAGCGCCGCTGGCTGAGGCGTGCTCCAGCGTGCGAGCGATCCTTGTGAAAGCGCGGACGCGCGCGCTTTCTCTGCCGAAATATCTTTAAACGCGCTCACGCCGACGCCCGTCACAGGCGTTTGGTGGGTGGCTTTTTAGGCAAATTGCGAGGCAGCGCGATACGCTGGCGCGAGGTTTGTCATTAGGGTAAAGTGCTTGCCAGTCCACAGTCGGCAGGCCGCACCGCGGCGCGCTCAACGCTAGCGACAGCGCTTCAATCGGTGACTCTATAGGTGACGAAAGGCACCCGGTTTCGAGAAAGCCTATACTTGTAACTTTTTCTCTATTGAATGACAGCTCGGGATAAACGAACTCGGATATACTTTGCTCGCTGCAAGGAACTGATATTCTACACGTACTTTTAAAATCTTTTTTTTTTCTTTAATGCATGCAAATTTTCTTTTTGGGAATTTGTCTCCGTCTTCTTCTGTACCACTAAGACGCACAAAGTTTGAAACGTGTGCGCCTTTCTATTTTCGAGAAAGTAAAGCTTTCTTTTGCTTTTTGACTGTGTTTTAGTGGACACACAGTAAAGACACGAGAGACAGACAAAAGTAAAGCCAAAATAACATAGGCTTGCTAGCTGCTGAATAAATTATGTGTATCTTGCTTATCCCAGCTTTTCCACAAGTACTATAGAGTTTTCGTGTAAATTCTAGTTGGATCCCCGGCCCACTGCACTTTACTAAGCTTTTGTACTCCGAATTTAAGACGAGCCTCCTAAGGCAGTCGTTGTCGTCAAAGCCATAGCTACCAACAATTCCAGTTGCTCGCAAACGACATTATTCTCGGAGAGTTCTTCCTTGGTTTGTTCCACGATGTCGCGGTTTACGTGAGCTACGTATACAGGGCCAAAAAAGCTCAAAGAGAGCGGCCCGGCCCGTATTTTGTAAAGATTCTGTTCATACGATTCCATTCCTTTCTTAGTATCCGTCCCGCGGAGTGCCTGATCTTAACGATAGCAGAGGTGCGACTGCGTTCGAGCCGATGACGAAGTGCAAAAATTATGGAAGCTGAAAAGAATTGCAACGAAACACAGCCCCTGATCACCGGAACCGCCCGTTTTCGATGTTAGCTTCGTTCTGCTAACGCTGTCTCTGCGGAGCGCCGGGACCAGAAGCGAATTCATTTCGTGCCGATTGCAACAGACCAGCGCGGCGCGTCCTTTGTCCGCGTTTTGGCCATCTGGCCACGTAGCCGGCGTTGTGGAGCGCAGCCCAGATACAGGGAAAGAGAGAGATACAAGAATACGACAATTTATAATGCCTTTACAAGGTTAGGCGGCGACCGGGGCTGTCGGCGGAAGCCGTCGTTTTCTGTCCACGCCCCGAGCGTTGGCAGCCTTCTTCCGAGCGTATACATTCCCGGCAGTGCTCAAGCGGAGCACACGCTGGCCGCTTCCGCTCGTTTCGTTTTCTAGCAGCCCCGGTAGTTTCACTGCTTGTTTTCTTTTCTCTCTCTCTCTCTCTCCCTGCCTCTTTGCTAACGCACGTTGTTGCTATACTCGTAAGGGCCACTCCGGGGCCGAGGGATGCTGGGCACGCAAGTCCAAGATTACGAGTTTTTCTAAAGCGGACCGTGGCGAGGCGAAAGCACGACTCTTCGTCGCAAACGCCACGGCTGCTTTGTGCGCCACGTCGTGAAGGGCTCGGAACGCGCGCGCTCGCGCTCGCACAGGCCGCAGTCGTCGCTGGGCTCCGCCGCCGCAAAACGCCTCGGCAACTTTGCATATTTGATTACGCGCGAAGCGACGCAAGCGTGAACGAGCAAACGGTATGCTGCTCCTGCGGCAATTGGAGGGAGTGGAAGGGTTGAGAGGAGGCGATGTAGGAAGGGCAGTACGACTCGACAACCACTCGGCGCTCTGGCGAAAAAAAAAAAAATAATAATAAAGAAACGATGGCGCACGGTCCGGGAACAGTGTGCAACCAGAATGCAGAAACAAACGCACAGTGGTGGAAGAGAGCGCTGCGCTTGTCGACGCTACTGGGAGGAACGACGTCGTCCCCCTCCTTCGCGAGCCAAAAGAAGCACTCGTCGCGAGAACATAACTTGACGAGTCCCTGCGTTCAGAGCGAAGGCCCCGCTGTCGAGACGCCGCGCGCACACCATGCACGCAGGAGGAGCATCGCGCGCTGCTACGCTGGTTCTCGTCGTGCACCGAAGGCTATACACGGTGAGAAGGAGGGGCGTCCTGCCCGCTGCTGGTGATCCGCTTGCGAATTCAGGGGGAACTGGCCCACGCTGGCGCGTCTTCGGCGCTCGCGACTGCGTGCGCTCCAGTCACAGCGCGCAAACAACGCCGAGTCCTTCCGGTTTCGTTTCCAAGATGTACGCCGCTCCCCTCCCTCCCTCCCCTTACTGATTCGCACCCCCAACTCCTTTTCTTTACCTCCAGTTCTTTTTTTTTTTTTCTGACGCAGCTATAGCGCCCCGCTAGTTTTCTGTTTTCTTGCACACACAAACAGAATGCACGTGCGATACAGAGGACCAAGGCGACAAAAAGAGAATGCTCAGCAGGTGTCGGGTTGTTTGTTTAGTTCCGTCCGGCACCGAAATTCTTGGTGCCTTTTTCCTGCCGTCGCTGCTGTTCTTCTGCTTAGGATTCAACAACGTCACTGTGCGGGGTTGTTTTTCCTGGGCAAAAATTTGATTGAGGATTGCGGGGTTCCTCGCGTGCGCTGAATTCATACTTGGATCGCGTGCCGGAATCTCGGGAAGCCCCCGCGCTTTTTGTTTACTCCGCCGCTCTTGCTTGTCGTGCAAGCTGCTCTCGCCTTTATCTCCGAAACCACGGCGTTGAGGAACTTGCGGTTTTTGCGCTACACGGACGTTTGAAAAATGAAATAGTTGCCGGAAAGCACGGGCCGCCAATGCATGCATTTCTCAGTACACGTGATGGCACGTTTGTTTTCCGCCAGAAGAGAGTGGGGAAAATGAGCGCAGCGTGCTACTCGTCCATATAAAAGCGCAACGGATGCAAGTTTAGAGAGAAAAAAAGAAAAAAATAAATTCTGTAGAAATGCGCAGCAAGCTATGCTCAGCATGGTTAGTTTGACTTCCGCGTTCTGTTTTTATTTCGTATACCGCCGCTAGCTACCATACATGCCAGCAATGATAACCTTCGTCGCACGGAAAAAAAGAAAAAAAAAACGAAAAAAAAAACGAGCGTTCTCTTCGCTGACTGCAATTTCTGACTGCAAAAAATGCAATATTTGCTAATAATTCAGAGAAAATTGCCCGAAATGCTCACGAATAAATAGTAACCAGCTAAGAATGCATAAATCGAAGACTGAAAGAATCCATCGTTTATAATATGCACAACCGCCTCGTGTATAGACTTAAGGAGGCTTAATATTTCACATAGGAGCAGCACATGCAGGGCCAGACAAATCAGTGTATTATATATATATATATATATATATATATATATATATATATATATATATATATATATATATGAAAGAGGAAAAAAAACGAGGCGCTCTATTTTTGTTAATCATGCCAAGACAATGAAGCCATTGTCTGTTGGCTTTATATGGTCATGATTTTAACTATATATATATATGGTCATGGCACGCGTTACCACTAGAGAGACTAGAGAAACACAGAAGAAAAGGGGAAAGGCAGGGAGGTTAATCAGATGGGAAGGTCCGGTTTGCTACCCTACGCTGGGGAGAGAGGGGAGGTGGAGGTAAAGTGACAGGAAAGTAGAGATAGAGAGTATTGTGGAACAATGCAGGTGTCAAGGATCGGGTGTTGCCGCAATTGTTGCTCGTTTTAACGCAGTCCATAGTAGAATGTATAAATGGCCTAATCTAAAATATAAGCATCTGCCTTTGAATGCGTTCTGGTGACAGGTGGCACTAAGCTGGTTATTTTTGTTTTCTGCTCAGTTACGCCTCTGTAATGAACGCTCTTCTGATATGCATGCGGCCTCCCCTACGTTCAAGATAAAATAACGGAAAGTCGGCCTAGTGGGAAGTGCCTAAGTTTTTCCCCCTATGCCTTCATCAGCCGCGTCGTCTATGTGGCACCGTACCTAACATTTGGAATGGCAGAAAAAAACTAGATGGAATGCATCATCAGACGAGCCTTCGAACGGGCAATTGGCGTCCCAGTCACAACATACAAAGACAAACTCTTAGAGTTGGGGCTACACAACACGCTTGACGAACTAATCGAGGCGCACACTACCGCCCAATACGAAAGACTCACACAGAGCCCCACGGCGGGGCGACACATTCTACGGAAACTCAACATTCACTATGAAGCGCAACATGGCACGAAACTCAGCATTCCACTAGAGACGAGGAGGAACCTTTTTGTTCCTCAATTGTCAAGAACATGCTCCCGGAGCGCCACAAGGAGCGACGAGAGGCAAGGGCGCGCCACATTGAGCGCACATTATGTAGAGGGCATGGCCTACGTAGACACCGCGGAATACAGAGGACTCAAAGGGATGTCCGTCTTAGCGGTAGACGCGGATGGAGAACCCCTCGCGAGCGGTACCGGTAAACCGGCAACCCCGAAGTTGCGGAGGAAGCCGCCATAGCATTAGCGGTGGCCTCCACCAAAGCTAGAATTATCCTAAGCGACTCAAAGGTCACAGTTCATAATGTCGCTCCCCGGCAACGAGGCGGCTTACAGCGCAGCTCGAGCACTTACACGCAGAGCAAGTGAGCCGGCCCTGCCGGGAACGAGAGGAGAACGCATAGTCAGCTACAAAGAAATCGCCGACTACTATCGGCTAGGAAGGGCCCGGTACCCACAAGCTCATCCCGAGCTAAGAAACAGGCGGCGGCCTGGCGCCTCCTGCAAGCAAACACGTATCCTAACCCAGTGGCCTGCAGCAGGTTCTATCCAGGGAAATACGTTGATCAATGTAAATTATGTAAGGGTAGGGCGGATCTGCAACATATTCTATGGGCATGGTCGAAGGCGACTCCTTTCGAGTGCCGCAAAATTCAAAACCGACAGCAGTGGGAAACCCTGCTGCTCAGCTCAGACCAGCAAGACCAGGTCTGGGCCGTCCAGCTTGCCGAGGCAGCCGCTGAGGCCCAGGGGATCTCGGCCATCTGCTAGGCGGAGGGAGGCTGCTTCCGCCCCCGTGATTGCTGGCATCAACAAAATTTGACTCTCTCTCTAATTCCCGTCGCCTCGGGCAGGCTTTATGTTCACACAGTTAGCTTGCAACTATAGGCACGCCAATATGTATACGTCAATGTCACCAGCAAACATTGACATGCGGAATTGATGCTCGTATTTTTTTTTTTTATGTGTAGGCATTTCTATGCCGACCCAACGAGGAAACCCTTCCGTCCGTCCGTCTGTCCCGTAAGACGAATCGCTATAAAGAAATTAATGTATAAAACAAAATAAATTCAAAAGGAAAAATGTTCGCGGTCATGAGTTTCGAGCCTACGACCCCAAGCTCAAAGCCGAGCGTCTTATCCAATGGGCTAAACACCTACGCTTGCAGAAATGTGTTATACAGGTGGTACAAAACCAATGTCAAAGGAGAACAGTTTCTATGAAGGTTTTGTTGAAAGATTTGATGATTGTGGAGTAAAAGCTATCTCTAGGAACACATGTAGGTCCGACTTGGAGCATTTTAGACATCAGGAAAATTCCGA
Organism: Dermacentor silvarum; assembly: GCF_013339745.2. NCBI lineage: Eukaryota > Metazoa > Arthropoda > Arachnida > Ixodida > Ixodidae > Dermacentor > Dermacentor silvarum. Next base: position 64,432,973 of record NC_051154.1, on the reverse strand, counting down.
CTTGGCGAAAATTTAATGCCAAACATGCCACATCCCCGATGCGTTTTGGTGTTCGCTGGATGCGCCTTCCGTTGGGGCGTTTCTTCACTGACCGAAATGCCACTGATATCTGAGGACTCATGTGCTTCGCGTCGCGCAACACTGACAGATAAGCAGTCTATTAGTTGATAAGGATGATTAGTAGTGATGAAGGGTTGTATGGGTCTCATCACGGTTGATAATGGTTCGACGCGGATGGATAAGGTGCTGAAGAGCGGTAAGGGCTTACAATGATCGGAGCAATTCTGATAAGAACCGATAAGGGTTGGTAAGGGTCGGATCGAGTCCAATAAGGTTGATAAGGACCGAAAATAGTTGGTAAGGGTCTAATCATGTCCGATAAGGTTGATAACGACCAATAACGGTTAATAAGTGTTTATACCATAGAGTTTCTCACTATAACACGTAGAGGGTAAACTGGCGCCACCGTCTAAGCGAGTTTCTTAAAGGGCGCCGTGCCCTCATGGAAATGACGGGATATGTGTCTGCGAGGCTTGTGTTGGCTGGTGTTGAACGAGGCTTCGTCTAAAACGTGAATATGGCTACACAAATAATGCGTTCTTAAAGTAAAATCTACATAAAAGGCTTTCATTTATCCATATTACATCTCTCAATAAAGTTTACTCACCTACAATGCAGAATCAAGCGAAGAAAAGCAAGAACAGACAACAAAATCTTTAAAAGCGAGCGATAATGTTGTCGTCTGCCCTCCAACTTTAGCGGCCAGATGATAATTTTTACGTTTCATATAATTGTGCATCCAATAGTAAGTCCTCAAAATTAAAGAAAACATGTTTTTTGTGTAATAATAAAGCTAAAGCAGTTTTTTACGTGCTGTTTTAACAGGAAATGAATCAATGTGACAGACGGAATGGTGCTAGCCAGGCGCGTCTTCAAGGCGTTTTGGCTCTCCAAGAACGATGCTAATCCGAAGTCACAATATACCGGCATTCCCATGGATACCACAGCGCAGCAGCGCCAGTTTTCCCTCTAGGTAATATAGTGAGAAACTCTATGGTTTATACTGGTCGAATAAAGTTTGATAAGATTGATAATGACACCGGGCTGCGTGGAGATGAGCAAGTGATACAATTCTTACGCATACTTAGACAACTCCAGCATAGTTTCTGCGTGAATTTTTTATTCGCTTGTTTTTATTAGACCCCTAATGTAGATTCATTCAGTACGCATTCACTATATAATTTTTGTTTACTTTTTTTTCGCAAAATTTAGGATCGTTGCTACACCCTAACGCCTAAGAAGCAAACAGTGAAAAGGGCTTCCTTTCAGTCTGGCCACCGAACGAAGGGAACTCTTTTCGCTGGCTTCTTTTGCTTATGCATATGTGCAGCAGCATAGAAATAGGAGTAAAGGTCGCCGAGGCTACATGTTCGCTAGCGCAGTAGCATCATACGGAAGAGTAATGTTGCAGCATTCTTGTCAAAACACTGATGGCATATGTATCGAATCCCTTCCGAACGAATGCAGAGACGAGCACTAGCTTTCATCTTGCACAACATAAAGTTCCGCGTTCCTCTTTTTTTTCTGCTTTTAAGGCATATATGTGCGGCCACTCGTCCGTTTCCATTATGTCAGCGCGTGGCTTCTCTTCCGCCGTTCGCTGGCTGCAGCAGACCACGCGGCCAAAGTGAATGAGAGACGCTGCTGAAAGGGTGACTGAACCATTTAGACGTGACATGGTTCGATGCACTTCCGGCTGGCATACATCGGATTGGATAGAAGACACTTCTTCATTAAGGGCTTTCAAGAAACACCTCGTGCATAATGTTTACTGATTCTTTTGATCACTTTGGAGATACAAGAAACTACCACTGTGATCACAATCGCGAAGTCCAAATCGGCAACTGTGAAAGCCCGTAAGAATTCTTCAAATCTGCATTTGTGTTGCAGCGCTGAACTTGTTGCCGGTAATGGCAGCAATTTTACTGCGTACGAATGGTTGCGTTCCGTGTTTTGCTTTTTGTTTTTTGTTTTTTCTTTTTGTTTGGTTTTTTGACATAGCGGTAGCGTCTACCTCTTCAGAGATATCATAAGCTTTAAAACGTATGTTATGTCACCGACGTCAGCTTACATTTTCGTTTACGCAGTGAGTAGAGTCTTTTTGCTTAAGTATATAGTGACTGCCGACGTCGCTCACATACGCAAATAGATATCTTCTTGGCTGGCAAGCTATATTGTGTAGTTTTTTTTCCCCGAACCGTTGTATTGAAGCTTTATATATATTGATGGTTGCAAAAACTTGATCTCTTCTCTCGCTTCTTTTCTTGTTTTCTTTTTCTTTTTTTTTTTGAGGGGGGGGGGGGGGGGGGGCGTTTGACGGTAATGCGCAAAGCGTACGATATCAGTGGTTTGTTGGCGAACGCAGCCAAAGGAGACTTTTCTGGAGAAAGCTACAGACCTTGTTCGAATATGGACATCGATACCTTCGGCGCGGCCTTTCGGCGTCTCGCCCGCATCTGCAGGCGTCTTACACTTGATGCTTGCATGCAGATGTCGTCAGCGTATATTGACAGATGTACGTTCAATACTGGTTCTATGGGTAGAGTGCTCAGCACTCCACCCTGCGGAACACCACGGAAAGGCAAGTCCAATTTTTGCCATGACAAAAAAGTATCTCAACCACATAGCTGCGTAGCCAGTGGAACATGTTGCCACCAATTCCTGCAGCTTTAAAGGTGTCCAATATGACCTGATGAGCAACGTTGCGATATGGTCCTTTGACGTCTAAAATAGTGCCGCGGTAAAGTCGTTTCAGGAACTTCTGGTGTTGCACAGACATCACAGGATCACTGTCATCTGGTTAACGTTTTTGTCTTTCTGTATCTCTCTGTTTATGATCGGCCGCATCGAGAGCCAGCGATAGCTTCTGAATAAACGTTGTGGCTCTCTGATACCATTCTAGACAGGACATAAGCACGCTTTTCATTCCCAACGCAGCTGGCCAGTGCGACTGGAGGATCAGATGCTGGGTCCAATGGAGACTTGCCAGGCTTGTGAACTTGGACAAAGTGGTTTGACGCCCATTCATAAGGGGCTAAGCCATCGCGCTGCGCTTTCTTGTAGAGGTCGAGAACATAATATCGGGCCTTTGGAGTAAATTGCCCAAGCGCGGTACATTAGCCGGTGTTTCCATTCATAGATGCATTACCACGTAACTTTGGGTTGATGAAGACGGAAAACTGGGCTAAAATACAATATACACTTGAGTGATACAAAGAATCGCTGGAAAGTTGGTTGTGCTCATGAGAGGGCAATGGGCCTGTGCTAGAAATATTCATTTGCTGGTCATGCAAGCTGTGTAAACGTGTGGAGAAAAACATTAGCATTAGTAACTATATCGACAACAAGAGCAGCTGACGTGCTGCTTTTTTTTTTCCTTGCCTTTTTTTTATAATGAGGACAGGAAGAACAAAACACATATCCTGCTAGAAATATTTTGTCCTAATGTCCAAAGCTCCGCTGCACCGGGAGGAAGCAAACTCTTTCGGCATTACGGCCTCACCGAGGACCGAGAAACGGCTCGCCGCACTGTGTAGAAGCCCTCAAGTGTTACGCTTGCCTCCGAGTCTTCCGCAAGCCGGAATATGCAGCACTCAGCGAAGAGCTTTTGTCTCTCTTGTACTCGTGCAAACGAGCAAGAAGGAACCTACCACACGGAGAACCGGTGGCGACAGCGGCCGCGAACGACACGAGCCAGTGGAGCGCCCCGCGGACAGCCGTCGTTGCAAACACAGCAGCAGCAGCAGAAGAAGAGGTAACGCTGGTGCGGTCTGCGCTGGGGAAGTGGAGAGGCTGTGTGTGTATGGGCGGGGGAATGAAGGGTCATACTTGAGGCTTCAAGGCAGCCCCTGTTTGCCTCGCCGGGGAGCACACGCACACATCAGCCAGGCGCGTCCTGTCGGCAAACACGTGTTCATCTGCCTCCGAAATGAAATTCGCAGGCAAGCGGTGACTAGCGGAAGGCGGGGCGGGCGCCGCGGGTTCCTAGCGCTTCGTCGCCCCGCGGGCTTCAACTGCCTTAGGCATGCGGAAGCACAACGGGCTCTGCGGCACCTCTAGTCAAGAACTCCAGCTAGCTTCCCACACGCGCTCGGCATTGGTGGACTAAATACGAAGCGCCACCATTTTTGTGGACTTGAAACTCTTAAAGAAAGCTAATCAATAGCATGATCTGGTGACAATAACGTCTGATTGTGCAATACCGAGGGCGCCTGCTACGTGGGCCGGTATATCTCGCCCGATTTTATCCCTTTCTTATCTACCGCATGATGACCGGCCCACCCTGGTGATATAACGTATACCGGAGCTTCGCCCTGGCTACTGATGACGCGCAAAAAGGAGTACCAATCAAAAGAATTTTTTTTTTTACATGGTCGTCCACTTTTAGAGCAAACACTATCATTAGTATTCAAGTCAATAAAATTAGTTCAGAATGTTTTTATACTTGATTGAGTTAATGCGCTTTATACGACGCACGGGCATCTATGAATGAAAGATTGGTCTGCTGAATATACCATGCCAAACTTAAGCTGCTACGAGCGCTTGAATACTCATGGCATGTTCCCGCTAAAGTGGTGAGTTCTGTCCAGGCCATGTTATCAGCGGTAATTAATTCGACCATAGTCTGCCAGATTAGCCTTTCCTCTGGCTGATTGTATTCTGCATATTAAACGCAGTTTTTTTTTCAGTGAAACCAGTAGAGCAGAATGATTAAACGATAATTACAACAAGAGCTGTTATAAGGACTTTCCAGCTAGGTCGGCGACGTCCCCATTAGGATGCCGCCGTAGCTCATATAACTTCCCAATAAGCATGTAGGGATGTCATGATAAATTCATCATTTACTTAGAAAAATATTTTGCTCTTTAGCCTGGTAACGACTGTCAAGGAAGGATTTGATGAATAAATAGAAAAATCCTTACAAAACAAGGCGGTCTTTGATGTATCCAGCCCTGGGACCTAAATTTCTGAAAATCAGTGCTCTAAGTGACTGCGCCACAAAGGCACTTTTTTATTGCTTAGTATTGATTACAAAAATTAAATGAGATGCGTCCATCTTGCATATTCTGTGTAGCGGCCATAACCACATCATGAAAAATAGCAACGCCGACGCTTCAGCTGAAGCTAACGATGCAAGCACTCACTCCATCCAAGCGGTAGTGGCATTCAAAGCTGTAAACTCAAAGAGGCGGTAAGCACAAGCACCGGATTAACAACAAATGCCAGTCCGGTCGGAGATCGCTGTGGCCATAAATGCCTTCCAGCTCCAGAATCATTTGAGCGAAATACGATTTTCAAGAAACGATCGGGCTTAGCACTATGGTCTAACATGGGCAGTTTTCCATAATCTGTGCAACGATACAAGGAGAAGCACTTCAAAAGACACATCATCGCTATGAGTGGCGCCACACGGTACATCATGGTGTAAACAGGACATTGGCGAAGTGCGAATGCTAAGACCAGCAATGCCCGCCGTGAAACAGTGGTTGCGATGCGTTACATGGCGCTGTATGGCGCTGCATGGCGCACTCGTGACAAACAGCCTTACATACAAAGATGTAAAGCAGGCCCCCGATTATTAAGTCAACAAGAGAAGATAGCAGCAGTGAACAAAGTAGGATAATTCGTATAAACAGCAATACCAAGAAGAAATTACGTGAAAATGATGGTATAATGCGTGTCGCTAGAGTGCCGAATATTCAAAGAATACAACAATCAGACTTATAGCCTAATTTGAAACCGCTATATATACTTTTGATACGCGTATGACCTCTACCCGCGCATGCAGCTGAGCGTAATAATATATTTCGGGCCCTTTTACCTGGTGACAGTCCTATGACAATTAAACTCCAAAGGAGAAAGATACTAAACGCAGATCCTGGCAATTTTCGCGATGCGGAGGCAGGATACCGAAAATCTGCCTAAAATAACTTGTGAAGTATACCTCTTTCACTACCATGGAAAGAAATTACCCTTTTTAAGTGGTTAAAAAAAGTTTTTTTTTCTTTTTCTTTTTTATTTTTTTTTTTGCTGTTGCCATAGACAACCCTTTGGCATATAAGGAAACATTACAAACTGTAGAAACTAATTGGTGTTTCTAAGTACATATAAGTTGAAATAAAAGAATCCTTAATAAATAATAAAAAAATCGATGACAGCATTTTTGTGGCCACCTAAAACTACACTAAGTTAAGGGTGTGAGAAACTTCGAAATGTTTGAATAACGAATCCATTATTGCGACATTCGATTTGGTCCTCGAACCTAAGGGTAATTATTCTCAAATTCGAACATTTCCCAAATAGTTTTCAAATACTTCGCTACCTCAACAGTGCATGATAAAATATGAAGGTAAAGCAAAAATAGTGATAAACTTCATCCTGATCGTATATAGCGTCCAAGCATAATGCAATGCACGCTATGTCACTCAAGAAGCCAGACTTCTCGCGCGAAACTGCAATCATTCGTTCTCAAAATTATTTTATTGCAATAGCAATTATATGACACTTCAAGCAAATTTTTGCCGTTGTAGTCGCCGTCGGCGTTGGTGTCGGCGTCGCCGTTAGGTTTCGTATATACAGGGTGTTTCAGCGAACACTTTCAAAATTTATTTAAGGTTGCCTGTGGCAGATATCCCAATTTTAGTTATTGAGCTGGTCTACTCGAAGAGGCGGACACTATTTGCACAAAAAATTGAAATGCATAATCAACTAATCAACAAAAATTCACTAATTAAGTTTTTAACTAATTACTTGATGACCCATATTGCAATTAAGAAATTGTAGCTGTGGAGTACGCAAGGCGGATCCACTTGGAATGAATTCTGAGGATGACACCAGTTTCGAGATATTAATTCCCGAACTTTGCGGAAAAATGCATCGGCGTTCTAGTTAATTTTGTGCTTGAATGCATAAAACGACATTTTGTTAAGAAACTAACTGGCACGTCAATGCATTTCTCCGCAAAGTTCGGGAATTAATATCTCGAAACTGGTGTCATCCCGAGAATTCGTACCAAGTGGATCCGATCGACTTGCCAACTCCACGGCTACAATTTGTAAATTGCAATATGGGCCATCAAGTAATTAGTTTAAAACTTAATTAGTGAATGTCTGTTATTTATTCGATTATGCATTTCAAATGCTTGTGCAAGTAACGTGCGCCTCTTCGAGTAGACCAGCTCATTAACTAGAATTCTGCTATCTGCCACAGGAAACCTGGTTAAGAATTTTTGAAAGTGTTCGCTGAAACACCCTGTATATTTAGGTATATGTATGCTATATGCCATGTCATGCATGCGGCATATGCGGCTTATATTGCCACACCATTCTATCATTAAAGTTGCTCCTACCAGGTCTTACATTCTTGGCAAAATTGTTCATCAGAACAATTAAAAGTGAAAATTAAATTAATGAAATATTAAAATAAAATAAATATTAAAAGTGCGCAACAATAACACAGCTCAAACCTGGAAAAAATATGTTACTGACGCGGCTTTGCACTACCTCCGGGATCGGCCCAAGAAAGAGGTTTGAAACATACCCGATACGGAAAAGTTGTGGTTAAGTCGCTAAGAAAGACGCTGGCTTTTAGTTAATACACATAAATGAATTTGTCTGATGGCATGATTCAAACAAAGGACCTCTAGCACAAGAGCGCATTTTTACTTAGCGTACTTTTACTTCAATTGAAACTGCTACTACAGCGACAAGTCGTACACTTCGTGTAATATTCTAACATTTTGCTATCGCATTCATTGCTTCGCCCTTATGGCGAAATTGGGGTATTTTTTTCAGACATGGCATTTGGAAATGTGTATTGTTTGGTAAAATATATGGCACGCTTCATGGCAACATTGTTTCATATAATAGTGCCACCATCTTTCGCGACCACTCTTACAAAAGAAAAAGTGCTATTTGCTCTCTGCCACCAGCACATATGACGTGTATTTCCAGCATAGTCTCGAAGATATATGCAGCTTCTAACGCGCTCACATGCCTTCCTTTTAAACCTGTATTCTGATAGAGCACATGCACTCATGCTCCGAAGAGTTACGTGTTTGCGAACAAACTGCTTATTTACGCCTAATGCTCCATTCGTGCATTTAATAAGACATGGTTCATAAGGCGCAGTTAGTGGATAAACCTTGCTAATCTTGCAAATATTAGGATGTGACCGTCGCTTCATACTAATGCGGAAAAAAGGCTGTTCTTAATCAAAAACTATTCGAAAAATACTCGACAATCGATTCGGTTTGCTTCTCTTACTATTCAATTTGGTCTCGAAAACTACTATTGTTGCGCCACAATACATGAATCAATATCTGAAGAAAAAACATAACTGTCAAAAGAAATACAGAATACATGTTTCACAATAAATAATAAAAAACAATTATTTACACTACATGTTCCAAGAGCATTTCTTTTAAATAAATTATTAGCACACAGCCTTTTCTTTGAGTACAAAGAAAAAAAAATTCTGGTGCCAGTGTCGTGCATTGAAGCAATTTCTCGACTTCGTGAGGCAAAGGTAGAAGGAGGATATTGCAGCGAACGTTCCTTTTCTTTTTTTTTTCGACTTTGCGCTTCGTTATATCGCACCTTGCAGTTTCGCCTCTTCGGTATTTTCCTGTGTTGGTGTTGCAGTTCCGGTACTAGTTTTCGAGCAGGACGATATTTGCGATGTTCATTGACGAACCTTAACAGCCGCTGGGCGAGCTCAACTCTGAACAAAGGGCCAAAATTGGCGCTTATCTGAAACCTCAACTCTTATAAACATCGCTAAAAAGTCTATTTTGGCACGTTGGACGTGTGGCAGGCCTTTTGAAGTTAACTTGAGAGAAATAAAACCAGTTCGAATTGAAACCTAAGCTTACCCGTGGACAGCTACCAACGTGTTTTTTTTTTCTCTTTATTTTAATTATCGCCTTTATGCGCTGTGAGATTGTAAATATGAAGATTTAGTGTCGTCATCCGGCTTACCACTCGGGATCTGATCACAAAAATGTGATGTTAATACGCCATAATCACGAGTTGCAGAAACAAACATGATAGTGATTCTGAAAGACCTTCTTGCTGGGCTGCCTACTGGATATCGTTAATGTATCTGTTACACTGTTTCAAACGTGCTGAAATTGATTATCGAGATCTTCGTTCTCCGGTGATCGATATAAATACATACAGATGCAGTACATCGGTCTGCGAGGGAGGCCGCAGTGTTGGAATGCGGGTTTATTTTGACCACCCGGGGTTCTTTAATGTGCATCCCAAGCACGGTAAATAGCATTCTTGCATTCCGTTCCCATCGGAATGCGGCCGCCATGGCATGGAACCGAGCCCGCAACCTCAGCAGCAGAATGCCACACGTGTAACACCGTTGAGCCACCGCGGTGCGTACAATCTGTCTGTATTGAAGGATAGATAGTCCAGGTCATAGAAGAGGACCAGGCCATATAAGAGAAAGAAAGAAAGAAAGAAAGAAAGAAAGAAAGAAAGAAAGAAAGAAAGAAAGAAAGAAAGAAAGAAAGAAAGAAAGAAAGAAAGAAAGAAAGAAAGAAAGAAAGAAAGAAGACTGTCATCTCACAGTCGCAAAACATCTCATAACGGAGAAAACGAACACGTCTCGCACGCAGGCGCACCTCCTTCAGCCCCCGCTCTCCTTACTGCTATCGCACGCACGAACATGCATACGTGCAAATGAAAGGGAAAGCGGAAAGCTGTCAGTGCTGTTGACATTCAAGGCCGACCGCACATGTCTTTGGGCTTTGAGGAGAATGCAACAGCTCTCTCGCAATGCCAACGATATCCGAGTCCCCGAGACAATAGTCTCTGACAGTGGAAGATTGTCCAACTTTGCTCGCCACGATGGAGAGTTCTTGCCTTTTCACGGTGATAGGGGACGCAGAAGCAAAGTAGGCGCTCAGTTGTCTCCTGTCATCCGCAGACGTCGCGGACAGCGGTGTCAACCAGTCTGATGAGGAAAGCGCAAGACATTCTTTAGAAAGGCTCTTGCTTTAGGCGGTACAAACTGGCACGGCCAATATGAGTGCCAACAGTTGCCACACTTTCAGCCATCACGATGTATCCGCGCAGCGTGGGTGAGATTTCGCCATACAGCAGCGGTTTTTGCCGTCATTTAACGACGCGCCCAGTCAGCTACACAAAGCGCGAGCCCCCTTTGCACATCCGTTGTGGACGTATATGGAAGGAGATTGTGTCAATAAGTTTTGCAGAGGCTTTCGATTCGCTGGACTACACTGTCGCCAATCGTAAGGGCAATCGCTGTAGTTGCTGAATATTGTATAGCCTCCAAGTTTTGTTATGCTCCATGGTAAAACTAGATCGCGCACAAAAACAAAACGAAGCATACAGGTAGTGAAAAAACAATCTACGCGTGTCCTTCGTTCGTTGTGCGTGCTGCAGTTTAACTATGAATAATTACCAAGTTGCCCAACTTTCGGTTCTTCTGAAAACTGTTATTACCTTTTGTACCAATACGCCTCAGAACATGCGTTGCCCTAAACTTCAAGCAAACCAACCAATGGTGTCTCAAAATAACTTGCTGGGCTGGTTGATGCGTAATGGGAAGAATACTGGCGCAAAGAGACAGCGATAAGAACTTAAGGGACAATACAAACAAGACCTGCATGGCCTGCGCAAACAGCTACCACTCGTCTTTTTTTTTTCTATCTATTTCTAGTAGGACTTCTCCAACACGACGTACACATTGCGAAAACAAAGAGGCCCAGCTCACTAGGCGGTTCGCATAACCAGCCGGTAAGCATATCACTAGCAAACCGGACGCTGGTCTGGTTCTTCTTTTTGTTTTCTCTCTCTCTTCTTGGAAAGACTGGCGGGCCACGGACTGTTGCTTTGCGAATTACTGTCATTACTTTCGTCAGCTGCACAATAAATAGTATTGGCATGTTATCGTTTATACAGTCTTACCCCCCACGTTTCCGAAGTTCATATTGCTGATTGGAATCAATATCGCGGTTTCGTGCAGCTGTTGCGATAAACTTACGCGATACATTTGCAGCCATTTGAATTTACATGCTCTTCTAGCTTGGTGCGTTCGAATTAACGTGCGGCATCCTAAAGAGGTTCCACAGGAGTTTAGCTTCAGCATTCATCAACTCTGATTCTGAAATGAGATAGTCAAATTTGCAATATCGTGCGCTAAGTGCAAAATTTATACAGTGCACGCATGAATTGATTGCGGTACTGCTACTAAGGGCGGCTTAGCATGACTTATTTCCTCTTCTGGAGACGGCAGTTAGCGCGAAACACACACACACACACACACACACACACACACACACACACACACACACACACACACACACACACACACACACACACACACACACACACACACACACACACACACACGTAAGAAAGCCGGCGGACAATTTTGTCCTGTCCGCAGATTCCATGCGTGCGTGTTGTTTCGCGCAAACTGCCATTTTGCGAGGATAAACAGACTAGCACACCACCACGGGCTATTAAGCTATTTCCCCGCTATCACGCTATCTCCTCTCAATTTCGACTTTAGTTTCACCTATTCCCGTACGCCAGCCCGTTCATTACGTGGCCATTTCATCAATTCTTGAGCAGTGCCTGTCAATATATTCAGGTACTCCGGCATCTCCGTTTCCTTGCCTTCTTTCGTGTATCCCATTACGCAGAAGGCACGCGTAAACCTGGTCTATAGTAAACAATTCCTTACGCTAAGCTCTTGACGTACATGCGTATGTGCCACTTCAGTTTCGGGACACAATTTCCGCAAAGAGAAACATGACGCGCAGTTATACGAGCAACACTCGTCGGCGTAGCACCACGCAAATCGAGCTCCTGCAGGCCCTCGTAACGCGCGCTTGGGGGGCTGACCATGCTCGCAGCGCTCCTTTTCCTGAGCACGACGTCGAAGCCACCCGTAGTCCGCCCTCCCCCTTGAGAGGCGCAAATCAGTGCGACGACAAGCAAGCGTACACCTGCCGTCACGCACAACAAATGGGTGTTTCCCGAGTTGATTGGCCTTGCGGGCAGCCAGGACGGCACGTGCGGGCCTAATCAGATTTGCGCCAGGATAAATGGCAGAGTGCGGAAATCCCAAATTGGCCGTCGGGAATCGTCTTCAGCTGCTTCGCGGGGATCTCCTCCTTACCGCGCAGGCCCTTCACGTAGCGGTGCTCGTCAGACCATGGCACGAGCGATCTGTGCTTGTTGGTGCGAATATTACGTGGACGCTATTCAGCTTACAACTATTATGTTTTGTTCTGAAGATAGGAACAGCTTTCGGTGGAGTGATTGCGCCAAATGGGAAACTGTGACCGCCAGCATATAACAAGGATGAAGTCCCATAACAGAAAAGCCTCGCCCAAGTTCACACGCATATGATGTAAGTTTAAACCCCATCAGTACCACGATTTGTTTTTTTTTTTACGATTGTTTTATGCAGTTTCTCGGTGAGTGCTGCTTTCAGCGTAAGACTTGCAAACACCTTCAAAATGACATAAAGCTTAAAGGCAGTGCAAGTAATTAGGCGCACGAAATTATATCCAGTTTTACCGGCACTATAGTTCAAACGTTATTTACATGCTGGAACGTTCACCGAGTCAAAAACAATAGATGGGCGAAACAAGGCAGCCAATGAATCTTTTAATAAACGGGCATGGCGCGGACACGGCCAAAAAACTTCGCAAAGCAGTGGCACAGCACTTGAACCTGTCAGGTAACAATTTCGATGAAATGAAATTTTATATCCTACAGTCAGGTTTTTGCTCTCCTACAGACAAGACAGCAAGAGTCGTGTCTCATCCGCAAGTGTACCAACAGGTATAAATGTTTCAAAGGGAGCTTTTGAATCCATGTGCTGTACTAATGACGCAAATATAACCAGCAGTCCTTATTTATTTATTTATTTATTTATTTATTTATTTATTTATTTATTTATTTATTTATTTATTATTTATTTATTTATTTATTTATTTATTTATTTATTTATTCGCGATCTTGCACTTGGTTAGGTCAGGGCTGTTCATAACCCTAACACCAATTTAGTTCTTTTATTTACACGTATAGTTAAACCAGGGAATACTAAGACATGTACACTAAGACAGGGAAGAGTGAGCGAGTAGTAGCGATTAACGCAAGACAAAGCGATGGTTGGAAGCCCGCGCTCTGCTAAGTACAGCTGCCCAGCCAGTCATTTGTCTTGCACAGCGCTTGCAAATGATGCCAATGGTAACCCTACGCTCAATAGCTAGTTGTCACTCAAAAATATCAGGAGGAGGCAAGACAACAACCTCTGAAAGACCAGTTTCCTCAGTTGTGGAAACGCTAAATCATTCAAGATAGCATGCTATGCCCCTGTACGTCTTTGTCGATGGAAATCTTTGCGCTCTATACAGCAAACTTTAGGCAGTCTAACAAGTAGTGCCTCGCATCGACACGGGTCTGACAGCGTGCATACGTCGACAAAGTTGTCAGGAAGTGTCCATGTTGTCAGACCTAACTTGAGCAGTGGCTGGTCAAGTTGGTGTACGCGCAGACGGCGTGCAGATACGATCTTTCGAGCCCTGTCAGCAAACGAGGCTAGTATAAGGTGAACACCAAAAGTAGCCAAAATGGGTCAAAAGAACCAATCTTGTCTCCTTTGTTGTTCGGTAAGCGTCTCCGTGCGTTTTCGCTGTTGGCCTAAATGTCAGTGCATGGCGCGCAAGATTGTCTGCAGTTTAGGTTCAAAATACGCTACAGCTACATTCGCTATTCGTGGATTTCTAACGCTTCGTACGCTCCGGAGGGTGCAAAAGCTGCACGGACTTGCCTCGGTCTTTCTAAGTGTGCAGCGACTGTCACCACTCGATCCCAAGCGAAATTTACATGCATGTTGCTGTCTATGCTTAACGGGTACAGATTCGATATACTGCCCCAAATACCTCTTCAGCATCTTGCCTCCTGACCAACAGCTAGGAGGCGTGCCAGTGTGAGCCGTATCCTTACTGCTCCCCGTCGCTCTGTTTCCACTGAACTACACGCATGCCGGGCTGCTGTCGTCACTATTTGGCACCTGCATTCCCCTCCAGTGTGCCTCATCATTCCGGGTGTAAAGTAGGGGCAAAGGTCGCCGGAAACACTTAAACAGGTAGCATTACAGCTTTTACGCAATGTCCACAGCGGCCACATATACCTGCATGTCTATATCTATAGATCGATCACCCGCTCTAGTTCAGCAGCTGCAGCGTCTTCCCGGCTAATTTTATTAGATTAAATACAAAACATAGCATCTGAATTCGAATATAGCCGGTGAGCTTGCAGCCCTGCGTACGACACTTGAATTCATTAATAAGGAAGCTCCCCACCCTCTGCGATTCCAAGGCAGCTGTCCACAGCTTACTCGCTGCAATACACCGTGGATCCGCAAGTTGTCGTTATAGTACGAAAAGTTCACCATTGGGCAGTTGCAAAAGGACGCCACGTGATTTTTCGATGGCTGCTAAGTCATTGCTTTCTGATTGCAAATGACAATGACCGAGCAGATGAAGTCACCCGATGTGCCCGTGACAGGCTTACATTAGCCTCACGGAATTCAACTCATTTCACAATCCGTCACCTTCGTGCCCTGTATCTTCACCGATTCATTCATTCATTCATTCATTCATTCATTCATTCTAAGAGTTTATGCAGGTCTCAATGAGACTATCTCAGTAGTTGGAGAAGAAGTCAAAACATACAAGCCACAAAAAAAAAAAAAAAATAGTGTACAAGACATAAGCAGAAGTGTGCGCGTGTGTGTCCATGCTTGCGCGTCAACGTTCTTATGTACCTTAAATGTTTCCCTTCGGTCATCGTGGGTGCGGAAAGAAATGACTTGATTTAAATACAGTAGTTACGTTGCCTAGCGCTGCTCAGACCAAAGTTTGGTTCGAATAACAAATGCAGGTATGCCAGCGCGTTGGATCGCTGGTCACAGGTTAATCTTTTGTCGTGCGTTCACGGAATACACTTAATCCGCCACGTACCACGTGATTTCATGTCCACGTGTCATTCTTTATTCATGCATGTAGAGCAGTTCACGTGTGGACAAGCATTCCAATTAACTTTGGCATGCATATATGTAGATGTTGAAAGCTAATTTTGAAAGAGAAGCAATAAACTGAACCTCCTCCCTGAAAACATTGAGTAGAAAGACCAGAACCGCAAAGAACAAACACGCTCCCAATCTCCAACTGCAAGGCCTATATGACTGGCGCAGAGTTCCCTTTTTAGCGCGTAAGTGGAGCCACAGTTTTAATGAGCTTGTATTTGCGTCGTAACTGGCGCATGAGATGAAAACTTTTCTCATTATGCAGGTGATCACCGAGAAACCGAAGGCCGAGAGGGGATCACGGAGTGGGGAGAAAGAAAAAGAAAGTTCGACTTATTGCAGGAACTAGATGACACGAGTGCTTGAAAACGTGGCTTAACAATATGTTAAGACAGATAAAAAAATGCAATACCACATTCGAGGGAGCAGAAAAAGGAATGAAGTAGAGAGAGAGAGAGAGAGAGAGATAGAGAAATGGCACGAAAATATTTTTTTTTAATTGGAAAGAAAGCAAACGTCAACTAAATGAGATTCAGAGCCCACATACAATCTCCTCTCTTCTTTTCTTTTTTTTTATATCTTTCGCGCACTCAGCGATCCAAGCCGGAGGAAGACGGTGAAATAACATACATATAACCGGCATCGCCCCTGTGGCGTGAAACGATTAAATTCTCCCATCGCCTCCGGTGCCTTAAAGCAGCGTGTTTGCACACCACGGGGAGCTGAGGCGGCGCTGCCGGCATTCGTCACACCACGGCGGTCCCTGCACCGGGAGACGTCGCCGACAACATCGCTGTTCTCGAGGGCTGCCCGCCAGCTATGTGCGGAAAGCCACCTGGGCGCACACTTTTCTTTTTTTCGCGCGCCTCCACCCGCATATATCTGTATACGTATCGATTCCATCGGTAATAATTTCCACCACAAGATGACATCCGTGTCTGGCCTGGGCGTGATGTGGCCGGGAAGAGAGGATGGGGAGAAACGTCGTAGCAGCAGCGCCGGCTTACGTGAGCTACGC
Source organism: Dermacentor silvarum (assembly GCF_013339745.2). Lineage (NCBI taxonomy): Eukaryota > Metazoa > Arthropoda > Arachnida > Ixodida > Ixodidae > Dermacentor > Dermacentor silvarum. The sequence goes on along the minus strand of NC_051154.1, from coordinate 64,416,811 downwards.
GAGCGCAGGCAGCCGCGCGTGCTCTCGGCACCTCGCGCATGCGTCGACGCGTAGATGCCCCTCGGCTTTTTCTTTAAAAGAAATTTCGCGCGCTTTACTTTAATACTCGGCGCCAAAGTTGACACGGTTTCAGAGCGCAAAATTGAATTTCCCAATACGTCGGTCATTTTTCATTTCTGCCTTTCGATTCATCCGCTCTCCAACTCGGTGGGAAAAGAAGACGCGAAAACAGGCGCGAATCACAGTGTAGAAAACGTGCAGAATAAGTCCAGAACGCGCGATATGTATACGAGTGTTGATAAAAACAACAACAGTGTAGTATGAGAATTAAAGAGGTGTGGGGACGAGGAAGGCAGATCGGATATAATAGGAGACAAACAGTGTGCTGCGTAAAACAAAAGATGAGAAATGCGCTCAGAAGTCAAACAGAAAGGCAAATCCCCAGCGCAGAGCGCTTCATCTTAGTCCTTTCTTGTTCCGGATTCCCTTCGTCGTCTCATCCACGCGACAGTTTACTTTTTGTGGAGTACGCGTGACTATTGATCTAGCCTGTGGAAAGCCTGCACGAAGAAAGAGGCGCGATGAAAAGGACCTAAGCTACGGTGAGGCAGACGGCCGGGGGAGGTGGAGGAAGCCGGAGGCCGAGAGAGGCAGCCTTTGTGCGTGTGTGTGTGCGTGCATGCAGATTTGTATCCCATTGTGCTGGGAGGCCTGTAAACGTGTCTCCGTGGAAATGTATCTGGGTCCGATGAAATGAGGGAGGGGCGAGTCGATCTAGGAGCGATTACCGTCCTCCCGGCAGATCAATCACCGAAAGCTGAGACGTTGAAAGGCAAACATTGGCCAGATGAACGCCGCCGCAGCCTTCGCCGCCGCCGAAATGCACTGGCCACCCGCCGCCGACCACGGAAGGAAATGATGAAAGAGCGCAGGTCCGGAAAGGCGAGAGGGTTACTTGGGATGGGCCGAAGGGGAGGGAGGAAGAAACGGAGATGGCACCATTAGGAAGAAGAAAAAAAAAAGTGTGTGTGGTGTTGGGGGGGGGGGGGGGGGGGGGGGATGGAGTGCGGGCAGCGAAGCTCGAAGAGAAACGGTTCAAGAAGAGGAAAGATATTTTGTGCTCACCACCGTCCTCCTGTGCGTGCATCGAGGCGCGATTTTGATGAAACAGACATAAACGGTGAACGCTAAGAACCCCTTACGATGAAAAATAAACATATGAATCAATGCGCCAACTATTTTTATTTCTCTAACACGTTTCTGCTAACATATATGGTAACCCTTGCAGACCAGCGTTCACACGGTTGTTGCGATAACGTTTTTTTCCTAAAATAGCCACTGCACTGCATTTGTGTTCGCTCCTTCAGAAGAAACGTTACCAAAGCAGCGGTGCATTATCGCTATGGAACAGCAAAAAATATGTTCCTCCCCTCCTTCCTATCTTCCATTTCTATGTTTCTGTCACCTCCTTTCTGAAGAGTAGGCAGGTGCTGTGCCCCTTCCGGTGGCAGTTGCCAGCCTTGCTCCTCGCTTTCCCTTTCCTGTGTATATGTTTTCAAATCAAATAATAATAATAATAATAATAATAATAATAATAATAATAATAATAATAATAATAATAATAAGAATAATAAGAATAAGAACATGTGGTGCGGTCTCGTGCAAGACAATAATTTAGGGGCTTTGCCCAACGTTGCAGTGAAGGCATCAAAATCATTGTTAGTTATCTTAAAACAAATTGGACCACGGCTGGGATGCGCATTGAAATCGCAGTAAGTGAGCCATATGCCGTATGTTGTCCCTGCCAAACACTCTCCGCCACGGCTAGACGCCGTGGGTGCGATACAGCGTTGATCACCAGAACGTCGTAGCAATTTTATGTCACAGCAAACGTAGCAATTTCGTTCGAACGGGTCTGATAACGGCTATATTGGGTTAAAAGCGAAAATCTTTGCCAACTTTACTATCATCTCTCAGGAATATGCAGCAAATGCCGAACTCTCACGCCATCTTGATCTTGTTGAGCACGAACACAAAGAGCGCGTGGCATTCGGCACTATCAGATCAGCCTAGCGGTCCTTCAAAATTCGCCAATGCATGCGCGATAAGAGTCGCTTTCGTCGGCGCGCATAATTTCATTGGAGCGCCCGCATATCGTCTGCTATGTGCGTTTAATTTCCTTCTGCCGGAGGTCGCAGTAAGCTTAAAAGCTAACCTGCTTAGCTGGAAGTTTGAACGGTGTCTTCCTCGCCATTGGTGCTAGCTCGACGCTGGGCCCAAAACCACTATTTTTTTCTTTTATGTCAGCATTTTCTGTTCCTATAGTATACGGCAACGATTAAGACAGACAGAGAAAACAAAACGTCGGCATGAAATTGATTTCCTTCACGCTTGGCATTTTTTAGAAGAACCATTAGAGACTTGAATAGGTGCCGGCTGTGAGTAACCGTTGCTATAGCATTGGGGTCATTAAATGGTCATGTATACACTTGTGCTACAACCCCTGCTGCCATCCTAGGCGGAATTAAGAGCATGCGCAAAGTGTGCGTATGCTTCCATGCTTTTCGCTAATAGTTACTGATAGCTTGTCTGCAGGGTTGTAGTAAAGAGTCCGCCAAATGCTCCTTTCATTGGCCGAACACTTTCTTATGCCCATGTGAATTCCATTGGCCGAACATGAAAACATCATGTGGCAGATGACGTGTGCAGTGTGGCCACGTTGAGCGCGCGAAGGAAGAATTCTTTTACACCTCACGAACTGAGCATGCGCCAAAATTTGGCGCCACCACTGCTAAGCTACACTTGTCTATAGTACTGACTGCCAAGCGATTCCGTGTCGACGCTCAAAAATATCAAGGTATTATACCTGTACGACTCCCAGAAAAATAGGTGAATGCACTGAACAATCGAGGGAAAGAAGACAGCTCTAAAACGAATATAAAACGACTATAAAAAGCAGACATGCCTGACACCTCTATAATTGACTTTTTTTTTTTCTTGTTTCCTTTTCGTTGCGTGTAGGCTAGGATGTCTGTCGGTGGCAGGTGCGTCATTTGTGCTTTCCAGTGTGTTTTGTTTCTTTTTTGGGGGGTGTGGCTTCGGTTTCAGAACTTTGTTATACTCTGCCTTGGGGTAGCCAATTTTCTGATATCCTTGTAGTTGATAAACAACGCCATAGCTTATTGCGTAATAACCTAGAAAGTTTATAACAGGCTCCATGCGCTCTTAGTTAACAACTCGGGACAAATATTTATAATTGTTTCTGTTTGGCTTATTATAAACGCGGTTGTTTGATTTGTTCAGAAAGCTTGCCCCTTCAATGTTCCTTCGAAATACCTGGTATGTTTCTTGTATGGTTGCGCCTGTACCACAGTGTGCTTATATCTATTTAACCAATTCTATTTATCCGTGCTTTTGTTTCTTCATCCTGGATTAAAACTCATTTAGTTAAACCTGAATAAAGCAAGTTAATTTAGCCGAACTAACGCAAAGTACAGCAGCAGAAGTTATTAAGGCTTGCATGGGTAAATACACGCAAGTACTCATTAATTTTAAATGTTTAAGGTTTACTACATTTGACCGAAGATAGATACGACATATCATACATGCAGGTGAGTACGAATCTTTCCATATCCTACAAAAAGGGCCGAAATTACAGATACAACAAGGCGGTTCTATTACTCTGAAGAAGTTTAGCGCCCAGTATTGCTACAACCTAAACAAAAAGAATACCACCACAAAGTTCGCAAAAGTATATACGAAGTCCATACAGCAAGCATTCAAAAGGCTCTCAGTACAGGTAATTTTTCAGCTTATTCTTAACTGAAACCATTTGCAGGGATGTTCCGTTCATTCCAATCAGGTTGGCATTGATTAAGCTAAACAATTGAATCTAACATGTATATGATGTATTTCAACACGTTATGCAATGTCCCGACGTGCTAGACAGAGAAAAAAAAAGAAATGGTAAGGGAGGCGCAGTCAATATAAGTAAGTGGAAGGACACTCGTGTCCTCTCCTAGCTGTTTGCGTTTCGCGCTAATTCCTTTCTGAGCAACAATAATTTCGCTTACATCACGTTCGCTTGGAAGCGGAAAATTTCTAGCCGTGCTGCTCCGGCTCGTTCTTGCTCACGAGAGAGCCGCGCGGCACTCAGTTTGCGCCTTGTTGCTCTTGTTTTTTCCCGTTCTCACTTTCCTGCTCAAGTCACGGCCAACACCGGAGGCAAAAACGTGAATAGAAACGACCGAGTGCCTATAAGCCGGCGGCACGCAAGCAGACTGAGGAAGACTTCATGTTGAAATCGGCGGCCAGAGCGATAGCAGCGTAAGCGCTACTGGTCGGCGCGGTAATTGAAATGGCAAAAATACGAATAAATGGCGGAATAAAGGTATGAAATAAGAGATAAAATTTTTTAAAAAGTCAAAGTAAATCAGCTTCTCACTACGCGAAAATTCACGTTGTTTTACGTTACAGTTGTTTATTAAAAGACGCTCTATACTTTAGGTAACTTTATGCGTATGAAAAGGCTAGATTAGTTTGATATTGGAAGCCTGGCGCCACAAATTTCGAGAACCAAACTAGAGCTCGCTGTCCTGATCAAAAAGACGGGAATCGAGACAAAATAGTGTTCACTCATCAACCTTCATAGTATTGGCGGGTGTCAGAAATCACTCGTTCATTGCCAACGCGAGTAATTAACGTAATTATATGATTAATGAGCTTTTTAATAAATTACTTTAAGGGGCCTGTCGTTATTGTGAAATCAAATAGTCGGTCACTACTCAAAGCATAGCTTTTTTTTTTTCCAGGAAATTCTCGGTGGAGCACCAATTTCAACAAATAAGTGCCCAAGAAATGCACCGAAATGGCACTGCTGTTCCAGTGAGCATGTTTCCTCACAACGCGCCACGGTAGCTCAGTGGTTATGGCCTTGCGCTGTTGAGCTCGAGGTCGCGAGTTTAAACCTCGCCGCGGGTGCCGCACTGCGAAGGTGGGCCAAATGCAGGAACACTCGAGTACTTCGATATAGCTGCACGTCAAAGAACCGCAGGTTGTCCAAATTAATACGGCGCTACCAACTACGGCGCGACTCATAATCAGATCGTGGTTGTGGTACGTAATGCCCCAGAATCTGTTTAATGTTTCTACACTGTGGGAAAATGCAGTACGGTAACGCTTTTTACGTTACGTTCCGACTATGAATTTCTCGACACTGGTACTAGGCATGCAAATTTCTAGCAAACGTTGTGCTCTTTGTTACTGGTTGATTTATATTCTGCAATTACAGCATGCTCCCTTAAGTCATTACTTTAACTAACTTCATTGAAACGTTTTGCGAATTAATAAGCGTATTGGCGATTATAGCGCAAATCCTGATGTCCGCCGCTGCCATCAAGCTTGGCCAGCTAAAAATTCTCATTCGTCTCGGATATCCTCATTTTTTTAAATTGTTTTTATGGGACAGTTACCGCTAAATCACGCGGTATGTGCACATCAGTACCGCACAAAGTGGATCGAAGGACAGTCATCAAAGTAGCTCAATGTAATAAATAATTTTTAGAAAGCCACCGTGGTACATTTAGCAGAGCGCTGCATCCATTACGCGAAGGTTGTCGGTTCGGCTCACACCAACAGTAAGTTATTTTGCTTCGTTTGCATTTTCCAGTTTTTTTTTTTTGTTTTCATAACATGATTGAAGTTTATCGCACTTCTACCGCTCATCTGCAATTAATTATACATTACTGAGAAAAACAAAAGTTAATGTACTCCATGTTTTCCCTGTCTTCATTGTCTGCTGCCTTCGCATGACTTACTGAAAATCGAGCCCCTCGATTCCCCTGATTGTCCTCGCGTATTATACAAGGTGTTTCAGAAAACGCGTTCGAAATTTCTCCCTATAAGGTAATAAGAAAGGATGACATACCTGGTTCATTTCCTTGGAATTACACCGACCATAATGGCAGACACGTTAAAATGACTCGAGAACGTAAGTAGACAAGAAATGATAAAAATTAGGCGCATTTTTGTAACCGAAAGTATCGTGCAATGGATCCTAACGCGAGGCTCGAACCCGGTCATTTAGATTCGCAAAAAAAAAAAAAGAAAAAAAAAAGCTGTTGCCGCTAATATCAGCATAGTAACGAATTTCGTCGGATTTCGGCCACAGTATACCTGAAAATAACAGGTGGAAGAGCGCAGCTGGTACACCCTTAGCAGACACCAATTAGTGCAGTGACGGTATTCCAATCACCGCCGAGCGAGCTTTCTTTATCAAGCCACGATTTCGCTCGCTCCGTGCTCGCGCGACGACGATGCGGATGCAGCCACTTCACTAACGGGCGTCACAAACACTTAATTGTAGCCTATAGAGAATAAGTATGCTCTAACGCACGCATTGACAACCAGTGCGCACAAGCAGCATGTCACGCGATCGTTTTTTCCTGCACTGTAGTTAACAGCAGAGTTAAACTACTTACACAAATCGCGGAGTTATTCGATAAACAATACATTATAGTACTATATGCTTGATGCTGAAATTCGTGCCGTGACAGCTTTACGTAAGTACGTTGCATGTCTTTCCTCTGTAGTCAAGCGCCTCGTGGTCACATCATAAGTTGACTCCAGTGTGATGCCACCTAATGGATCTGCTAGCTTCTTTTCCGACATTATTTAAATGTAATCCGGCTGGAATTATTCTGCGCGTAAGAAAGAGTTTGCGCTATGATTCCCATCCGTCAGTCAACGATCGTTCCAGTTTCACCCGTACGTCACCATATTACTATGAGCCGTGAGGTAAATGATTGTGCATAGCTACAATAAAAAAAAAATTGGAAAAGGCTTATGCATTTGCTTATCTTTTCAGCTTGATCGTAAGAAGTTTTTAGAGCATACACATAGTGGCTGCTCGATGGTCATGATTGAATGTAAATACTCGCAGGTTCATGCATATCAATGTGATTTAGTTATGTCAGCATCAAAATTTGCGCGGATTTTGGGAGGAATGGTGACAAGGATTGAGTGGGATAAGACCTGCTGACTTGCATATCAAGAAAGCCCAATATTTCACGTTCTACGCGATCGCTGAACGAGAAACCAATAAAGATTGGAATTTTAAGCATTCGCTCATAAATGCTTAAAATGCCATAGTACAATGCCATGTATGTGGGCCTTGTGGTACCTTATTTCTTCCTCTTTTTTCTTTTTCTGAAATGTATTAAAAAGAGGATGTTAAAGCCCAAGGAACATTAAGGTGTGTTCTCATTTAGTTACGTGTATGTTAACGTGCTTTATTTTTCAGTGATCTTTCTTATATTTTTCTTTTTTCTCTTCTTTTTACAGTAAAGCAAGAAGAAAAGGCACCGAACGCTAATTTATTGCATAATTTCCGCTTAGTTAAGCTCAGTATAGTTATTTACAGAGCGCTGGATTTGAACACCAGGTAATAGTAATCGCAGTTTATGCGCTAACGCATAAGCATCCTTGTGTAGAAAGTGTTAGGTTGCATGTGTTCGCCATTTGCATATGATTCCGTAATTTGCATAAGGACATGCACGGATCATTGTTTTGCTACTGATACGTCTTCGTATAACATTAGTCTCAATTGTGCACTTTAAGTTATCCGACGTGAACGAAATTTGTGAAGATCTTTAAACCAGCTAGACCTGTTCCACTAAATCTTACACTGGTGGTATGGCGAAAGTTCTCCAGGGAAGTATAATTGCGCAGTTATTTTCAGTTCACTCTTGGCAACATTTGGATGGAATGAAGGGTGAAAGTTATCGCCTGCAGAAACTCGATTGCGGTACATTTACTGATAAAGCGCTACCACATATTGCAAAGAGAAGAAACTAATTGGCAAGAAGCAGCTGCCATGATACACGGCCTGATCTCGATAGTACCAGGGTCTTTAAATACTTTTCTTCTGGACAGAAAGCTTCCTCGAAAGTTTCAGATAAGGACAGAAGGTGCCACGAGAGGCGCTTGCGTAAGTAGAAGGGCATCTATGTGCTGCGCAAGAATGGCCGGAGTTGCACGATTATGCGAATTTTTCACCAAGAAAGGCGCGTCTACCACATTTATTTCAGCGTGTTTGGAGACGGAACATGCAACAGGAACTTTAGGCAAAATATTTTGTGTGGGACGCATTTGTGCCTAAATTATGCGCCACAACGATGTGTTGAACGCGGCCCGTCAAGTCGCGTCGCTCGCACAAAATGTTTCGGTCAGCCCTGCCGCGCGATAGCGGTTTTTTGCGTCCTTCCATCAAACTTTCCGTTTATTAAAGCGTGTCACCGACCTCCCATATACACGAAAAGCAAATACCTTTGTGCAAGTTGGAGTGGCACGTAAAGTGCGCCTGTTCGTTCTAAGAAGTATACATGCCCGAGTTACTTATGAAAATTATTACTTTCAGTCGGAATAATTAATTTTGTACATTCATTCATTCATGGTGCTTAACGTCCTAATATAGGACTATGAGAGATCGCCCTCAGATAGTGCTTCGGAACCCGCATATCAGCAGAACGACGTAGGCACTGAGCCACCACGGCGGATACAGAACATTGCAGCAGTAAACCAGAAGAAGCTGGCGGCTAGAAGGAAGGAAATCTCACTTAACTCATTTTATTGAGTTCGTGACTCAGGCGCGGTAGGAAAAAAGATATTTTAAAACTTCTTTGGGTAGGAATTATAATCTGTGCTAGCTACGCATCCTCTAACAGAACAGTATGTTTGCTTGATGAAAGGGCAGAACGGTTGCCATCATGAAGCCCTTATTAAACGGTAAATGCAAACAGATATCGTGTCAGTGGACAATACCGTGTCACTGGACAAGGCTGTTCTTTCGGCTTAGACAAATAACCCGGCAAGCCTTCAGAAACACTCGGAAAGGCGTCTGCTTTAGGTTTAGATAATTCAGGTTGCAGCAAAGCATTTCTACTCGCTGTACAGATGTCTGCACGAATAACATTTCCGGCATCATAATTTATTTTACATATCCGATTGTGTATCCTGTCAAAAGTGAAGCCGAGAGACTCTCGCCGTGGAATGGCTCACTTACACTTGGCTCACAGATCCCGCGTCGGTAGGGAAACAAACCAAAGATACTACTTTTTCGTCGATGCCCTTGCAAACGGATCGATACGCAGGCACAGGACAAATATTAGGCATTGTTGCTTTCACGATGCTAAAAAATTGAAGCTCGAACAGTAACGAATGCCTTTTACGCCTAATTACACGGAGGTGTGGCGTGCAATTACGCTGTAACCGCGGATTCTAAATATGGAGCAGTCGCAGGTGTACGTTTTCGAGTCTCAATTAAGAAGCTCTTACAATTGTCAGGTGAATCTGGAAACAAAACAAGACATTGTTCGCGTCTCAATTGTTAGGATTGTACAGAAACGGAGCGGCAAATTGAACGTTGCGTCGACAATGTTCAAAAAGCCGCTAACGACAATCGACCCTTGCGGAGTAGTCGGCGTACGCACAGAATCACCTGTGGCGTCCGTCCAGCGTCCGCTCCGATGCCCATCCATCTGCGCCGGCGCCGCGGTGCGACGTTCATGGCGGGCACTACACGAAACACTCCCGTGGCGTTACGAGGGAGTTTCACGACCATAACAAACGCATTGAAGGACCGGGATGACATGTGCCTTCACTATGTTTTCTTTGCTTACTGTATTTGTAATTTCAGCGAATACGCACATCGCGTCTTATTTGCCATCGATGCTCGCAAGCACACCGAGGCATCTGATCACCGTCTCAGGAGCCGTATTCGCGAAACGTTCTCTTACGTAAACGTTCCGTCCGCGATTGTTCATCTCTGCCATGATTGCCTCGTTATCATTCCGTTTGCTATCACCTATAAGCGAGTGCCTGAACATCGGTTAATCACAAAAAAGGCGGGAAAAAAAAAAGTCCTTACGTATGAAGTTTTGTGAAAAGAGGCTCATGCGAAGACAGCTAAGGACAAGCGAGCTTGTCCACTCTCTCTCTGGATGTTTATAATGCTCAATTTATTCTTCAGTAGATCGCACCAACAACGTTTCAATTTGGAGTTGAGAAACTCTGCCGTTAAAGGGACAATAAACTGGAATATTGGAACGGCAACCAAGACGAGACGCAAAAACGACACTGGTGACGACGCAGCCCTAAATTTTCCGCATCAACTTGTCGTGACGTCGCGGATTTTGATAGCATCAACTCGGGCAGTAGTTAACTGTTTATCGGTAAATGATACACTGCAATTAGAAGGAGCCAAATAATGAACTTAACAAGTTTCACAAATATTTCATGCGCCAAAACAGCCCACACAGTGTCTTACTTTTTTACTTCGAACACTTTAAAAAAAAAAATGTCGCAAAAGCTACTCGAATCACGCCACTGCAGATAATTTATGTGCCCAGGCGGACATAAATTGCAAGAAAAGCCAAAACAATCACTTTACTAACTAAACTAATTACATTAATTAACTTCGCAGTTACAAACTGTACGGCACATGAATATATTGGCAAGTGGAAGGGAATCATCATAAAGGTGTAGTTTATTCGTCATTTAAAAACCACCATGCAAACTGACATAACTGGCCTCAAATTATTTCTTTAATTTACCTGATTACGGCACGCAGCACTGCGAAGCACACAGTTCGCGGAGCCGCAGCCCTCCTGTGACGCATCAGGGCTTCGTAAAATGCGTTCGTCTCTTACGTCTTTTACCTGTGTCAGTTTTTTGCGCTCGTGAACATGCATTGCAATTATTTCGGCTTACGTGACCGTTTTGAGTGCATTTGGCGCACGTTAAAGGTCCCCTGGTGAATAAAATTAATACGGAATCCCCCACTATGGCGTGCCTCACGATCAAATCGTGGTTTAGGCACCTAAAACCCCAGAATTCAATTCAATTCAATGGCCGTTTTGAAATGCCGAAACATGAACTACACTTTTATGGCGATTTCCTTCAACTTTCCTATATAAGTTTGTGCCGTAAAGCTTGTAATTAAGAAATTAATCATTGCATTTAGTTTAATTGGTGAATTGGTTGCATTCGCTTTTCTTGCAAATGATGTCCGCCTGGACACATAATTGACGTCATTCGAGTAACTTTAGTGGGCTTTTCAAAAAAAAAAGACAAGAAAAAAAAGGGTTCGAAGTAAAAAAAAAAACAAAAAAAAAGAGACACTGTATGAGAATATACTAAAGCCGTGACATTTCACTAAAGTGCCGACGTTGTGGCTACGCCACGAAATTCAACGTAAGAAAGTTCTGCCTGCGTGTTCTCCAGTAACAATAAATATTTTGCAGCGCAATAAAAATGCAGTTCTGAGAGACCACATTACCAGTATAAACTGATTTATTGGGGTCGATTGTGTCCCTTTAGGATGACATGCAAACTAACTAGACATGTAAACGAGCGTCCATCCAATAGCAAGTCTCCTCTATTCATGCACTCAAGACTGCTAGGTGGCGTACAAATCGGGAAATGGGAGGAGGAGGGCCCAGGCTGCAGATCTTCGTTAATATGCTGCAACGCAGAAACAGAAAAATGTATGCGCATTTCAACATGTCGCCACTCTTCCTAACTCCTGACTAAAGGTTACATAAGTGTCGTAAGCATTAACGAGATGTAAAGTATTTTCGGAGATTCGGCAGCTTTTATATGCCCCAAAATATCTAAGGTTAAAGTATTATTTACATAATATCTACCGCGCAATAAACTATACAGGCTTCCGAAGGGGCTGTATACTGTATTGAAGTGGTGAATCCGTTTACTTGCAGCAGAGAGTTTCTTACAATAAGTACTAGAGGAAACTCTGCCGCTGGTTAGTAGTACATGGATTGGTCTGACCTTCGTGCCTGTGGTTCAGACGTTTTTCTGTGCTTTGTTTACGACGCTTTTTGTGCCTTTATTGACCTAAATTTCAAAGCAATCCATACCTTTATGATTATAAGAATATGCATAATCGTTGCTAATTGCAGCGGTTCCGCTTGTCTGTGCGTGCGCGGAATAATGGTTTAAATGTCGGGCTTCTGTGCTAGAGGTCCGGTATTGGAATCCTGACTTGAAACAACTTTAATAATGTTTCAGTAATTATTTATAACGCAGTACTTTCTTGAAAATTTTGACTTTGCAATGTCACGAAGTCGTTTAAAATCAGAAGGACGAAGTTTAGGCAAATCCATGTACTACCCATTAATCCCATGCTAGCTTGAACTGCCCTGCTTGCAACTCCCGTAGGCACTAGCGTCAAAGTTCCCCCTCGTAATTGTAAAAAACACTACGACGTGCTGAACTAGACTGCACGTCGTAATGTATAACGCAAAAAAAAAAAAAAATGGCAGTGGCCAAGTTAGTGCCGTGTCAAACTGCTCCCCCAGCCCCCCTTATCATTTAGTTCTGGTCCCCATGCGAGCGTCCTTGGTTAGCGCTCAGACCCCGGCGTACGAAACTTTGCTCAACCACGATGTCATGAGGATCGACCAACGGCGCCGCGCCTGTTCTCGTGACGACACTGGAAGCGCAGATCTTGCTTTTCTTCCGGAAAGAGACGGCGCAGCAAGTTTCCCGCGCGTCGTGCGCATCGGCGTCTCGTTTATTTCCCGAGAGTAAAAGCGTTTCTGAAAATCCCGGCTCCGCACTCTTCTGCTTTCGACCATTGGGCCCGGCGCCGTTTGCAGGGACGCGCAGTCAGGGGTTCAAGCGGTGCCAACGAGAATGCGGCACCGTTGAGCGGCTCGATCTGAGGCCCTCGAAGACGGCGCGAGCCGTGCGCGCCCAGTGCCGCGCGAAGGGAAGCGGCCCTATATCGGTGACGCGCAAGAACCGCGGCCACCTCGATCGAAGTTTCGCCGGCAGGCACAGATAGCTGAAGAGCCATGGCACCGTAGGGACTTGAAATTCGAGCGCAGCAGCGCAGGGGCGCCGCCCGAGAGACGAGCCGCCGTGCACAGGTCCGTTCCGGGGAGCGAAGACGATATTGATGAATACGGGCCACACTTATTCGACCTTCGCAAGGCGAGCGGCACGCGGTGTGCGCGGAACCCTATATAAGAAGCCGGAATCGGCCCCTCCGTATGCATCATTCAGGGGCACCCGAGCCTCACCGCGGGCCCCTTTATCTCCGACGTCGGCCATCGCGTGGCACGCTGCTCGCCGGCTGCCGCTCGGGGCCTTATCGGCCGCGCCACCCTGGGGAACTGGCACGCGTCGATGAATTTCGCGGCCGGGTCGGCCGGGGGGCCAGGGAAGCGGTCGGCAGCGCTTCCAGCACCGCCGCCCAACTCCGGTTCCGCTGAAACCGATGTTTGTCACAGGAAAGGGAAGGGTAAGTATACAGCGTGCATCGCGCGCTGCCTGTTCTAATCCTGCCGCTGAGAAAAATGGAAAGCCGCACACCTGGGTCGCGCAAATGATATGCTTGCTGCTTGGCCAAAGTGCCGCGAAATGATTTCGCCTGCGCGTTGTCGTGATAGATGACAAGAACACGAAAAAACAAGTTTCGTGTGAGCGACGCTAAGCAAGCCTTTTTACAACGTTCCATATTTCTGCGCCTCAACTGTACTATAGAAAAGCACCATTGCGAAGTTCTCTTCACAGTACATCGCAAAAAAGCGCCCCCCCCCCCCTCTGCTTTTTTTTTTTTTTTCTAAAATAAGTGCATCTGGAGGCTTGATCGCCTATGTTACTGGAAAAGGCTTAATGCTCGCTGTTATTCGTTGACTAGCAATTGTTTGATAGTTACCTGTGCGTTTATAACCATCATACGAATACATGAAGGGATGTTCGCGTGCCTGTGTCTGTTTGTATGCTTTTAAAATGATATCAGGTTTCTCTAAAGTATTAGGACAATGACATCATTCGCTGAATACATCTTGTAACTCAACATCTACTTCAAAAAACGCGCTTGCTGTGAAGTAGTGCGCAAAGTACGAGAATGGTGCCAGACACGACACTCGACCTTTGTGTGAAGTTTTAAAGCGCATCAGAGCTGCAGTTCGCAGAGCTGCGGGCTGGCGGCGTGGCTCCAGTTAAATAATTGCGCGCCACGACAATTCACGCTGGTCGTCAAGCAACGGGTCGGCGAACGTCTCACTAGACGTGCAGCAGCGCAGTTGCCGCAGAGAGGGTGGTGACGCATTTAGCGCTGAAGGATGGGGGGGGGGGGGGGGGGGGCGACAATCTGCTCGGGCCCGCGCGTCTGTTCCGGGCAGGAGTCGTCATCAGCGCACGTGGCTGGAAACGACAGATAAGACGGAGCACCGTATTATCGGCTCCCTTCGCCTCCTCTCTGCTCCGCTGACCGGCCGGCCGTCCGGGGCAAGAGAGGGCAGCGGAACCCCGCCCGTCAGTTTGCCCGAGGGCTGCCCGATCCGGCCGGCTGCTATCTGAGCCGCTCCTTTGTGGCCACCTTACTTTCATTCACGCCGTTCAAACCGTGTGTTTCGCCGTAGCGGCGGTGCACAGCGAGCGAAATAAATACAGCATCGAAAGGCTTGAGCAGGGAAGGCGGACAGGTCCCTTCTCCTGACTTGGCCAATATCCCTTTAGCTAAACGCGCCAGCGAGAGAAAACACAAACGGAAGAAAAAGAAAAAGTAAAGCAACCGCCGGTATCGGTGGCGGCGCTGCCTTCGCGTGACGCGATGAGCACGCGAAGCGCTCGTAAGCGAGTTACGCTGGTTGTGTGGCCACGCGGCGCCGTGCAAATAAGCCCGCCGGCATGAACGCTCGCGGGCGTCCGAAGCGAAACAAAGCGGGCCCTCAAGCCACTCTCCCGCCTCCTTCAGTGTTTGCTGGCTGCGCCGTTAATGCGCGCTTCCGCCCTTGTCGCCAGCCCTACGTGCTGTGGGAGCGGAGGAGCAATTTTGCCGGAGAGCTCTCAAGAGCGCTCCATCCAGCATCTCGGGGCGCGTCTGAATCTTCCGTGCCTATAGAGCTGGCGCCGCAGGTAACAGCGAGGCCGCACGGGAAAGCGCGCTTGTTTGTGAAAGAGATGAGCTTCGATCCGGCGGTCTCTTGTTAGCAAACACGGGCTCTGAGCTTGCATGGTTTGCCTATGAGTGCGGTGTGCCAGCAGGCACTCTCTCGCGAACGGCTCAAGCCTGGCCGCTCGTGTTTCTTTTTCTTCCGTAAAGTGCTCTCCCTTCCCTCCGCGCCTATATACCTTACCGACACCAATGCCCGCCGACCTTTACTCCTTGGCATATATGTCCGCCTGTGTCTGCTGTCTAACGGACGCAGCTTTTACGCGATTTGCAGACTCGTGTCTTCATACCTGCTCTGCTAAGGCATGTTTAAAAATGAGTAAGATTTTACCGTACATGTAGCAGAGGCCCCCATTTATAAATAACATGACACAACGTACGAACAAATTACGCAAATAGACGGTGATAAAAAAAGAACACATCAACTAACGATTGTCGTTTGCGCATTGCGAATATTTTCATTTACTCCAAGCGTGCATCGCAGAAGAACTTGAGCCATCAAGTCTTTCAAACTGGCGCGAATGTACTATCGCAGTTGCATCGAAAAACGTCGTCTGGTGAGGCCATGAATTATAGTAGCACGGATGTTCGACTTTTCCAATACATAACCTTTGACAGAGATGAACACGTGCGGTGGTTCTTTGTTCTACGTGTGAAACGCATTGCAGTGAAAAATATTCTGTGAACGGAAAAAAAAATTACAGGGTCTCTTATGTTATCTCTAAGACGACTTGAAGGCGAAAGTCCAAGTGCCGATGCATTAAAGACGGACACATGACGTCCACATCCTCCTTAATTCGCTTAGTCATCCCTCTTAATTCCCTGAGTCATCCTCTTACTTCGTCTACTCAGCCTATTAATTCGCTTACTCATCCACTTAATTAGCAGCTTAGTCTAATTCGCTTAGACATCCTCTTAATTCGCTTAGTCATCCCCTTAATTCGCTTAGCCTACATAATCTGCTTAATTCACTTACTCATCCTCTTATTTCGCTGAGTCATCCTCTTAATTCAATTAGTCTAATTCACTTAGTGATCGTCTTAATTCGCTTACTCTTGCTCATTCTCTTAATTCGCGAGACCGTCACCGGAAGTGTGCCACTCAGCAAAAACGAGAGAGAGAAATGAGAAACGACCCTAATCCTTGGCTTAGGTGTCTGCTAGTGACACTCGCACCTCGGCGTTGGTGTACCCTGGTGTATTATTTGGGTTAACTTTGCGTTTTCCCTTGTGTTAACTTTGCGCTATTAAAGTGAGGTACGACACAGACACAGAGAATGCTGGTGAATTCATGATGTAAACGATGTAAACTACCCTACACTACACTAGGCCCGGCGTTCTCGTCGTCGGAAACTCGACGGTACACAACACTTGGCCCGGCGTCTTCATCGTCTACTTCCATGTCGAACGGAACTGGTGGGAAACCGCCACGTACATGGAGCTAAATCTGTACTGATGTGGTGGGTATCTAAAGTGTACGATTGTGTGCTTTGGTTTACGGCAATTAGACTTTCCTTAATTGTTTCTAATTATTCCTGACACCTAATTAGCTCTTTGAAGCTCTTTACGGTACTAAACCTGTGCTCTGATGTCATATCTATCATCAACCATAAGCAGAACCATTGATATCTGCCTGTTTTTATTTTTCTATTTATTTTTAATTTCGTCCCACCTCTGCGATAAACCGGAAGTCGGTCTCTAACCGGAAGTTGCTGAGTGTCACCGGAAGAAACAATGAGTGTCACCCGATGCTCGTGCCACTCAAAAAAAAAAAAAAGAAGGCGGGGTCCATGACGTATTCGTCACGCGATCCTCCGGCTCCGGTATGGCAGAACGCTAACAGAAAGATAACAGCAGAAAGATAACAGCATACAATAACAATAGAAGCCTGCAGAAGCTTACCATTCAGATCAAATTTTGTTACCCCTGATCTGGCCTTTTTCTTTCTCTTTCTTTTTTATCCCAGGGAGGGGTCAAAATAGGGATGACTTCTTGCTGTCACGCGTAATTATTACGTGTCGATTGTTGTTGGTATAGTTCTATTCATACGTCTCTTCTCTAAAGTTATTCGCCCTTAAGAAACGTGGATGTACTTAAAAGCGAATGTATGTCTCTCTGAAGGCTTGTGCAGCACCTCCCATCGATCACATTCATTTTTCATTCGCGCATCAGGGTACAAAGAAAAGATTCATTATAGAAGCCCTTTCTTTAGTTTCCGTTTCGATTTCTCTGCGTATCAATATTAAATAACTGTATAAATTGTAGCTAAGCCGTTTCCTTTCTCTTTGTTGCAGCTACTCTAATTAGGAAACATTGTTGCTTGTCGTCTTTCAAAGTGGTCCTGACCGGCACTTTCATCCCGGAAATGTTTGCCTTTCTTCTGTCGACCCTTAGGTTGCTGGTGCCTTCGAAAGCCAGAGACAGCACAGTTCCTTTTCTCTCCTTTATTTTCCCTCCTTAAATCGATGCCGGATTTACTCCGTCCCTTTCCGCGGACGGAAACAATTCCAGAAAGCCCTCCTTCCCTGACCGGAAGAAAAAGATTCCGGAGTGCTGGCCGCCGCAAAACGGCGAACTAATAAAATACCACTACGCCTGCTGGCGCATTGTATGAAGCTCCCACACAGTGTGCGCGTTATATATGTTCAAAATAAATAAATAGGTATGTATTATATTTATTCTCACGCTCTTTCTCCGGAGGGTGACTTTAATCCCCCTCTCGATGCGAGGCTGCCTTAGATTCCCTGTACAGCCCCTTCTCCGAGTCAGATTGTCCCCCTTCTCTCTCTTCTTTGTATATATATATATATATATATATATATATATATATATAGTGTGTGTGTGTGTGTGTGTGTGTGTGTGTGTGTGTGTGTGTGTGTGTGTGTGTGTGTGTGTGTGTGTGTGTGTGTGTGTGTGTGGCCGCTTCTCAGACCATCGGCGCTGCTTTTCGTCCAGGTCTGGCGCGGCGCCGCCGAGGTCATGCGCAGCAAGGGTCGTCGCAGTGCCGCTGCGGCGCACAGATAAATCGCCAGACAGGGTCATACTTCAATCTGCGCAATCCGGCTGCATCGATCTGCGTTAGTCTCTTGAGGAAGGATTGTATCTCATTAAAGAAGGTACGCTCGGTCGTCGAGCCGACGCTATGTTTTCGTCGAAAAAAGAAAAAAGAAGACAGGAAACAAAACAAAAAAAGATAAGGAGGAGTAACGGGTAGCCGGTATGTCGGGAGGTGCGGACCACGGCGAAAAGAAGGACGGAAGGGGGATACAAAACGGCCCGAGGTCGAAGCTGAGACAAACGACCGGCGCGACGCAGCATCGCTCATCCAGGGCCTGGCCGAGATAGGGAGCTTAGCGCTGCACTTGGGCGCTGCTATGATCGCCATCCCGCGGTGGTTCTCCCCCTTCCCAGGCACCGTCGTCCACTCGAGAGCTGTCGCCGCGCCGCCGGGAGATGGGCACAGCGGGGAAGGAGGGGAGGCGCGCGCCGGGTCGCCGTCGGCGCTTCTCCTCATTAATAAGGGGTTACGACGTTTGTGTACGCCGCTTAGCATTAATTGGCGCCCGCACTTGTAGCACTGGCGCGCCGACGCGTGCCGTCTCCCTCGTGCGGTCGCGCCCAACGCCCTGCGCGCGCGACTACGTCGGGCTCAGTAGAGGAGGGCCGCGAGGGAGGAAACGACAGCTGAGGAAAGCGAGGACGTCTGGCGTGCCAGGAACCATTTCCATACTCGCCCCGGGTGCCGGCTGCATTCCAGAAACACGTCGCGGCTCGCGAGACGGAGAGAATGCGGCACAACTGACCACTGCATGTGACGGTCTCAGGGACAAAATGGTTAGCCCCGTGCGTGCGTGCGTGCGTGTTTGTGTGTATGTGCAACCGACGCTATAAATGCAATCAACTCCCGTTAATTCGACGTTTCGCTTCATTTGAAAGCACTGGAAAGCCCCGGCGAGAAACCGTACATTGCTATGAAAGGAAAACTTGTTTAGTCCAAACTCGAAAACATGCCGCTTCGGTTGTTTTGATGCCCACCGGCGCGGCCTCATGAGCACCGCGGTTACTAAAAGCTAGAAAACACAATAAATTAAGAAGGCGGTGATACCGCCTCCCTAGAGCCCGTGAAGCTGTTTTATTTACATTTATTGTCTTACGTATTAGTGGCCGACGCTCATTTGGCGCGTGAAGCTATTTGTTCCCGCTTGTTTCATGTCGCGTCCCGCTAAAGCAGCGTTTTAAACATGTCGGCCCTTTTCGCCCCATGCTGGTTGAGTCGCTCTTCGAGAGCAAGAAGCAAAAATACATTACACACTACTCCAGTTAATAAAAAGATTAAAGTCGCGCATTTTTCCACCGTTCGTTAATTCGATCTTTCAGATAATTCGACCAAATCTTACGGCACAGCAAGCCTCGAATTGACGAGAGTCAAACTGTACATTTTTCCAGCGAGAGCTCGGTGGGCGCCATAATGATATCTGGACTGTTGTGAACCTCCTCTCAAAAGCATTGTAGAAGCGGCAGCGCACACCCATTGTGCGCCCGCGCAACAATCCAGAGAACAGGTGCTCACCCGATGTAGAGGGCTATAGAAAACGGGAACAGGATAACGATGCGCGATTAGAGTATGAATTTAATGGTAAACGTTCCAGCGTTCATTTATATACACACTTCTGGTAGAAATTATTCCCGAGCCCCCACTATGGCTTCCCTCATAGCCAAACTGTGGTGGATTTTGGAAGTGAAGCCTCATTAATACATTTAGGTGCAGATTGCGAGCACTACAGACAGATGGGATGCGTTAGATTTTCATTCGTTCATTCGTCTGTTCGTTCCAAGGGTCCGTATATGGAAGTGCACGAGCGAAGCTGAAAGACAAACTTCCCGGCATGCCGACAAGTGCAGTGTATCAAATATATAAAAACGTCATGCTCTTCATTTTTTTTTTTTCTGATGCAAATGTATGACAGTACATTATGCATTGTGAGGATGCACAGGCTGTTAAGGATTGCTGCTTCCCGGTGCCGGGGCGCCTGTTGGCGCAATTTTTGCTTTTGGTTGTTACAATGTGCCGGCCCGTGCACGTTCCCGCGTTTCTCGTCGAGTGCTTTTAGCCATTACTTTGACGGGTGCCAGAGGAGAGCGTTTGAAGGCCTAGAACAGTTCTCGTCGAAGCTGCTGTTTCTTCCCCTCAGAGACCTTCGCCCTCTCGGTGCAGCTGACTCTCAGTAATGGAGCCAAGCTCGCTGCGTTCCTAAATAAATATTTCTCTCGCTACTTTAGCGTCACTGCAGATGCACCCGATTGCACAAGAATGAATCCGGTTTAATACCTGCAAATGCCATGATAAAGAGCTCTCTCTCTCTCTCTTGCTAATAGGCTCCCATTTTCCAGTTCTAGGAAACCAGCCAACTTTCTTGTTTCGTCACGGAACAGCCGAAATTATGACGCAACTGAATCGACGAAAGCTTGCGAAGGGTGCAAGCATGGGAAGCAAATAGTGTTTCTTAGTGTCTTTAATAAACTATTGTGGCCACTGCCTTTGAGGAGCATTTTCGCAAGTTGATGGCGAGACACAGTTTCGATGGAGCTCAAGACGGGCATCATGAAAAGTGAAAATTATAACAGGATTGACTGCATATGAGACGCTGTAGTGTGTGTGCGTGTTAATTATTTCTGGTGCTTTACGTGCCAAAACCACAATATGATTATGAGACACGCCTGATAATTCATACCACCGGGGGTTCTTTACCGTGCACCCCAATGCACGGTACACCGGCGTATTTCATTTCGCCTCCGTCGAAATGCGGCTGCCGCGGCCGGAATTCGATCCCGCGTCCTCGGGCTTAGCAACGCAACGCCAAAGCCACTACGTCACCCCGGTGGGTGTGTGCGTGTGCGTGTGTGGTGCGAGGGGAGGGGGGGGGGGGGGGGGAGTTGCGTGCGTGCGAGTCAAAATCTCAGTGCGCAAGCGCTTTTGCAATCCCGTTTTATTGTTTCAGAGATTTCCAAATTTGTTGACAATTTTCATTAATTGTTAACCATAGTTCTCTTGCTTTTCAGCATGAAGTACTGAAACGTACACAGATCTGCGTCACTGTGTGATCACAAGAGCTTCAAATTTCGGAGTCTGGTTCATAATATCAAGAGGCCGTAGAACGTCGAGCCATGGCTGAGCGGGAAAAACTTAGCCAGGCATCCAGAATTTCTATGGAGAGTCAAAGTAAGGAAAAGAAAGCCATCGCTGCGAATCACCATCAGTGTTTGTGTTTCCCTTCAGCTGGGAGGTGTGGGTCAACCAATCAATGACCTGGCCAGGCTCGCGTTCCTGTACTGCGTCCATGCAGCAGCAAAACGCACAAAGTTACACGAGTAGCCAACATTTTGCGTAATTTATTAACAAGCACCCGGCTTCGCACTTGCGATCTGCGCATTGTGCGCGGCCATGAACACACGAAACAGTGTTTTCTGTTTGTTAATTTTTGAAGTTATCCAAAATGGCGCCAAAAGTGCCACGTTTCAGTCGATACTTTTCAACAGTATATATAGGAATCACTTTATTGGTTTAGCAGTGGCACTTCGAGGAACCCGTTCCTTGATATTAAGAAAAGACAGAAGCTGCTGTACTGCACGCCGTCTAAATCGTCCTAAACTCAATCATGCACCAACGCTTAATAAGAAATCAGGAAAAGGTAAAAAAGAAAATCTTCATAGCGACATAATGAGCTTAATGACAGACCTATTTCGAGTTTTATTCCCTCGTACTTCGCGAAGCTTTTGCGACTTGCTTTGAACACTGCACATACCCATTTGATTTTCCGAAAATCCTCTTACATCAACGTAATGGGCGAAGCTTTAGAGCGCATATCTGACCTTATTTCTCTCCGCTGTCAATCCTGAACTACCACTACTATAAGTCACTTCGGCTTCCTGGCACTGTTGTGTCCGAAGACACTGGTTGCTGTAAAGAAAAGGCTATCGGGAATGAGTATGGGGTTTTACGTGCCAAAACCAGTTCTGATTATGAGGCACGCCGTAGTGGGGGACTCCGGAAATTTGGACCACCTGGGGTTCTTTAACGTGCACCTAAATCTAAGTACACGGGTGTTTTCGCATTTCGCCCCCATCGAAATGCGGCCGCCGTGGCCGGGATTCGATCCCGCGACCTCATGCTCAGCAGCCCAACACCATAGCCACTGAGCAACCACGGCGGGTATCGGGAATGAGAATCACTCTCTAAGTACGAGCTATTCAGTCAGTGCTTGCAAAACAGAAAAACTTCTCACGTGTTGACCCCGAGAGCCATGGTTGCGTAAGGGCGGTATCTACCTTATCTAAGCAAGAAGGCACCGTGTGCACGCGTTATGGATAGGGGTAATTAATTCATTGGAATGGCAGAGAGGTAGGCTTGATCTGGCGATCTTTGTCCTCCTACTATGCCTTGATAAAGTGGATAGCGATGAATAAAAATGGAAAGAAAATGCGATGATAACGATGTCTAAGGAAAAAGATGAAAACAGAAAGAGTGATCTTCTAAATGTTACGCGACACAGTGGCTGATCAGCGTGTTGCGGTTGGTCAAGCAGCTCGCGATTTCTGACAGTAAGAACATTATGAATTTCCACCCGAAAGGAGAGAACTTTGAACGGCAACCAAAGGCGATGAAGCGCTCATTGTCCTCGCGACTCGCGCGTATAGTTCGCTCGCAAGACTCACACTTGTCGCTGGTCCTTTATTTGTTCACGTGGTGTTTCTCGGGGCACTTTTGTCGCCTTCTGTTTAGTGCTGTTTTCTGCACCTGGAAACTTCAGTAAAAGGCAGATATCATGAAATCACATTTCCCCGGGAAAACGACGCATGTCTGTCCTCAATGCGTTCCTTGCACAAAACCTCCACTTCATTTTCACCCAGCGCCGAAACTCCCCGGAAAGGAAATGAGTTATGTCAGAAGTAATGTCATTTAGCTGTGGCTCACTCAGCCCGCTTGCACGTTGCTCGGCCGTACTTCAGGTATCCGTGCAGTGCGACCGACAAATGTACGGCTCAAGCGCCTTTGTCGCCTCCTGAATTCGCCATCCTCATTAATTTTTTATTTAGATTCGAGGCTCTTTCCACTGCTGCTACTGTTGCCACTTGAAGCACAGCAAGAGACGCTTTGCTTCGGCGCCTTTGTTCGAAAGAGTGCGCGTCCTTCGGGGCGTTAAGAGGAATGATTCAAATTTTGCCCACACTGCACCTTCCGTGAAAGCGAACCTTGCTCATGCAAGACAAATGAAACGCACATACGCACAGACACAAACGCATGCATGACCACACACAAACACACACACAAACACACACACACACACACACACACACACACACACACACACGCACACGCAGACAGACACACGCACACGCAGACAGACACACGCACACACACACACACACACACACACACACACACACGCACACGCAGACAGACACACGCACACGCAGACAGACACACGCACACACACACACACACACACACACACGCACGCACGCACACACGCAGCAACGGCACATGATAAATACCTGAAGTGCAATTTCCTTCGCTTAAAAGCGTAAGAAAGGAGACCCGAGAAACTCGCCTTGATTAACGGTCGACCAGAATGGTTCTCTCTCGCACGAACACCCCTTTTGAACGGGAGCGTTTGCACACAGAAAATATTCAGATGGAACAAAAATTTTGACAAAGTCGGCCGTTAAAAGAGGACTCTGGGGACCAATGTGGCACAGCATATAGAAAGGTAGGCAATTTGAAAAGGAAGGACGTACTGTAGCTAAGCTGTTGTAGACCCTTTTCTTTTATTTGTATTTGCTTTCATCACTTTCTATACGTATGCAGCTGCCAAATGAGTTTTATGTATAATAATGTTAGCATGTTTTTTTTTTTTTTTTCGGGATGTTCAAAAAAAAAAAAAAGTGTTTCCACTTTACTCTGTGAAGCACGTGTTGAAGTCATCGTTCGACAGTTGAGTGGAGCCCATCTCGCTCAATAACTTTCCCACTTTTACGCACTTACGGGCAGTTGGAAATTTCACACGCTCTTCACTTCATACATCCTATGGTACTCTCAGCTCTTTCGGCATGCGCGAAATACAGAATATGATTTAGCCGCGAGAAAGCCCGTACGCCAATGTTGCCAGATTCATTTATTCCTGGTCTGTCGGTAATGTAAGCTTCAATATTATTACGTTTATGCATGTAATTATGCTCATGTATTTATAACCACAAGAACAAAAGCAAATTGTAAAATGTAAATAACTCCGCAAGGAATCACTTGGGCTACGCTGCTATCTAACTTACTTGCCTTCCCTGTTCTGTCGGTCACTTCCCGATTCTCACTCACTGCAGCCACACTCATTCAACTTGAGGGACCACAGGACTCTCACTTGTATTTTCTTAAATTTTATTATTTAGCACAGATGTGCAAAACGCTCGCTAGCTGAATTCGCGTGATTTCGCGTTATTCGACTTTTCGAGTAACGTGGTATTAATTTGTCATCTCGCGATATTTAAAGAACGTGGGCTTAGATGACCCATTTCAAGCATTTCAGGGTTTCTGAGGTATAGCTTGGCAGTGCTGACCAATAGCTGTAGAAATAACATCCGCACAATCGAAAGTGCCCAGGCACAGGCGCTTAGGTGCAATTTTGCCACAATGTACATCAAGATCAGAAACCATTGCAATTGCGCATGACTACCCAGCCAAGATTCACATTATTATGGAAGCGCTCAGAGCACACGTCAGGCACCTTGCTCGCGCCCCTTCCCACTATCTAGCCTCACTGCCAGAAGACCGACCACGCGCCTCTTTTTGTCAGACGATACCTTCCATCAGGTTACACAGCTGCAGCGAGAGTTTTGTTTCCGCCTTGGTGCTTGGCTCAGCCACAAGATCGACTGACAGTGCCAGGAATCAGAACGAAGGCCCAACTTTCATCACCAGCTCTCAAGCAACTTTCGCTGATCTTGCTGTATGAAAAATAGTTATCATACCCATTTATACATTGATGCTTCAACCACCATGGACGGTTCTGCAGGGTCAGTGTTTTTTCCTGCGAAATTCTCCACCTTGAAGTTCAAGACATCACACCAGACGGCATCGACAGCCGCGGAGCTTGCGGCTCTTCGTAGCGCACTTCGCATGATTCGTGAGGAACCACCGAACAAATGGAGTGTTTTCGGTGACTCCAAGGCAGCTCTACATTGCTTGCTTTCCGCCTTACGCCGTGGACTCTTCGAACAACTAGTCCTATAAATCTGAGAGCTCCTTCATCGCCTCGTCGAGCAAGGACACGACGTCAGCTTTTAGTGGCTCCCTAGCCACTGTGGCACAATGGGCAACGAGCATGCCGATGAAGCTGCTCGAGCTGCTCATGAAGACGGCTTGCAGGAACCAATCCCGCTGTCCAGAACAGATGCAGCAGCGAAACTTCGAGTGCTCGCAAACGATGCCACACAATCATTGTGGAACACACCTAGTTTGCAGTACACACGTCTGCATCGATTGGACCCTTGTCTTCGACTTCGAACTCCACCTGGACTATCCCGACCCGAAACAATGGTACTTTGCCGATTGTGACTTGGCGTCGCATTTACTAAGTCCTTTTTCTCGTCCTTTCCGAAGAGTAGGCAGGCGTTGTGCCACTTCTGGTGGCAGTTGCCAGCCTTGCTTCTCGCTTTCTCTTTCCTGTGTATATGTTTACAAATCAAATAATAATAATAATTGCTTTCCGCATTGGATGGGAGGATAGTGCTGCGTGTGACCACTGCGGCGACGAGGAAACTATCGAACACGTGCTTTGTCATTGTCCCCCATACAGTGAACACAGGCAGTCACTCGCGACCACGCTAGTGCGTCTTGACGACCGGCCGCTTTCGAAGCAGACAGTCTGGAACGCCGGCCTACACAGTCGTCACACAAGTCAGTGAAGGCACTGTTGAAGTTTTTGCGTTCGAGTGGGCTATCTGACAGACTTTAGTTCACACGGACGTTTCCAACCTCCTCTATTTTTTTATTCGTTTTATTTTATTTTTTCGTGACTGCTTTTTCTCTCCCCTATTATTTACGACTGTCATTTCCCCTTCCCCTTCTCCCAGTGCAGGGTAGCAAACCAGAACCTTTTCGGGTTAACCTCCCTGCCTTTCCCCCCACCCCGTTTCTCTCTCTTTCAGGCTTTTTATGGCTTGAATGAGTGGTCTATAGCGGCCGTTGTGACTATCAACACTAGCCTACCGGGGACGATTGCCACTTTTTTGACTGGTGGATGCGACAAGGTTATCACGAACTGGGTGATCTATGCCGACTACCGTATAGACTCGTCTAAGAGCCGCCCCTTTTTTTCGCAGTTTTGATGAGGTACAGCCCTCACACGGGCCCGCACCTTTTGGTCAAAATGGTGTTGGCGCAGTCAGTGACGTGTGCACACCCCGGATCTTGTCCGCACCCCGGCTCTTGTCATCTGGTAGAGGCACGCGGAAGTACGCAGCGCGCGAAAATTCGCCCATGCGTGCGCGCGGCATCGGGGCACCAAACGCGGTTGCTTCTCCGTTGAAAATGTTTTTCAAAATTTTGGGCTGCCAAGTTGGCGGTGCAGCCCTTACACGGGTGCGGCCCTTACATGAGCCTATACGGTATTTGAGGGCTTCTTTCGCGCCACGTGCAATTCACTGTTAAAGTATGAGTCAGTGAAGAGAAAAGGAAGTCGCCATGGCATGCGTCCCACGTGCCTTGACGTGCTGCGCACCCAAATTCTGTGCTATACTGAGCGATAATTGCGCGAGATGGACATTTGCTATTACCTGTGCAGATATTATCGACAAAAGCATCTCGAATGGTGCAGTAAACAGCAATAAATGTGAGCTATTCTATTTTTGCTCATTCTGGACTGTCTTTGACACGTTAAGTGCTTCCAAAAGCATGACATGCATAAAATAGCAACCAGTGACATCCCTCTTACGCTTTCTATAATCGGGTGACTGCGCTTTCTATATTTAACATCACTAGATGACCGTTCAGTCCTTCGTCTCATTAATCCTGCTCCTGGCACCATGTATGGCAACTGTCAAAGCTGGGGCGCGATCTTGTACGCGTTCCAAAATGGAACGGAGGCGTTCCGTTCCATCGAGCCGCACACAATTGGTCAATTTGAACGTCGCGGTTGAAATTGACCAATCCTGTGCGGCTCGATGGAACGGAACGCCTCCGTTCCATTTTGGAACGCGTACAAGATCGCGCCTCTGGTGATCTTAACGAAATAGCAAGGGCACTTTAACGACTACAAGTAGATCAAGACGGCTTTGCTGTGGTTGTATTGTTATACATACTTTTTTCTGCTCAAAATTTATTCTGACGACGTTTTTTCTTCCTTTCTTTTTAAAACCGAGCTTAC
Source organism: Dermacentor silvarum (assembly GCF_013339745.2). NCBI lineage: Eukaryota > Metazoa > Arthropoda > Arachnida > Ixodida > Ixodidae > Dermacentor > Dermacentor silvarum. The sequence continues at coordinate 64,389,416 of NC_051154.1, read as the reverse complement.
TTACACATGACGTCCTTTTTTCTGCAGACCAATGATGGTCCGACCTACAACACTACACATACCGTGGTGTTCTCCAAGGTGGTGTTTTGAGCCCCACACTATTCAACCTTGTTGTTGTCGGTCTCGTGGAGCGCATACCAAGTACTGTCCAGATATCAATGTACGCCGATGACATCTGCGTGTGGACGTCAGGTGTAACACGTCCTCAGGTGCCGCGAGGCTTCAAAAAACTACGACTTCAATATCGGCGTATCTTAGCGAACAAGGCCTCCAGGCTAGAAATGTGCTCTGGTCGCGTTTACGCGGAAGCCAATGACGTCCTACGCCATATCCATCAATGGGCAAAACGTCTGTTAGGCCAGGACGCATACATTTTTAGGGGTGATCATTGATCGAGACCTCAGCTGGAGTCATCATGTGGCCTACCTTAAGAAACGCCTAACGGCCATTTCACACATTTTTAAATTTCTTGGAGGAAAAACGTAGGGAACGTCAGCACACGCGGTGTTACAACTCTACAGGGCGCTGTTTCTCGGATATCTGAGGTACAGCTTACTTGTACTTAGCAATACCTGCAGAAGCAACATCCGCACAATCGAGAGTGCTCAGGCACAGGCACTCAGGGTTTGTCTTGGATTGCCGTGCTGCACTTCGACAGCGGAAACAATCGCGATAGCTCAAGATTACCCAGTGAGAACTCATATGATATTGGAAGTGCTCAGAGCACACATCAGGCACATTGCCCGCGCCCCTCTCCATCACCTCGCCACGCTGCCGAAAGACCGACCCAATGCCTCCTTTTGCCAGGTGTTATTGACGTACCGTTACTGCCTCACTCGAGATTATACGCCTGCCGAGAGGCTGCTATCACCTCCTTGGCGTTTGGCTCGCCCATAAGTTCGACTCTCGGTACCAAGGATTCGATCGAAAGCAGGACTCTCGTCACCAGCTCTCAAGCAGCTATCTCTACTCATGCTGCACGAGACATACAAAGACAACCTTCACATTTACACTCGCGGCTCAACAACTCTTGACAGAGCTGTGATCTTCCCCGAAAAAGCCGTGACCTTTCAGTTTAAAACTTGTCACCGGACAACATCGACCGTTGCGGAGCTTGCTGCACTTCGCAGTGCCCTTCACATGCTTCATGAAGATTTACCACGAAAATGGAGTATATTTATTGATTCGAAGGCAGCCCTGCAGTGCCTGCTATCCGCTGTGCGTCGTGGACCACAAGACCAACTTGTGCTTGAAATAAGGCAGACATATCATCAACTAGTAGAAAAAGGACATGATATTACTTTTCAGTGGCTCCCAGGCCACTGCGGCATCATGGGCAACGAGCAGGCCGATGAAGCTGCTAGGAGGGCTCACGAAAATGCTGTGAAGGAACCCATTCCACTTTCAAGAACCGATGCAGCAGCAAAGCTTCGTATACTTGCGCGTGATGCCACTCGATCCATGTGGAACACGCCAGGTTTCCGGTATACTCGACTGCAAATCGGGACAACTGCTCTTTGCCGACTGTGGCTTGGAGTATCTTTTACGAATGCGTTTACTTGCCGCATCGGAATGGCTGACAGTGCTGCCTGTGATAGTTGCGACTGCGAGGAAACAATCGAACATATCCTGTGTCATTGTCCCCGCTACAGCTCCCAGAGACAGTAGCTCGTGACGATGCCTCGACGACCGGCCGCTTTCTGAGCAGACCATCTTCGAGCGCCGGCTGACGCGGTCTTCACACCAAAAGGCGATCAGGGCGCTGCTCAGGTTCCTCCGGACAAGTGACCTGCTTAAACTACTGTGACACTCCGGAGTTCCTTTGTGTGTGTGTGTTTTTCTGATCTCCCTCTCTTTCTATGTGTGTGCATTTTTATCTTTCTGTCTCCCCCTTACCCCTTCCCCAGTGCAGGGTAGAAAACTAGATGTCTACCTTCCGGTTAACCTCCCTGCCTTTCGCATCTCATTTATCGCTCTCTCTCTCTCTCCTGGCCCGTCCACGACCTTTTATATTGCCACCTCCGAACACATATAGCGCCTTACAGCTCATCTAACTGCTTGTAATATACGTTTGTGGTTGAGCAAAAAAAAATAGTGGCGCTGAATGAAATCATTTAAAAACGTAAATCTACCGGAGCCCCATCTCGCAGCGCTGCGCTTGCGACATGCAAGAGCACACACGCACGCACACACACACACAAAAAAAAAGACGAGTTCGTATGGCGAAATAGTCGCTTTCCATTCGATGTCCCTGATGGGGGCCGGGGGAGAACGGAATTTTTCAGGTGCACAAAGAGTAATAAGTAAAGAAATAAATAAATGAGCACACACACACACACACACATACACACACACACATATATATATATATATATATATATATATATATATATATCCAACATAGCGAAGCACAAGTAAAACCGATTAGGGGAAACTGGCTCGACAGGCCGGAGAAAGTCTGTATGTGAAAAGTTTCCACGCTTCCGTGACTCGGGCCACTCAGTAATTCTTTTTTTGGAACAATAAAGAAGAAAATCCGGGGCAACAGCCACTGCTAGACAAATATTGCCGTTTGCACAAGCCACGGGACGAGCAAAAAGAGCGTGGCTAAGCGAATTCTCGAAACGCTTTATGCAGAGCCGAAAAGCGGATCGATTGCATCTGACTTTCACGGCTGCCTCTTCGAGGACGTCACAAAAGGGAGCCCAGTGCATCAGGGACGAAGAAAGCAGCGACGGAGAGGGGGACGAGCAAGAGATATCGCGCCGGGGGAAAAGCGCCGCACGCACAAAAAAGATAATAAAGGACGTAACGACGACGGCGGCGGCCAGGATCGCATTTCTTTCCGTGTGAATAGGCCTGGCGTCTAACTGAACTTGTCAAGGCATAACATTTAGCGCTCTTGATCTGCCTCATGCTTCCTTTCGTCTGACACATGCAAGCAAAGAGCGGGCCAGAGTATACAGAAAGCAAAAGAAGAAACAAAGGAGAGGACGGCGAGGAGGCTAAGAGAGTATAGATTCGAAGGGTAGATATAAAGAAAGGGAGCCGGGGGTAAGGATGCGGTGGCGGCCCGTCCCGGAATCGGATACGCGTGACAGGGTTTGAGGCTTCGATTTCAAAGTGGCCGCGTGCAAAGAAAAGCCTGCGGCTTGAGTGGGGGACGACGAATAGAGCCGAGGAGCATACTTTTATGAGAGCGCGGGAGTGGATATGGGCGCCATTTCTATAGCCCGAATATGTGTGCATAATATCATTCGCATTTCTTTTATGCCGTGTTTATTTTTTGCCTCCATGTAGCAATCTGCCTCTCGCAAAAATGGTTCATCCATTTGTTCGAGGCGGCGCGCGGGCTCCTTGGAGCAATGACTTACGGTGAGCGCCTAATGTCTGACAATTAAAAGGAAACCACGAAAGCAAAGTACCCTGAAGTAACAAAGCTAATTAGTGAAAATGCAATGAAAGTTCATATAGCTTCAACGAAATTAAACCACTCTCGTATCGGCACTCCGTTAGGAGATGCAGAGGTGGTAAGGGTGTAGCTGCTTCTGTACTTTACCGGTTATTTCCTTAATATGGCGCTTCATTATCGTTATCTCGTTACATCGCATCTTTCTGTAGGTTTGAATGTTACATTTACGCCTATTACATGAATCAGGATTAAACGAAAGTGTTACGAGAATGAGCACTTTAATGGACCACTTCAGCTATACTTTCTTCCTGAATGCATACAATGTGAAGTGAAGGTTTCTGCAACGTAAGGCCCTTTCCACTTAAATACGTCAGCGAACCCTTACAGATCTTAATAACCCGGCCCGGTGGCTATGACTTTCTGCTGCTGGACACGGGTAATAACACGGGGGGGAGGGGGACACGGGTAACACGGAAATTCGGGTAATAAAAATAATGTGGCAGTAATTAATCCGGAACCTCTCACTACGGTGTCACTCACGTGTTGCTTTTGGATGTTAAACCTAAACCCTATAATTTCTATCTGCGCTTTCGCAGGATACTGGCGCAAATATAGAATATCATTAGGGTCTAGCGTTTCAAATTAAAACGGGAGAAAATTTGCTTCGCGAAAATCAGCTTGAACTGAAAAAAAAAAAAAATCTGCATTTAGAGACGTGTGTCACGCGGAAAAAAAGAAGCATATAGGCAATTATGCTCAGGAGTTATGCAAACTTTACTTTCGTCGCACGGAATCCCTGCTGAATTAATACCGATCGCGAAAGTAAAGGACTAAAACTGAAGTTCAGTTGCGCTTTCTATACATCTAGTTAATTAAGTCATGGCCTGATTGGGACAAAACTTAAGCGAAATTGAAGCTTTCCTTTTCCGTTCAAGGCTTCGTGATGGCCTACAATAGTCTTTCCTATTGTTCAAATAAAGTATGAAGCGAGAGCAGTATGGCGAGAAATGCTGGTTTTATACGCACATTTTCACTCGTATCGTATACCCTGCGGCAATGCGCTGCCTATACGGTCAACACTAGAAGATAACAATTCCCAATGATAAGCATGTATTACCCAAAATAAAGGCGTTTAAAGGTATATCATACATCACCGGACACCGATGATAACACCTGTGCTGCTCAATTGCTTGATATGCGCCAAGTACATTACCAACAAATTATGCCGATCCAACGCACATTTATGAGTACGTGAAGCGAAGCGGTTAATTAAACTCTATGCCATTAATGCGATGCGTACTATTGTGTTTATTTTTATCTTATACAAACATGTAACTTCATGCAATGTTTATCTCTGCATGCACTGCACAGGTCACAACTTTATATGCCATGGAACGTTTACGTTTATGCACTACACGGTTAACAATCTATAGCGAAGTGAAAATTAACACCAAACCATGCAGGCGGATGGATGCACAGCGTTAGACGTATACGTCACGTATACGTCATGTATGTCACGAAGGCGAAGACGATCTATGATGCTTGTTGAGGGAAGAACGGTGATGAGAGGTGTGTGGGGGCGCAAAGAAGAATGATAGATATGCGAATGCATTTAAGGCTTATACGAGTATATGTCCTTGCTGTCAAGAGAGAGAGAGGGATATAAGGAAGGCAGAGATGTTAACCAGTCAAGAGTTCGGTTGGCTGTCAAAGTTGCATATGCACATTAATTGTGGGTCATTCGCCAAGCGTGGGCACATATCTAGTGGCTCAAGAATTGGTAGGCCCAACATAGGAAACTGGAGAAATGCACAAAAAAAAATGGTGAGTATATCATGGGTTATTCTGTTATGATGTCTGTGGGCTTTTGAGATACCGATGAGCCGAACTTCTACGTACAAGTTTTATTCGTTGTTTATTGTGTGATTACGCATTACGAAAGAGGTGCGCTCACTGGCCCAACCTTATTGGTCAAAATTTCACGTTACACAAATCGGAGTATCCGGTGGCACATACGCAGTTGCTCAAGAAGGCGGTAGCCCAAATATGAGAAAATCAAAGAAGCCGTTAATTATCATACGCCATTCCATTGAGAGGTGCCATAACTGGGCTGTGACGAATGCTGTGTAGTGAAGGGCTCCGGTACATTTTCTCCCCCCTTTGGATTTCAACTACACCTCAGTATAAGCACACGAGCTTTCTTGCGCTGCACTTTCATAGGAAAGGCGGTTGCCGAACCCGCCAGCTTGTACCCAGCAGCAGATCACCATAGCCACTGAGCCACCGGGTGTGGATGGAGGGGGTATGCAGACTGCGTAAGTTCACGGCTCACGAATTTGCGGTGCAAACGGCGAAGGGTGGCAGAGGAATAAATGCAAGTTCACAAGGCTGGTTCTCACACCAGCTTTATGCAACGTCAAAGCGCAGTACAGTTATTCGTGGTGCACTGTTTTAACGTATGATTTAAAGGAACGAGACGATAAATTTAGGGCTAACTTGATTAATTGTGTGCGTCATGCGAGCAGCGCAGGGCGAGAATCTTCCGGCCTCACGAACATAAAAGATGAAGCGCACAGCATGGTTTCGTAAAGATGGAACGTCCTGGCTAGTAAGGAGGTGTCTCTGACCTCGACTAGAGCGAGCGTATTATCTTTCACGATAAATTATAGTGTCCCAAATATTTTTTTTCTTGTTGCCGCTTTCTCGAAAGTCATCTTGAAGAAACCTGATAACAAGTGACGCAGAAGCGAGACTAATGTCGCAAAACCACGATAGCTCTGGCTCAAATTGAACCTCCAGGATGTGTTTAACACGGTATCAAGTTATACGTCCCTAGTTATTATTAAGCTGCAACACAATTGAACCTCTGGGATTCTCGCTCCACAGTATTAAGTTATACGTCCCCGTTTATTATAAAAGATGCATCTCGGTGACATAGGGGAAACACATTAAACAAGTTACATAATGCCGACATGAGCCATGCTCATTGTAATTATTCAGTATTTCAAGTATCCTGCGCCCAGAAAAGATTACAGGCACTACACATTACATATCTGTAAGCAGAAAGTCTTATCAGGGGCTGCGGACATGGGAGTGACCAGTGCATATAATGAGGGAATTAAAGTGCGCTGTCAATGGAGATATTGTGTAGGTTAATTATCTCGAAAATAAATTTATGTCCATGATAAACATTGATCTAGATGCGAGAACCTCACACACACAAAAAGACTGGAGGCAATGTTGAGGTCTGTAAATATGAGACCGAATTCACAAAGCTCTTAGTGCGTAAACACTATTTGCCATTGTCTAATGATGTCCAGCATTAGGGATGGCTGGAATTCGCTTTTATGAACAATTTTTGCGTTAGAGCTCTCTTGTGAATTCGGGTCCTGAGCATTACATCGCAGCTGCTAAGTCTGCGATAAACAACGCGGAGGGTCTCCACAAAGTGGCCTCCCCCCTCTCCCCACGCCTTCCCAACAAAGGTCGGTATTCAAAAAACTTATCTTTCGTAAGTGTTTCCAGTGACTGGGCATTATCGCGGCGATTATCTTTTATCGTGCCGATCGCTATCATGACTGGTGGGCGAATGAACGTGAACGCCGATACAGATGCGCTTTTCCACTTCAAAAGTTTTGTCAATACGAGCCCATGTCATCTTTGCATCCAGCATCAGCAAATCATTCTATACGATGCTTACATTTGTACTGTATGTATTGTGACCGCCTAGTGCACGGAACATCCCAGTATTTCACAGATGTTACAGTTCAATGATAATGAAGTTTTGACGAAGGAACCACAAGTTCAAAAATTGGTTACATATATTGTCGGTGATACGCATAGTTAAAGGGAATGCTTGTCGCTCGATAGAGATATAGCTTGACGCGCGTTCAACGAATGACTCTGCGTCTTTTGTAAGCAATATATTACCGGCATAAAAAAGGTGATCTTGTTGTCGTCTGTGTCCAGAATTAATCTAACTCCTCGGAACAATCGTACAGTAGTCATCGCATATTATTATGGCAACTCTGCTGTGTGTAAAGCATACTGTACCTCTATCGCGCCCAACACCCGCATGCGATAGTCGGCTGTAAATAACAATGCGCTGTACTCGTGTAAACAGTGACAACCCTGTTTACACTGTAGACACAAAAGTTGGAATATCAACTTGAAGAACGGACGTGTAAGCGGCCTCTTAAACATCGCAAGATTCAGCTCCACTTCGACAAGCGCTTTATTTACATACAGGCGCGATCGAAATTACGCTAAAATATCCTAGTGCCCACTTGATCTTCCATCGAATAAAGTCGAGACAGCGTCGGCCGAGCGAGTTATTTACCTAATCTTATGAGCTGGAAATTTCAAGCCACACGGTATCGATTACCGAAAGAATATCCTGTATATAGCTCTCATTAAGCAAGCACTGCCGTGAAACATGCGATCAATGGCAATACTCTTGCGACCTTTCTTGCAGGACTAGTTTGCAATTAGTATTTTTCCTTTAAAAATAGGTCACCGTTCAAGTCCACGCGTCCACGGGTACCGCTCCAAGACGAGCATTGCCGACGCGACTGTGAAGATAATGGGCGCTGAAGCTTTAAGAGGAAAGTTTCGTGGAGGGCGCCCTCCCATAGAGAATGAAGCCAGAAAGGCTTTGCCGTGCGTCGGGAACAGCTAAGCCCTCTCACGTTGAGCCAACAAAGGAGCGCACAGCGCAGGGCAACACGCAGCGGCGTCGAAATGTAGACTCGTCTACGCGTCCGACAAAAGTTGTGCGTCTGATTTAAAACCAGACTTCGCCCGCGCTCGCCCGGCGAAGTGCTTAATTGACAGGCCGCTGGCGACGTCGGCCTTTCCTCACGTCTAATTGATATGAATGCGGGATCTTAACTACGCATCTCGCCACTTGAATGCCTCTTCACCACGCCCCGAAATGAAAACTTCACACAAACTCTTCTCTTTTTTTTCTTGCTCATTGCGTGATAAATGTAACATGCTCTAGGGAATTTCATCATATGTTTGCTAAGTCGACATTCTTCTTTTTCTATTCATTTGCTATGGGAATGGTAGGGGGGCTGCAAATTAAATCGCTAAACCATTCCTAAAGATGCTGCTGGTTCTATGTGTTAGACGGCGTCTTAGGTAGTGCGATAAGCGTATATTTTGATGTATTGCAATATACAGTTCCAAGGAATCGGTAGACAACGTTCGTGAGAGGAGCGCTGCGCGAAAGTGTCGTAATACCCGTCCATCATTCTGTTGTACAGGCTGAATGGTGTGTGCGACTACGCCATTAATTACAGAAGTTGCGACATTTGCGACGACAGTTTAGGCCTTCCGAAACGAGCACGCTGGCACGCTGGCTGACTTATATAAGCACTGAGCTGCTTGAGCTGAATGCGCTGGCCCGAACCCAGCCGTTGCATCCAATAACCGCCTTTGCAACGTATGAGTGCAAGGCATTAGGGCCATTTTACTGCACAATATTGTTACGGTTGTATACGTCCGTGTGAGCGCTCGCACGGAGAGTTGTTTTCATCACCACAAAATTTATTTGAATGACATCCTCTTGTAACCAACGAAAAAAAAAATATATCTGAAAGTTTACAGCGTCAGTCAACTTTCTATGCGACGTGACAGTTGTTTTAATTAATGTTGCAGCAAATATATTCAACATGTAGAAAAATTAACTTGGTCTTAAGCATCACATGATCGCCACACTGTCTAGGAAAAAGTGGGGCGATGTTGATAAGAAACGCGCTTTGTTTCGTGTGTGTGTGTGCGTGCGTGTGCGTGTGCGTGTGCGTGCGTGTGCGTGTGCGTGTGCGTGCGTGTGCGCGTGCGCGTGCGCGTGCGTGGGCGTGCGCGTGTGCGTGCGCGTGTGCGTGCGTGTGCGTGCGCGTGTGCGTGTGCGTGTGCGTGTGCGTGCGTGTGCGTGCGTGTGCGTGCGTGTGCGTGCGTGTGCGTGCGTGTGCGTGTGCGTGCGTGTGCGTGTGCGTGTGCGTGTGCGTGCGTGTGCGTGCGTGTGCGTGCGTGTGCGTGTGCGTGTGCGTGTGCGTGTGCGTGCGTGTGCGTGTGCGTGCGTGTGCGTGTGCGTGTGCGTGTGTGCGTGTGTGCGTGTGTGCGTGTGTGCGTGCGTGTGCGTGCGTGTGCGTGCGCGTGCGTGTGCGTGCGTGTGCGCGTGTGTGTGCGTGTGTGTGTGTGCGTGCGTGTGCGTGCGTGTGCGTGCGTGTTATTCACGGCTGATGATGCTAATGCTGTTCTATTAAGTGTACTGCAACTGAAGAAGCAACTACTCCTACTATAAATAAATGGCTCGTTTGTGAGCCTTAGATTTTACTGCTTTCAAACAATACCCGGAATTTCTCTTTAATGCAACGGGACACCACGCTCCTCCTGTTGGAGTTCTTTCTTTAATTTTAAGTTGGAGATAATGGTTGAATTGGGCTCGTGCCGCTTCTGAGCACCATTAGCATCGTGTTACGGCGCAAATGGAATGAGTTGGCTCAAGATAATGAAGGCGCCACAAAACACAGAGCAACAGAATCCGCTTCGTTTTCTAACTTATATAAATATCGGTGAATTTGCTTTTCGCTGACAACGGCAAATGCCGCGGGTAACGGGAAGAGCGCTGTCTGGCCAGTGCAAGTCAACTTGGCGAAATAGAGGTTCCGTGCCGCAGCGCTTGCCCTTTCGAGAGAGAAGTGAATCCTGGTTAGAATAATACAGTGCGCACCTCTTCGAGTATTCGTACGACTTCATGCTTCGCAGTGACACGGCGAAACTTGAGCGTATATCAGCATTCGGGTTTACGTTAGGCCATGCCTGACTGGCCATGCCATGCGCTTTTCAACATTCTTTAACGCGATGGAACGTACTTTCTGACCGTAATGGGGCCTTATATGCTCACCCATAATAATAGTAAGTTTTAGTTTCCGGCGCAGGTAAACACCGAAAAAGTATTCATTAGGAAAAAAGAGTAATAAGGTCATTTAAAAACTACAGCAGAAGGAACACTTTCAACGCGTACATATGTTATTATTATTATTTTTTGTTGTAAAGCGAAGGAAAAAGAGTGCGAACATTTTATTGCTAGAAAATCGGAAACATAGAAGCACAATTTCTTGGTACTCCACGTGCGGTATTACGCCGCGTATCGGTCATTTTATCCGTGAACACGGCATTAAACACAAGAAAGATCCATAGTTTGTGATGTAACATTATTGCCGTTTAGTCATAATTTGTGGTGCGTTTTTTTCAGAGTGGCGTCAAAAAAACTGCCATAGCACCCCCCCCCCCCTCTCTACCCAACTCCCCTCGCCTGATAATACGATTTTCTAACCGGAGCGCATTGTCTTACTAAATAAGGAGACTGCCGTATTTTACAGCGAAGCTATATGTGGCTACCCCGGCAAATTTTCTGCGTCCGTGCGTCTACACCGTCGCGTCGGCAAAGAAAAATTTGCGTCTCCAGAGCTAGTGTAATTTTGAGTTTCCGCGTAACAGAATTGTGTTTTTTTCGTATGTTCAAATTACAATCCGATGTTATCATGTCCGCAGGTTTCGTGTAAGTCGTACTTTACGAATTTTGTGACGCACTTTACTTGAGAAATTGAATTAGTTCAATAACGCACTTGCGTCAGGCGGAGGGTCTATTAGAATGAGGATATATATATGCTGCACTCCAGCGCACCTGCGTGCACGCGTGGCGAATTGTGTGTGCACGCGACGTATCTCTCCTTGATGAGCGGGTGCTCTGTCCGTTGCATCGGTCGCGCAGAGTGTGCTGCGACCGTAATCGACGTCAGGGTAAGACTAAGAAAATTTACAGGGCTAGTAAGAAAATTAAAGTGACGTTCACTTCGTGAACGCAGGTTACGCACGAGCGCGCGCATGTCACGAACGTGCACCAGCGGAAAGGGCGCGAACAAGGTCGTGGACGCTATATACATTGATCTCGACGGTGTGACGTCTTGCGGTGGTGGCGCTTGTGTAACGTCGGGAACAGCTTCGCTCTACATCCACTTTCACAGGGTGCAATGGAGGCAGAATTTTTTTCATTGAAGCGAAGACGACAGCCACTTCAGCAAGTGAAACAGAACATTTCTCTTTTTTTATCTGCTACCATATACGCTTTCAGTCAAATTAAACCAGAATAGTTCTCTCGAAGTTAAAAATTGTTGCAGTTTCACCCGAAAGGCGAAGCATCAATTGCGATAGCAAATTAGTAGAGAGCTATACGGAATAAGAATAGTAGTTTTATCAGCTGTATAACCTTGGACATGCAGCAGCACCAGCAACGCGCAGAACTGTTGTCGACGCAGCCGGCGTTTTATCTGCGTTAGCACCGAACGCGCGTGGCGTTGGTGACTGTTGCCGGTGCCTCTGGGGGCGGCTCGGAGGTTTTCTACAAGATCAGAATGGGACACTCGTCAAGCAGCGTCGGAAATCTTACCTACCTTCTCGCCTCGCAACGTTTTTATATAAATACGCATTTGGTGCCGCAGCTAAACGTCGCTTCCCCTCCCTCCCCCCCCCCGTCCCCCCCCGTCCCCCCCCCCCCCCACCGCGGCATTTCGCGCCACGGAAGAAGTAGCGTTGGCTCTCTATATATGGTGATTGTAACAGAGGAAAGAGACGCAGCCCTTCAGGGAGCACGGCCAATGCCACCTAGAAAAAAAAAAGTTCTTTTTTTTTTTTCTAGGTGGCATTGGCACGGTGCAGAACGCGCGTTTCCTCTCCGACGTGCGTTCGCTCCCCGTGAAAGCGCGCGTCCCTCGCGCCCTTTCACTCGCACATGCAGCGTCCGGAGCGCGGCGACGATTTCATCGCCGTTGACGTCATACGGAACCTCACGGCAACGGCGACGGCAGAAATCCGCTTTGGAGTGTCCATATAATTGCTGTCGCAATAAAAGAAGAAAACAAAAACATCTCACTCAAATTGACGTTGATTTTCACAACACGCTTGTAGTTTCTACAGTACCATACGGTTTTCACACCAAGAGAGAGAGAAAGAGAGAGAAATAACTTTATTTAGGAAAAATAGGGTTAAGGGGGCCGGAGGGTGGGTCCTTAGTCCAGGACTCCAGTGGCCACCGCCACACGCCGTGCCTGGTCGAGGAGGCTCAATTGAGTCTCCAGGTCAGTCCGGGCGAGGATGGCTGCCCAAGGCTCCCTAAAGGAATTTTGTGCTAAACGGGGTGAATTTAAATTTTGGGGTCGTGATTGGCACTCCCATGTCACATGGGGCAAGGATGGCCTCCCCCCACACCAGGGGCATTGACTGGCATATCTGGTTGGCCAGATGGCATGCCATCGCCCCAGATGTGGGTAGGTGTTTGTCTGGATTTTTCTGTATAGCCGAACCTCCTCCACTGTTAATTGCGGGTTTGGCGCGGCGATTTCTTGGCGAAAACGACGTTGATGTTCTAAGACATCGCATGCTAGTATTTGATTGTTATTTCCGATTGGGGTGTCATTCCTTGCTCGGATTGAAGTCTCGCGAGCAAGAGCGTCTGCCCCTGTGTTACCAGTGACACCAACATGCCCCGGACACCATACAATGTGATGTTCTTGTCTTAGTCGATCGCCCAAGATGTTAAGGGCGATCCTAGGGATTCTTCCGTGGAGGAAGAGTCGGCAGGCCGCCTGAGAGTCCGTAAGGACGTAGGCGGGCCTGTCTTCTCCCTCCCGTGTCTTTATTTCCAGGGCCACTGCAGCCGCCTCCGCTGTGCTGGTGCAGGCTGTGCGGACTGAAGCTGTTGTTATGGTTCTTGGAATACCGGAGGGTCCCGAAGCAGCCACGATAACGTGTCCCTTAATGTTCTGTGCTGCGTCTGTGTATATTGTGTCGGGGTTATTGCCGAATCGTTTTTCTAATTGTTTGGCTCGGGCATTACGCCTGCCTGAATGATATTTTGGGTTCATTTTTTGGGGGATGGGGGAGATCTTTAGTTTTTCTCGCATCTCCCTCGATATGTCCACTAGTTCGCTGCTGCAGTGTTGTGGGTTGATCGGGTATCCCAGTTCTTCTAGGACCCTCCTGCCCGCCTGTGACATATTAAGGCGTTCTCGTTGTGTGACCATTGTCATTGCTTTGAGTTCTTCAAATGTGTTGTACACCCCAAGAGCCTCGAGTCTCTCCGTGGATGTCCCCAGTGGTAGACCCAGGGCGGCCTTATACGCCGTGCGTACACACCAAGAGCTACCTCGGGATGTTTAGTATTATCATACGTCGCGCACCGTGCGGCCGATAGAATAATGAGGTGCACTATACCAGCAAATCATAAATTCCAAATCTGTCACTTTCGAGCAGGAACCGAAGATTGCTGAAGCGTCGATGATAATATTGTGGACACCAGCGTTTCATTTGGAGGTGTTTTTCAGGTGTTCAGCACCGCGCAACTCAGAAAGTTTTTCTTCCTCCTCCTTATTGCATAATGTAGCAATGCGGAACTGTTAAAAGTGATCACGATATCCAGGAAAGTCCACGAAGAATTCCAATGTGCGTCTAGCCAGATCGACGTGGAGACCCTCAAAAAAAAAAGTTGCAGAGGCGCTTGAGTCTCCTTACGTGCATTGAATGCGAAAGCATTCTTGGCGTGTCGACTATATCGACGTCCATGTCACGTGACATTGTCACATGACGTCATAACTTGGCCATGTGACCTTGCAACTTAAGGTTATTACTTGGTCACGTGACTATGTCACATGACGTGATCACTTGGTCATGTGCTCGAATTGGGCAGAGTCAGTTTGAGGGTGTGCCACCCAAATTTTGATGGTGGGCCAAGTCAATTTTGGAGTGGGCCAGGTCTGTTTTTCAATTCAATTTTCGAATTGGGCAAAGTCAATTTTTCTTTTTTTGGGTGTGGGCCAGGTCGGCTTTCATTGGCATTGAAACGTGACGTCATCACGGCTCTGAACTCGTTCACTGCTACTCGACTACCCACAACGCATGCACCCAACTTTGTGCTAAATAATTAGAGAGTATTAGAATAGCGTTTACAACCAAACGTGAGCACGGGCGCTATAAGTAAAATGATTCCAAACTGTTTTGATTCCAAACCCCTGACGTCAAATTTACGTAACAACCGACGCAAGCATGGGGCGGTGACCCGCAGCGTTGTCGGAATAAGCCAATCAAACACTCTCCTCGTTTATAGGAGGTCACCTTTGTTCGCTTTCAAAACCAATAAAATTGTCTACACTCGGCGGTTTTTCTTATCTAATTGGCTGACAAGAGGCGAGGAGCACGCTCTAGTGGAGAGGGTTTCGACGGGGCCGAGCCAGCACAGTGAAAATAGATAACCGCATGAAGAGGGTAGTGCCGGCTTCTCCGATTGGTCCGCTTCGCCTTACTTATAGCTTGCGGTGGCTGGTCGAAAATCACGGCGGCGTGCAACGGAAGGTTAAGAATGCCGCTAAAACGGATCCTCAGCAAGGAAGAGTTGGCAGAGCGATGTCGTATGCACGCCGAAAGGACTCGATAACGTTTTACTGCCACGCAAAAAGGTTTATCATGCGCAAATAAATACATGCTCACCGGCAGGTGCGAGTGGCGAGGGCCTGAGCGATCGGTGGGCCGCCATCTTCTATTCCTTTCGGAACGGGGCAGTCTGTGGCTATTCAGAAAAGTTTTGTTCGGCATATTAATGCATTTTTTTTTTCGCGTACACGTCACTTTGACGTGGTGAGTTTTCCTGGTTTTGTGATGTCGCGTGACAGACAGGCGAAGTGGGCGTAGCCAGAAAACATTGGACCAGTAGCAGAGGGCTAATGGTGAAAAGGCGGCGAATCAGGATGATTCTTTTTTTTTGTGCGGTTTATTCATGCATAATCAGTGTGTACACGTTATATCAGATGGGGAGTTATGGCGGTTTTCGTGACGTCGCGTTACAGACAGGAGAATTTGGGAGTGGACCCGAAAATGTTTTGACCAATCGTGGAGGCTGATTTCAGAAATTGGAATCAAAACAGTTTGCAATCATTTTACGTTATAGCGCCCCACATTACGTACGTAAAAAAAAAAAAATATTGTCCTCACTGCGCATGCTCAGTGCATTATTCGGTTACTGTGGCTTACGTGCGCTATGATAACGTACGTTATTTGGCGAGTTTATCGTTCGTAACATTTACGCACGCTGAGAAATAGCGTTGTCAAACATGGCGGCCACCCATGACTCCCGTTTCAGCGTGAATTCTGGTCATGGCTAGGCTCTCGCTCACGTTGATCGCCAGTAACTATTTAAATGAGCTTTCGCTTCCTCTATACTCACATGAAACGTTAGTTATGAGCGCATAGCACGTCCAATTTCTGAGATCGGTCGGCGATTCCGGCGGCCGTAGGCATATAAGAGGACGCATCCGCATAGAAAAAAACAAGATGGTTGCTGATCACGTGTCTTGGCTTTGCTATGTTCACTAAAATAAACGTTTCATGCATTCGTCCGTTCCGTTTGCGTGCTTTTAAAATAATTGGATCATCCGTCGAAACGTTCGCCTGTTTATATATATATATATATATATATATATATATATATATACCGGTTGTTCAAAATTAAGCTTTACGTAAATTTTAAAAATCACCTGTGGCAGGTAGCATAATTCTTATCGTCGAGCTGGGTTATTCGAAGAGGCGGACATAAGTATCACGAAAAATCGAAACACACATTCAACTAATTAGAAAAAAATTACTAATGAACTTCTTAGTTAATTACTTTACGACACATATTGAAATTTACCAATTGTAGCCGGTGAGTTTGCAAGACGCATCCGCTTGCAATGAATTTCCCGGTTCACATCAGTTTCTAGATATTATTTCCCACAGTGTGGGACGAAATACATGGGCGTTCCAGTTACTTTTGTGCTTCAATGTATAAAACAGCCAATTTGATAAAAAAGTAAGTGCAACAACAGTGCATTTTTACGGCGAGTTTGATGGCGCTTTCTCCAAACTGGTGTCATTCTGGAAATTCATTCCAAGTGGATACGCCTGGCAAGCTCGCCGGCTATAATTCGTAAATTGCAATATGTGTCGTAAAGTAATAAACTGAATTACTGAATTTTTGTTAATTAGTTGAATATGTGTTTCGATTCCTCGTGCTGGTAATGTCCGCCTCTTCGAATAACCCAGCTCAATGATAAGAATTATCCTACCTGCCGCAGCCGATTTCTAATATATATTATATTAGACATTAGGTCAAATATAAAAAATAATAAAGAAAAGGGAAATGAAAGTGGACGAACAGATAATTGTCGCCGGTGGGAGCCGACCCCACAACCTCCGCATTACGCGTGCGTTGCATTACCAATTGGGCTACTACTACGGCGACGGCTATATCAATGCGTCCACTATCTTGGGTATTTACTTTTACTAGATCTAGCCCTGATAGCGTTAGCCAGCGCCATTCAGAGCCATAGTAGGCGGATGTGGAACTGTTAAAACACGTTGGGGGGGTAGTTGGTTAGAATTCATAATAGAATGTGTAGGCGCCACTGAACGAGGACGTAGCGCTCTCTCTGACACACCGCGCTGTCTCTGTGTGCCTATTTCTTTCTACGTCCTCGTTCAGACGCGCTTACACATTCTATTATGGATCCTTTTTTGGCCGATGGCTTCACGTGCGGTGGCGATGGCGTCGCCTAAGTTCACCTGTTACGTGGCTCCATCGGGCAAAGAAGTGTGTTCCACATCCCCCCATCATGGCTCGGAGTGGTGCTGGCTATCACTCCCAGGGCTAGATCTAGTAAACATAAATACACAAGTTAGTGGGTGGACTGCGAGCCGTCACCGTAGCCCAATCGGTAGTGCAACGCGCGTGTAATTCGGAGGTTGTGGGTTCCGTGCCCACCGGCGACAAGTTATCTGTTCGTCCACTTTCCATTTGCCTTTTCTTTATTATTTTCTATATTTCACCTTCAAGCCCTGCTAACTTCACCGATGCTTTCCTTGGCTTCATTGTCTGTTAGCTATATATCCTCATGATCAACAAAATCAAGCCCCTCGGTTTCCTTTCTTCTCTTGTTCACGTATATATATCAGCCTATATTTTATGTCCACTGCAAGACGAAGGCCTCTCTCTGCGATCTCCAATTACCCCTGTCTTGCGCTAGCGTATTCCAACTTGCGCCTGAAAATTTCCTAACTTCATCACCCCACCTAGTTTTCTGCCGTCCTCGACTGTGCTTCCCTTCTCTTGGTATCCATTCTGTAACCCTAATGGTCCACCGGTTATCCATCCTACGCATTACATGGCCTGCCCAGCTCCATTTCTTCCGCTTAATGTCAACTAGAATATCGGCTATCCCTGTTTGTTCTCTGATCCACACTGCTCTCTTCTTGTCTCTTAACGTTAGTCCTAAGATTTTTCGTTCCATCGCTGTTTGTGCGGTCCTTAACTTGTTCCCGAGCTTATTTGTTAACCTCCAAGTTTCTGCCCCATATGTTAGCACCGGTAGAATGCAATGATTCTACGCTTTTATTTTCAACGACAGTGGTAAGCTCCCAGTCAGGATTTGGCAATGCCTGCCGTATGCACTCCAACCCAATTTTATTCTTCTGTAAATTTCTTTCTCGTGATCAGGGTCCCCTGTGAGTAATTGACCTAGATAAACGTACTCCTTTAAAGACTCTAGAGGCTGACTTGCGATCCTGAATTCTTGTTCTTTTGCCAGGCTATTGAACATTATCTTTGTCTTCTGCATATTCATCTTCAACCCTATATATATATATATATATATATATATATAACCCTTCAGCCATATAAGAGATTTTCGAATTACCATGATAATAAAAGGGGCTGCAAAATGTGTCAGTGAGAGTTATGTTTGTCATTGACGGACTTAATGATTAATCACACATAATGAACTATTACAGTCCGGTGTCACCAAAATTTTCTGAAGCATGTCGCTGAAGTGATAGAAAAAAAATTGTCGTTAAAATTCTTGTTGAAACTGTCAAGTTGATTTAAAACAACGTAGGCGTTTTGTAACACTAGAGTACAAGCTTACGGGAAGTAAATCCCTAACCCAGACGTTTCATCTTTGTGTAATGTCCGTGCAGGTGACGGATAAGAAGTGAATTTACCAGCAGAGATGTAGAGGGATTTTACTTTATTACTATATTTACATAACGGATGATGAGAGCTTAAGTTTTGAGTTTACCGCCAGGGGCCACGGCTTCGTTACTGAGGACGCCGCAAAGGGTGATGACTCTAGCTCACCTCTTTGATAAAGTTTATTACTAAACTACCTTCAGAATGTAAGGTTACAAATACAGCACGATTGAAAAGAAGACAAATAACCTCGTTTTCCTAGCACAAAAGGCACTTTGCCAGCTGTTCTTAGCACGGCGATGACAATTACCCGAGCTTTATACAGGTCGAATACTACGCTTTCGCCTTTCATCTCCCTGAAAGCTGCCGCGAAGTATTGATTGGTCCTAAAGCCGTGATAAACGGAAGCGATTTGTTCATACTTGTGTGAACAAGTTCAGCCACTCACATATCTAGGCGTTTCTATACAGTGGATCTGTCTTATTCACTGCGTCCTCCAATCAAATTTAGTAATACCACAAAACCCGCAACGTTTAAACCCATTCAAATGGTTTTTGTAAAGACTTATACAAAGAAGAAGAAAAAAAGAATTTTGTGAGCACAATGTGAAGTCCGTGATGACCACTGTGCTGTGAAGCACTATAACATGTGAGAACTACCAATGTGAAGGCAACCGTTGCTTCATCATGCTCACGGAGCTTATTCATCGTACAGCGATTTTCAGCCGCTTACATGTAGCTTTGGAATAATAAATTGCGTTCTAGGAGGCCATTACTGAAGCAACTTTCCTAACTTCGAAGTAGCTAAAATGTCGCCAACAGTTCCTTCTAGTCGTATCAGAAATTTCAGGGTGCTAAATAGAAAATTTTGTCGCTAAAGGCACAACAATGTCGCTAAATCTAGCGACAAAATAGCTAAAATGGCAACACTGATTTCAGAGCGGTAAATTATAAAAAGCAAAGCTGATTGTGCGGTCCAAAGATGGTTTGGTAAACGGCCCCAACTTTAATTTGACAATTCTTTTGGCCAGAACAAGCTTTAGCCTCCGCGAGTGAAAAGGCGGTATTCTGTCTTCTTGTTTTTATTCAATGATCTAACATTTGATATAAGGCTGTGATTGCTATAGTTTTATCATTTCGGCCGCCGAACTAGAAATAACATTATTTCTGAAAAGCTAGTGCATAGGCCACAAGCAATTCTACCTTTCGAGCGTTAAGCATAAACTATCGTAAAGAAAGGGGGGGGGGGGGGGGGGAGCGCTGTTAGTTTTAGTTCGCGTACTAACCTTCTTCGTGGTTTCGGCCATATACATAAATACCTAAAACTAACTTTCGTATCCGTAACCGCAAAGTGTACACCTGAAGTTCTACAACAAAGCACCAGTAAAGTTAAAAAGAAGCCATACTGTGCGTCGTCCATATCACAACGCTTCACTCTACCACGTATAGGCCGACATGAGCGCATGAGCTGAACACAATACGTAATACATACGTGGGTCCTTTGCTAGTGTTAGCAGCAGCATATAGGAGAGCTATACAACAACCCCTGGTTGGTCGCACAGCTTCAACATTTCTGGCGCATAGAAACTAACTGCATGCTTGGGATGTGGTGACGCCTTTCCCAAATTAAAAAAAAATAGTAAAAATATGCGACAGACTTGTTGATTTTGACAGACTGTCTAAGAAGTACATCTCTTCCCGCCCTAACACGAGTGTGTGTCAGGTGCAAATATTCCCTGAATCTTAATTTGTGCATTACTCATCAGCTGTCTCCCATAGCACTTATTCAGAAGTACAACCTGACGAAAACGGACGCAGTATTAAAAATGAAAAAGCTCGAAGAATTTGGCACTATGCTTATAGTCTGTGTGTTCGAAGGGGCCCCTAATGTCTATATGCGGCACGTGACACGAGCGTGACAATGACGTATCGTTGCAGTGACATGTCCAACCTGGCATTGCATCACTTCTAAAAAACACTGCGTCTTCACCCTTTCGAAGGTTTCTTTGTTCTTCCTTTGAATCAAAACATTGCTACCAAAGTTCTGGCTGCAAACAGATAACGCGCTTCCGTCGAGCGACATGCTGAGCAGGAAAAGGAATGCAAACGTATAGAGGCATTGCCAGCCACCGAACTCGACTAGAGAAAAAATTTAGAAAATCTTAACCAGCGAATCCAGCGCTATAGCAGTGGTATAAACAGCTCATTGGAAAAGACAACAGCGGCGCTGAGTGTGTGTAACTCAGGGACTACGGTCGTAATACTTAGGGCCCCCTTTTTTTCCCTCTTTCACCTCTCCATGATCGCGTTTCTAAAGATGGTGTCACTCGGGAAAAGGAGAGTCGAGCACTTTTTTTCGAGTCACATTTTTTTTTTTTTTTTATCATGAACTTCCGCGATTTTACTCATGTGGTGCAGCATTTTGTTGTTCCTTTCTATCTTTTTTTCTTACTTCTTCAGCTCTGCCACTGGAATCCCAGAGAATGTAATGACATTCCTGATCGGGATTGTCGTATCGAGAGCAGGGGAAGCAAATCCAGGGAAGAGGGGCGAGCAGTTTGGCTCCAGGTTTTGTTGTATCTGCCAAAACAACTTCGGCTCTCCGCTCGATTTCTTTACTTTTCCTTTCTGAAGCGGCAATATAAAGGATGAAAAGAAAGAAAGAAAGCGCAAGTGTGGCAATAGCGATCACGCAAAGAAAAGTAATCAACGCAAGCGCAGAGTGGCGCGAGAGCTGCATTCTTCACGCGGAAGCGAGAAAATGAGCGTTTTCACTATGGAAACCCGTTGTACATCACTTCGACTGGAGCGTCCCGTGCTTTTTGTTTTGAAATCTCTTGCTTTTAACTTCCATTCAGCTTCGGCCGCTGTCTTCCTCTGTCGTTACGTACTTTTTCTTCCCCTGTGCCTGTGGTTGTCGAGGTGCAGCTTTAGGCGTGAAATTTACCTTATCCGGACTGTCCGAAATTTTTTCTCTATTTCTTTTCCAAATTTTATCCCGTTGACCATCACTGATTCTTCGCAATTTCCTTAAAACGACACAAATCAGAAACAAAGCGCAACATAAACGAAGAAGACAATCTCTTGATTCTTTATTTTTTTTAGTGCGTCCGTTCTAACCTTCTCAATGTCTCCCAACTGTCACTGTTGTTTGTTTTTTTTTCTCTCTCTTTTTTTCTGTTCGTTCGCGGGACGCGTGTGAGCTGCCCTCACGTCTACCTTCTGTGGCTTACGTCGCTTCAGTTTTTTTTTTTTTTTTTTTTTTGCAGGCTCAGACGTTTCCTGCCTGTTGTTTCTCCTCCCTTGCTCTTCAGCTTCCAAACGGGGTAAAAGGGAAAAAATTTAAGAAGAAAGAAAGAGATCGACAAGAAGGAACAGGGATGCTGCAGGAGGGAGAAGATGCGATATACACTTCGCCACGCTCGGTCCATCTCTGTTTGCTCGAGGAGCGGCGTCGCGCTGCGTTGCTGCTGGCGGCCGAGACAGCAGCGACGTTGTCCTATTCTCCGGGGAAGTTTCGGGCTTTCTCCTCGGAGAAGCGCGCGGAGTGGAGCGTGCCTTGAATTCCCGCGCTCACCGCCGCGCGCGCGCGCGCAAGCTCCAGGTTCGGAGCGGGTGGCCCGAGGTCTGGGCCCACCGTCGACAGCAGACGCCGTGGTACTCCTTTCCTCTTTACCGCGCTCTCTCTTCGGCTTGTCTGCTTTGCCACGGTGAGAAAGGATACCATGAAAAAAAGATGGGAGGGTAAGGTTGCCCCGAGCCCCCCTGAGTGTTCTCACAGACGGTCTATATAAGCACGCCTTCTCCCTCCCGCCCTTGTTTCCGACTGCGTTCTCGTCTTGTGTACTATTACATATTATTTTTTCTCGCGCTGCTTACGTTCTCGTTCAGGCGCTAACAACAAGGAACAGACGACGCAAACTAGAAGAGCCGGTATTTTGATTATTATGCAAACTTCCTCTTTCGAACAAAAGAGGTGATCTGCGAGCAACGTAGTTGTTGGTTATAAAAGCCGCTCACATTTTCTTCACATTATTTCTCTTTAGGAGAGCAAAATAGTGTTCCACCTATATTGGTGAACGTCACATTCAGTGGCTGCAATGTTCGCATAAAGCGAATCACCCCGATATTCTCTGGCTGTCTGTGAACGCGCTCGGCGTCACCGCAGTCGCTTTCTGTGCTTGGGATGCCGAGCTATACATAGTATATAGGTGCAGCAGTGAAGAAGCATTTCGGCGGCAATATAGCCAAAGCGCTTGTTGTCTCGATATCCCAGTCCTGAAAGAATTTCCTGGAGAGATGCGGAGAACGAGAAGGAATTCGTCTGAATGTTCTGAAAACGTCAGCGAGAAGAGTTCATGTGGATGGATGCGAGCGCCTCTGCTATGGCACCAGCATTCCTTTGTTTCTATGTAGCACGCCTCCTGCATGCCACGCCCGCGACCCCGGCCGTGGCGACTGTATTTTTATAGGCGAGAAAACAACACACACACACACACACACACACACACACACACACACACACACACACACACACACACACACACACACACACACACACACACACACACACACACATATATATATATATATATATATATTGTACTTAGGTTCAGGTTGAAGAACCGCAGGTGGTCAAAATTAGTCAGTTCCTCACTACTTCGTGCCTCACAATCACATCGAGGTTTCCGTACGCAAAACAGCAGGATTTAATCAAGCTTAGACAGCCCGCGTTGGGCCGCCTTGTTCAGCTATATAGTGTCGGACTATCTTCCCCTTGTTTTAATTCTCTGATGCTGACTCCTATTGCTGAAACATTACGTTCGGTCTACAAGAGAGAGAGGCAAGGAATTGCAGGGAAGTTAACCAGACGCCCGTCTGGTCTGCTATCCTGCACTGGGAGAAGGGGATAGAGGAGTGAAAAGAGAGAAAGGAGGGACAAGAGAAAGCACTAGGCGCGCGGGCACTCGAAGGAGCTCAACAAGTCTTCATACGGTCGCAGAGACCTGTCGACTTCAAGTATTGTAACAACGCTTTCTTTGCTTTCCGCGCCAGCGACGCGCACCGCCATGGTCCAGCTTCTGAAAACGGTCTTGAATCCAGTCAGCTTAATGCTGTCCGGAGTGGGTGGCTCAGGATGTCATGACGAGAACAAAAGCGCCAGACGTGTTCTATATTTTCTTCGATGCCGCAGGAGTTGCACGTAGATGTGTCAGCCATTATAATGCGGAACGAGTATGCTTTCGTGAATGCAACACCGATCCACAGGCGGCATAAGAACGTTGCATTGGAGCGGGAAGTTCTTTATGGCAGGTGCAGCTTTAAAATGAAGGATCAAGTTTATGTACACGACACTTCGGGGAACTAGGAGACAACCAATAAGCGTACATGTTAGTCCCAGCCAGAAAATATAGCCTCTTTGCAGCGTCGGTTGTGGTTAGTAAGATCGGAGCCGCCCCGGTCCCTTCATAGGCGGACCAGGCTGCCTCATCGGCGAAGTCATTACCAGTAATACCGGTATGTCCTGGAAGCCAGTGAAATATGTCGTATCCTTTCTCACGAGCTTGATAGTGATCATTTCCTGTCTCCTGAACCAATTGCTCGTGACACCTGTGGCATAGGACCAACTGTAAACTCTGAAGGGCTACCTTTGAGCCGCAAAATATTAAAAATTATGTAGTTTTACGTGCCAAAACCACGAACTGATTATGAGGCACGCCGTAATGGGGGGAAGCCGGAAAATTTAGACCCCCTGGAGCTCTTTAACGCGCAGCTAAATCTAAGTACACGGCTGTTTTCGCATTTCGCCCCCATCGAAATGCGGCCGCCGTGGCCGGGATTCGATCCCGAGACCTCGTGCTTAGCAACCCAACACCATAGCTACTAAGCAACCACGGCGGGTGAGTCGCAAAATATCACCCATTTACATGGCCGCTCTTGTAGGATGTGCTGTTTAGTAGCATGCATGGTAGGAAGCTCTGCCGCCGTATATGTTGTTATATGCGACAATTTAATTTTTATTGTCACTAGAATAGCCAAAATGACAAAGGCACCTGTTGAGCTGCTGGACGAGACCAACCCATTCGTATAGATGTGCGTCCGGCCCTCATATGTCTCAACCGATAGCAGGAGCATTGTTTGCTTTAAAACTATTCTTGAGTGGTCGGCCTTCTTAGTTATGCCTGGAAGAAGGAGGTGCACCTGTCGCTGATGGAGACGCCACAAGGGAGATCAAGATCTCGCTGCTAGTGTATATCCTCATGTAATACTGTCTTGATGAGTGGCGACAATTTAGGAAAATGTCGCTCGAAGTCTTTGTCAGGGCAAGAGGGCCCAGCGGTGAGCAGGAATGCGAGAAATATGTCGAATGTGCGCCCCGGGACAATCAACGGTAATATATGTCTTAGTTGGTTCATACCTGGCAAGCGCGATTCTTGCAGACGTTAAAGCACTTCGAGGTAGTCCCAGACAGGTACGCAGTGCCTGGCCCTGCAAACTCGCCAATGAGTGAACATCGGACTTGCACACATTGGCACTGGTGGGCTGTAACATAATAATCCTAGAAATAAAGCGCCGTATAACTGTAGCATGGAGCGTACAGATATTCCCCATGATTACCCACGCATTAAATTCAAGACATGCCCCATAGACAGCAGTCTTCGGGTATTTGCAATGGGGGCTACATCAAAGGCTCCTATCAATTAAGACTCCTAAAGATCATTGAGTCCTTTCATATTTGACAGACTGTGCTTTAATGCAGACTGGGTAGGGCATCATAGGTTCACACGTTAATGCAATCAACGCACACTTCTCGGTGGATATCGTCAGGCCTTGTGCTCGAAGGTCGGCTGATGTCATGGTTGCTGCCCGCTGCAGTCGTACGCGCACCTGAAGGCGAGTAACTGCTGAAGTCCAAAGGTAAATGTTATCTGCATTTATTGACAGGCAGACAGACTTTAGTAAAACTTTAGTGAGATGAATGAGTGTAACATTGAACAAGGTGGGGCTTAATACTCCTCCCTGGGGCACGCCGCAGTATGTCTAATGTTCAGCTGTTGTGCTACCTTCGGTTTGCAGATAAAAAGACCTGAAGGTTATATATTCCTTTATCCACCAAAACATTCGGACGCCAATTTCGACTGTCTGGAGAGAGATGAGTATGGCGTCACAGGCAATATTGTCACATGCACCCTTTACGTCGAGAAAAATCGCAATTGTTATTCGCTTGCGACTTTTTTCTTGTTGAACAAATGGTGCGAGATCAATAACACTGTCGATAGAGGAACGGTCCCGACGAAAACCTGCCATGGAGGCAGGGTAGGCGTTGTATCGTTCAAGGTACCATTCCAGGCCTGCGAGAATCGTCATTTCCATAACTTTTCCAATGCAGCTTGCCAGAGCAATAGGGCGATATGCCGTCAAGTCCAACGGAGATTTTACCGGCTTTAGCAGCATGTCGCGAAGATCTGCATTGATATTACCATTGCATCACCTCGTGAACAACTGTTTCACTGCTGCAAATGTAGGCTAGCCAGGGAATAACGTATTGTAAACAAACTGGCCTCGTAGGGGTAATATTTTTCGTAAATGTGTCTAATTGTTCATGCGCATACTTACTTGTGTCTACTTGTCCATTCGACAGCCACGCTTCTTTATTTGCCCTACTAACTCAGCCCTCTTTTGCACTGCAACAAAAGTCCAAACCTGTGAGATGAAGAACTTATGTGGCATACTTTATATCGCTACGTGTGGTCATGTCTACATTAGGCAAACGGGAAGATGTATTAACACCCGTTTCACGGGGCCACATGTATTCTCCCAACAACAATAAATACTCGCACTTGACTAAGCATTGCAATGATTGTGGTTGTCAAGCTGTCTTCCATGACACATCGATTTTGTTTACTCACAAAAATAAGTTCAGACGGGAAATAACAGAAGCGATTCATATCAATAAAAGCGGTGAGAGGCTGTGTTAGCCACCCCTCACTGGCACTCTGACAAATAATTTGAATTTTTGAACACTGAATTTGCTTTTACTAACTCATGTTTGCTTGCTGAACTTGCATGCTACGCATGCTCAACTTTGCGCATGCTAAAATGTATTTGTCCCTTGTTGTGTGCATTTTGCAGTTCTTTACCTTCACGATTCTCCCTATTTGTTTGGGGTTTCCTTGAAATCAAGAATTATTTTCGATAGAGCGCTTCTGTCTGTGTGTTACTTTTGTTCTCTTGTTGATTGTATTCGCTGAAACCTACCAGAAAATTAGTACTTGCCAACTCGCCCACCTTTCCGTTCTTCTGCAGTTCATGCTATTCTACTGTCTTATAACCGACTCGTACGTGTGGAGGAGCGTAAGAAATTTAGCCTCTTGTGCATGCGTTGATGGTTCTTTCTTAATCCCTGTAATTATCAAAGCCACAAACGGTCAGCCGTTAAAATGGAAAATTTAAGTCCAGGGTGAGGTGATTGAGTTAGACTGAAATAGTGGACTGATGACGAGAACGCAATGCGTCACACATTCGTCAAGACATTTGAAGGAGATTAGCTTGCAATTAATGATTATTGTGTTATGTTGTTAAGCCTGAGGAAATGTCGAAGAGTTTCATTAACATGTAGAGCTTGAAAAAGTGCTTCCCTGGCCTCAGGTATAACAAGGTCGCTCAATGCTGAGCGAGGCAATCCAACGTGTATTCTTAGACTGCGAGCAATTCGGTTACTTGGAATTCCGTTTGGAGACTCAGATAGACCGTCTATTGCAGGCAGTGAGTAGGCTAAGGTCTGGCGAGCAACAGCTACATGAGGTTTCAGCAGCGAGTCCGATGAAAGCCCCTGTTTTCTCCAACCAACTTAAGGTTTGCTTGCTGAAAATGACAGTTGTAAGAAAGGTTCTTGACAGTTTCTTTGCAGCATGTACCGCAGGTAGCACATTCCAAAACCTTGAGGAACACGTCAAGTTTTGCAAAAAAAACCGACTGCACAACTGTACCCTTCGCTCCACTTTGCCGTCTCATTTACGGCGCGCGGGACAACGCATTTTTGTTGGCTTTGGCTACGGGTACCCTTTACGAAATCCTCGGCCTTTCATATTTGAGTGGCCAACAACCCGGCATGTTTTGACTGTAGTTGCGAGGAGACCCTCGAACAACGTTCTTTATGACTGTCCTCGATACAGTGTACAGAGGCGATTGCTACCGAAGACGCTAGCCTGTCTTAATGACCAACAATTTCCGGAAATGTTAGAATACCAACTTCAGTAGCCGTCGCAGCAGAGGGCGACTAATGTGTTGTCACGATTCTCGACTGGCAATCAACACGTACAAACGGCTATAGCTCTCTTTGGTGTTAACTCCGACTGCGCGATGAGATCGCGTGCTGTGGACGTGTGCTCTGGACTGCTGTGATTGTGTGCTCAGTGCCTCATTATATATTTCCTTCTTGTCGTTCTACATCCGCTTATCTCAGTGTAGGCTAACAAATGGGACTTTGTGTTCTCGTTGACCTTTCTCCTCCTTTCCGTCTCTATCTCTCTCCACAAAAACTATAAAGACAGAGTAAGCGAGGGTGCAGACAGCATCCAGCCGCAGGGTTTGGTACCTGACTCTCCCGCATGAACCAATCATACCGAGTTGCAATTAGAGTTTCCACTGCTACAGAAAGAGACAACACCGGCATTAGGCGGTGGCAAGCCGCGGCAAATAAAGCCGTCCCTGTCTGTGAAACGCTTCGAACTGTTTAGTTGGGGCGCGTGATTTACCGATACCACAGGGGCGCGTAATGGTACGAAACTACCTAGAACCTATGACTAAACAAAAATTGTGACAGCCGCAGAGTGCACTCCTGTGTTTGTTTTGACGTAGAAAGTAACTTGCGGAGTAGCACAACGGTTAACGGCCCGAACAGGCACACGCAGGCAGAGCAACACAGAGAGAACTGCATGTTTGTATCATTTTTGTATCTTTCTCTCTCTCTCTCAATCAGCGTGCGTGTGCGTGAGCGAGGGCGTGCGTGCGCGCGCGCACAGTGTGGCCAGTTGCTGCTACGTTGGCGTCGGCTTTCAACGTACCTTTCTGAACAGTTATTGAAAACATTGGGAGAACAGTGTTTCAAATTATTTACAAGTTTACAAATACAATATTCTACAAGTACAATTTACAAGCACACATTTATTTCAAGCGGTTATGCTATCTCTTTATTATACACACCCGCAGTCCGCGTTATTTACAGATGATAGATAGGCTGTTCTGTTAGAAGGGGAACTTAATTCTGAGCACTAGGGCTAGTGTTGTATGTGAGAAAGATGGTCACGTGGCCGTTAAGAATAAATGAAAGAAGCAGGGCCGGCATAAACAGAATTTCTTACGCTTGACCTGTTCGTAAGAGCAGGTCCGTCCCAACCGTGACTTTGTTGGGTGCATTAGTGACGGTAGTCGGTCAATGGGAGCAAACAGCTCTTACGAACGAAATGTTTTGCAAAATTCACAAAGTTTTTTTTTACTCGTAAGGGCGGATTGCCATACGCCGGCCACGTTTGTTAATAACAAGTCCAACAAGACGATTGGCTGGCATTTGCTCTTACGAGCAGTTCCATTGAAAGAAGTACTTTCGATAGAACTGCAAGTAAGAGCAAGTGCCAGTGAATCGTCTTGTTGGACATATTATTAACGAAGGTGGCTGGCGAACGGCAAAAAGCCCTTACTAGTAAAAATGTTTGTGAGTTCGGCCACAGATTCCATATTCACGAAAAGGTCTTGGTTAGTACTGAGTACTTATACTATGTTCAATATCACGATGTGCTGGCTATGGTAAGAGGTCAGCTATTGCCACTGTCGGCCCGACTCGGCTTTGCCGTACAGTCTGTTTCACACTTAGGTTAAATCTCGGAGCGCATTGCATCGCGATGCAGCGAGCGCTGGAGTCGGGTGCCGGAAGCAGCTCGCGCAGGCGCGGACGCTCGAGGCGCGTTATCTTGCGTCGAGCTGCCGACGCGGTTGGCGGCGAGCAGTCTACGCGATTCAAGATAACGCGCCTCGAGCGTCTGCGCCTGCGCGAGCTGCTTCCGGCACCCGACTCCAGCGCTCGCCGCATCGCGATGCAATGCGCTCCGAGATTTCCCCTAAGTGTGAAACAGACTGTACACAAGGTGACAACATCAAGGCTAGTATTCCCAAAAAGTTCTTACGCTAGAATTGTTCGCAAGAGAAAATTTCAGCCAATTCTGAAGCTCAACATGCTGTTAGTGGAGGCGGCCGGCCAACGGCAAAGAACACTTACGAACGAAAAGTTTTTTAGATTCTGACCCTGATCACTGTTTTCCTGTAGCATTACGCGCCCATAACAACTAGCGGTGTAACACCCGAGGAAAAACCCAGAGGCCGAATCCACAAAGAGTTTTGTTGGTAAGTGCTCATTGCCATTGGCCGACCGGTTTCGCTAATCATATGTCCGACTTCACCATTGACTGTTACCTGCTCTTACGAATATTTCTAGCGTAAAAACATCCTTGCAAATATGGTAGGAAATCGTGAGTGTGTAGAATAGCGCAGTGTTTCGAGCAGCGGCAAGATGCGTCGCCCAGGCACGCAACGTACGTTGCGCGCGGATAGCGCTGAACGCTTACGACGATTTCAGCGTCGAATATCGGAGTAGCATACATTATAAACAGAGCGCAGCAGCAACACTGAAATACGTCGAAATTAGGCGGCTATCATTTGTAACACTTCCTTCGCCGTGTCGGCAATGAACCGCGGATTTTCTTCTGAGCACCAGTTTGTATTCAAAAGAGTTCGAAGTAATAACATAGCACCGTAAGCGCTGATGCGAGGCATATACGTGCGAACAAGAATAACATTCAAAACTATGGTGCTCGAACCCGCTGAATGTTCGGTGCAACAAGCTGGCTATACTAGGCACTATAACAAAAGCTCAGAGGTATAGTTCGTTCAAACCGGGGCCACGAAGCAAGCTGCAGAAACGAAAACGCAATTTCTCGCCCCTGTGCAGCCGACCCGCATTGAGAAACACTTGAAACGTCGCGACGACGTTTTGATTAACAACCCCGACCGAACGTGAGAGGGAAAATAGTTGTAGCGATGCTGGTCTTAGGCTGCGGTAACCACGGAAACCACGACTAGGGAAATAGAGAAGCGTGGTAACTGCGAGTCCATCCACCCTGACGGTAAGACGAAACTTTGATCGCGCTGGTGGCTAGTGAATATATAGAGAGCAATGGCGATCTCTACGCCACGAAGCTGGAGGTTTTCTACAAGAATACGCAGCAGTTGCCTCTCCTCCTCTTGCGCTATTAATGTGAAGCGTTCCTTGGTCCTTCCAAGGGTACTGTAGCTTTCTATCTCGCCTCATTTCGGGCCTGTTCAGTGAAGAAGAAATTCAAATGCCCGATGACGAAATCGAACCTATGTCTCCCAGCATAGCAGCCCTATGCTCTAATCATTATGCCGAACACGCTTTTCTTTCCTTTTGCTGCCTATTCAGCAATATCAGCAATAACAAACGCCACTACCATCACGATTGTGGTGTATCACGCTTTATAACTACAACGGTTCTCAGCTGAGCTATAGTTGGTTCATACTTTCCGGGAAATCAGCAGCCACCTAATTTGGGAAGACGGAAGGAACCAAGCTGTACTCTTCCTTCAGTCTTGTCAAAATAAGTGCCTGCCGATTACCCGGAAGATTTAAAAGCGTCTCAAAATGATAAGATCTTCCAAGACAGGCAACCACTCGAGTGGTTCTCCTTGTGCCCTAAAAATCTCTCGTAAATGCGCGACACTTTCAATAAATTGCGAAAGGGTTGTTTTGCGCTAGCAGACACGGACATAGAAAGGGGGGTACATGGCACACAAAGCGCTACTTACAACTCATTTATTTCGACAAAAAAACATGCGCTAATAAACAAGACATCTCATGTCCACTTTCAATGCGCAGTATTCTCCAGGTAATCAATTTCTTTGTTGGATAGCATGCTTACATGATTACAGAGGAAAGGCATGCTTACACAACCATCACCGAACTATCTTAACCAACTCGCCCAAATCGCCACTTTGAATTTCAATGAAAGTTTCCCTCGTTGACTTTACGTTAATGATTCTCACGCATGCTTCTCTCGTACAAAAACCAACCCGCTCTGAGACGCGTTTGGCGCATGCATCACGTTCAAGTTTGTCGCATTGTTCTCTTGTGGCAGCTGGCGCTTTGAGACGCTGTGCTAGACTGCACCCACCGCCTTCGGTATCGGCCCACATTCACCAGTCCTTTCCTAGTAGCAGCTGCCGCTACGTAGATGCTGTGCGACATTGTACCGCGTTAACTGATGATCGACCGAGGACGAGCAGGCGTAATGTTTCATCGCCGGAGTACAAATTTCATTGTCGTTTTAATACAGACCACGGCGCAGTCATAGGTACGTACGATTGTATACCACTTAGACGAAGATGACATCGCAATTCGTGTTTCTCTCGCTTACGCCCGTCCCGTATACCACAATTACGTAGAATGTAACAATTCGCATGTCGTAAACTCGCTGTCGTCACACACACACACACTCACCTTGCACAAACACGTTGGTCCGCTTGGTAACGCTTTGCGGAACACCAAACGATGCTGCAGCTGATGGCCAGCTACCTGCGAAATGCTTCGCATCATACCTATTCCCACAGTGCATGCGATCTGCGTATTTGTTTGCCTTTAGGACGGCTGCACAGCTGTCACGAACAGCCAAGTTTAATAGACACGCACGCACATATGCAGGTACAGCATACGCACTCTAACACGCACGAACGCACAGGACACATGCGTGGACACGGTCACATGTTCGATGCACAAGCGCTCAGACACACGCCCTACATAAATGACTTAAAAGTGATATTCGGTAAGACTAATTGCAGCTATAACTCTCACAATTCACGTGCAACATATATAGTTAATAAGTACTGTGCACCGTGTATTCATGTGCTAATATTCTTTCAGCAGAGCCAGAAATCAGAAGTGCAACAGCTCTCATGGTTTAAAAGCAGGCGTATGATACACGGAAGCAAATGCTTCTGGAAGCTCGGCGAGTTGATTGATCCCATTAGGAAGCATGGTTAGAGCTTAAAAGGACGAAACACAAACACCAAATGCGTAGTACGGGCCCTGGTCCAGTGTGCGTTGTCTTCATTTCGTGTTTCTGTTTCGTCTTCCCCAAAGCTGTAGCCATGTTTTATAACATGGAAGCAAATGAGAGAAAAAGTTCAACACGATCGCTAATGATCAACCGAAATGCAGTAGCACACACACACACACACACACACACACACACACACACACACACACACACACACACACACACATATTATATATATATATATATATATATATATATACAAAGGCGAAAATGAGACGAGATTTGTATTATTAATGTCCTATCGAAATTAACATAGAGTAAAGGACGGTATGCCAGAACAAAGACTTACGACAAAAGAAAGAGCACCAGTTGGTGCCATTTTCTCCTTATTCCAAATGCACTTTGTGTGTCTGCGCACGTGCAAGTTTCACGCTAACATTTGCGTGTTTCTTCTCGCTTTAGGGGAAAAAGCACGCTACGGATCTTTCTGAGGTGTGCATTCGCGTCGAGAGTGAAGCCCCGAAGAGACAGCTTGCTCGAGAGCGCTAGCGTATACCGGGAGACGATCCCTGAAATTTCTGACAGCCGCTCTAGTGATCTCACGCCACCCTTTCTGCTCTTTATCTCTCTTCTCTGTTTGCAAATTCCGTTTCTTTATTTTTTAGTCCCCCTTTAGGGTTTAGTGTATTCTTTTTTTTTTTGCTTCCTATCTGTCTTTTTTCAGACGCCATTCAAGTTGTAAAGAAATGTCTGAGAGAAGTGGATGCTCTCTCAAATTTGCGACAGTGACTTGCACTCGAATGCCATTGCCTTCTCCAAGCATCGTATCTCGTGTAGTGGCGATGCTTTGTAAGAATTTTTTCATTGTCAGCTCGAGTGCATGACACTGAGGAAATGGTTGCCAGAAATGCATTTGCCTTTTAACTGTCACTGTTTACTGCCCTGGCTGGACACGTGTTACCACGTGCGCATACAAGGCCTCTGGCACGTCTATTTACTCGTGCTCGCTTGCACAAAAATGAAAGCCTAAGCTGCTGCATGTGCTTTTATGGAAACATAGTGCTTTGAGCTAAGTCTCCTAGGCTATGCTTTTGCAAGAATCTCGCGTGCAAATTTAGTTTCGCACAAAGCAGGCGTTTATCTAAACACACACACACACGCAAAATGAAAGAAAAAAATATGCGTGGCTCTGCTACCGCAAACACCAGAGACCAGCGGAGCTGGGGAAATCCTAGTAATGTAGTGGCAAATCACACACTTAGTTTCCTGACGCTTAGATTTCTTCGCAGTGTTCTGCCTTAGTATCGCGATGAATTCAACCAGCCACGTTCACAAGCCTCCGGATCTTCATTTATTCGCCTACGCGAATTCTCGGCTTCACTCAATCTAAACTCGGGATGTTCTCTTCTGCGACACTTGGTTTCAGCTTCCCTAGCTCTCGCTTCAGTCTTTCGGAAGTAACTAGTGTCCTGTTCTCTGTTCGAAACCTGCCGAGCCGCCACCAGAGACATCGGCTGCAGTCACGCACACCAGGCGCGTTCGGCGCGAACGCGGGGAAACGCGATCGGCGTCGGCAGCAGCTCTACGCGTCCCACTGCCACATGCCTCCTCTCCACCTCGCATCCGCTATGCTGCGCGATGCTATTTTTATACTCTGTTTTCACGCTCTCTCTGTCAGCTCTCTTTCTCTCCCCCAGCTATCGCAGAGCTGGTATGGGGTTGCTAGGCAACGCAGTGACGTCATAGCTCGGCGAGCTTTTAAAAGCAGCTCGCGGCACAACTTACGGCCGGCTTAAACAGCTCCGCTGTTAAAAACTAGTGACTTTCATGGACAACTTCGAAAAGGAAAAACGATAACACGTGTACCTAAGAGTATCATGTGTACACTTGAAAGCGAGCTTCTTTTTCGGAAAAATGAGAAATGGAGAAATGGAGCTAGTCGTGCTTCTCGTGAAAAACACACGTGCAGAAACGGGACTGCGCTAAAACGAGAACGTTTTTGGTTGCACTATTGTGGTCTGCATCTGCGAGGGCCAATGCCTTCACAGTTGTCGCAGAGATCAAGATGGTTAATGGAGACCAATCCACATCGTTTGTAAAGTTTGTCTGTCATTGGCCGGTCGCGTTCGCCAACAACATTCACGATTGACCAGGGCCAGTTCTTATAGCTCGGTCTAGCGAATGAGCAGATTCCCGTGGAATATCGACATTTCATGTCGACTAGCGTGCTACCTGTTCTTTCGTCTTTCTTCTTCTCTCAAATATTTATACTTTTTTAAGTGCTGGAAATGATTGAAAGTATCGATAGTCCTTTTTTTACACTACTGATAGTTAAAGAAATGCTAACGATACTATCACATAGATGCCAACTTTGACGATGTTATTGTGAAATGTCTGGATTTTAGTGATTGTTTGCGATTGTGGGCTTTAGTTTGGCCCTTGCCGGCTGCGATAAAGAATTGTGCTCGGAACGTAGAACATGCACTCTACGAGCGTAGTCACTGTATGGCCGCCGCTCTCACAGGGTATACATTTGGCCGGAAGCGCTGCGTAAAGAGAACAACCATACTGACTCGGAAAAGATTTAGTTCAATTAACTACACTATTGAAAGCCTGCTTGTCGACATTGAGGTACGTTGGCGTACGAAAAGGAATCAAGTCTGTGTTTCTCTCTGTGGGCAGGACGAGCGTATGCTCATATGCTCGTCCTGCCCACGCGGGCTTAGCGCCAGCTTCCGGGTCATTCGCCCACTTGCGCTGTTTGCGCGCGAAACTCGCGGGTGAACGACACACGCGACCGAAGAAAAAATGCTGAAGGCGACGTTCCGTGGCTACCCTGCAAGCAGTTTTCGTAAAAAGAAGTGGTTGGGGGTAGCGGTCGTAGTGAGCGCGCGTGCATGGAATTCCGCCGCATTCCACCTCGGCGCGACCAACTCGCGTCCAGAGTGACCCGCGCGACCAGGGCAGCTTTTATGCGGCCGCGCGCCACTCCAGTTCTCCCAAGCGAAGTATATATGTACTACGTAGCGCTGCCAGGCGCATGTATTACCGCCGCCGTCGGCCTCCAGAGATGGAGCCCGCTGGGCGTATAATAAAACCCATCTCCTAACCCAGATATACAGCACACATAGGTGTACTCCTTCAATTCGTCGAGCTCTCTTCCCGCCGAATATTCCGGCTCACGGAGGCGCGCTTTCCCCTCCGCTTTTCTTTTTTCGAGAACACACGCGTGCAGCCTCGCGGGAGAGCGTCATCGCTCCGACACTGCGCACGCCCCCTGCTGTTATTTTTTTTTTTCCTCTCTTCTTAACCCCCCTCCTCCCCCTTCTCCCCCCCCCCCCCTTCAGCGCGTTTCTCTCGCTAGCGTGTCTGTGTACCCTGGTCGTTGTCGTCGTAGTGCGCACGCACACACATGCCCAGGCAAGAGGCAGCTCGGCGTCCTGAATTGAGAGATGCGCGCGCCTATATTGCGGCGGGGGACGGGAGAAAAGCCCGAAGGGTTTCCGAAAGCAGCGGCGATAGATATGTCATCTCCTCGGGGCGCGAGATGGATGGCTCGGGCGAGAGGGAGCGCAGAAAGGAAGGGAGAGCGGATGCCGCGTCGCCCGTCCTTCAACTAGCCGGACAGCGCGCGCACCTCTGCGGCTTCCGCTCCCGCTGGATCCGCCGTCCTCTCCCCCAACCCTTCTCAGCGCACTGAAGGCGGCAGCTTTTCCTGCCAGCGGCTCTGTATCGCGACAGCAGAGCCGTGGTGACGATTGCATCTTGGCACCGGGCTCCGACTTTCGCTTCCTTTAGCCACTCGTCGCGAGCTCTCATCGCATTCATTGATTTATTTTATTGTCCCTTCTGGGGAGGTGTCAGCGGGAAAGAGCCGGTAAGTGACGCACGTACGTAAATAATGCGGCGTGTGTTACCGCCTGGCTATGCCGCACTTACTTGGACGCTGTGAAACACCTGAAGGCACCCAGCGGCAAGCGTCTAGTGCCAGTCGAGAATCGATTCGCGCCATCGTAAGCAGGTTCATGGAGCTATGTTCACTGTCTCGGCCAAGCCTTCTGTTGGGCGACCTTTCTCACTGCCACGGCGAAGAAAATTCATTACGAGCCCAAAACTACAAAAACAATCAACAATTGCATATCCTGGACCTTTAGGTTTGTAATGGCCACTGCTTATTACACCGTGTGCCTGAACGTATGCTGCCTGTGCAAAGCTGAATGCGTGAAAGTCGAGAAATTGGCGTTCGATTCAAGAAACGCATTCCTCTAGCGAAGTGCGAGAGAGTTCTCTGCGCTTCACAGAGCTGATTTACCGTGTGCCCTTCCTCATGTTCTCATTGAACAGCGATGGTAGCGCTGTCCCTCTGTGGCACTCTTCTCAGACGTAAAAGGTGCCTACGGCAACGTAAGCCACGAAGCCATTCACCAAGCTTTTCAGGCTGCAGGACTTGATGGCCACGTCTTTTGGTGGATTAGGAGCAATCTCTCAAGGAGATCCGTGTTTGCTCTTCCAGAAGGTGGCCCGACAAACAGATATATTTCCAGTCGTGGTGTCCCACAAGGCGTAGTGTTGAGCCCGACTCATTTCAATCTCGTTCTAGTGGGGCTCGCCGCAGCGCTACGACAAACGGCTAATGTCTCGCTCTACGCAGACGATATTTGCATCTGGGCGTCCAGCGTGACACGGCCACACGACCGGGAGTTAGCATGTGGCTACGCGCCTGTCCGTCCAGATGAGTCGGCACGGGGTAGGCAATGAGCACTGACAGCGATTTATCAAAGATGCACAAGCCACAGTAGAGGAGACGACTGATCAGACGACGTGTCACCGGAGCCTCTTGTTATGAGTCTTAGGAAGGTCCTGTGCTATAGACGCATGACGTGCAAACGTACGAAGGACACCTAATGCAGGCATATGTGATTACTGCGTCACACGCTGACCACTACGGTGTTTATACCTATTTCTGCAAGTAGAGTCACTGTTTCTGCGGGAACCATGCATATACAATAACACTAGCTGCAGGCAGTGTGCGTCATGGTGCACTCCGCTCGAGGCACAGAGAGCGCGGATGCTTGCAATGCAGTGGCCAAGTGCGGCTTCTAGGGACTGCTCTGAAATTTTCAAGGAACGAATAAACCAAGCTATCTCATTTGTGCTGTGAGGAAACTCTGTCACACTGCCCCTTGTTGTGGAAAGGATGTTGGCGAACAACGCTTTTTAGGCAGCTACACGGGCATAGACGTGCACGCGAAGTACTTGTGAGGAACTGAGAGACCGTGTGCAATGTATTGCCTGTGAAAAAAAATGTGAAAACTATCGTAACTGCCACCAGAACGAGGGTGGCTATAGTGTAGTAGAGAGTGGGGAAGAAGTCTCTCATCAGGGGAAAAAGCAACAAGCACTTGGCCACAGCAGTAGCGCAGGAGCCACGAACGCACACATGCGGCGTTGCTCGAAGAACCGAAGGCACCTTCCCCGGTATACGCAGGAACTGATAAGAGACTTAGTTTCAGTCCGCTTTCACCTCGGCGCGTCTCCGGAGAGCTGACAGGCGCGTTCCCCCCGAGCCACAACGCACGGCGGTCCCCGGAGGCGTCAGACGGCAGCGAGCACAGCTTGCGGGGGCCGCCAGCACAGCCGACTCGCCACGCGGCTACTGGAGCAACTCTCTCCTCGCTCCCCGCGCAACAAGCCCACATGTTAAGTGTATACACCAGCTTCCTGGTCTCATTGCCCGAAGTTCATAAATCGCCAAGCAGGCCGAGAGTCTGCTTTTGTGGGGCCCAGGAAAGACAGACAAGCACGCACAGCGTGGGCCCCGAATAAAGATTAATACCCCCTAAAACGCAATCACGTACAGTCGAGAGAAATTCTCGAGAGTCGGGGCACCGGAAGATTTGTTCCAGTTGCCTTGGCCGCCGCCGTCTCGAGCGGCGCAATTTTCCCCAGCGGCATGATGGACGGCGCCGCCAGTGGGAACGGCCGCGATGCGGCGCAATCCTGGGGTTGGGCCAGAGGGAGGGGAGGAAGGCTCGCCGCTGCTCTTGCGCTTCGTCTCGGAAGATCATTACGGCTCCAAGTGACTCCAAATCGCGCGCGGCCGCCCACGCCGCGCCTAAGAGATTTTCAGCTACTTCTGATCGAAAACAAATGCCGCATGATGCATGCCCGGCTTCAATGTGCCGCACCAAAGCGCGGGCCTTTGAATAATGGCTCCGAACGTTTCTTTCCGCCCTCGCTCGCTGCGCGGGCCGTGCATTTTCTGCTTGAGCCGGTTACGCGCTGCATCAGGTTCATTCGCCAAAAGCATTATTGTCGTTGTGCTCAGCGCACAACAAGGCTGGCCGAGTTCATTTTACATCAGTGCGGTTTTATCTCGACGGCCAACAAGTTGAACCTCAAGAGAGCCGCTCGCCCTGCGTTTGGCATCCAACTGCGATCGCAGTCGAAGGATTGAAACATCAACCACTCGACAAAAGAAAGAAAAAATAAACACGTGGGAGAACGCTGGAATGTATTGCCAATCTTTCACCTAATCTAAAATGATCATATGCACTTCCCTTTTCTTCTCTCGTGTTATTTTTTTTCCAAAATACAGTTTTTCGGTTTGTTTGATTATTTGTTTGTTCATTTATTTATTTTTATTTTTGTTTTGTTTCTTGGAATATTAAACTTGCATGTACCGCGTTTTTATTGCTAAGTGCGGGTACACAACACGGGTAGCGGTTCTCGGTGATCGATGTATAGGCTGGAATGAATAGAGGATAGCTAGTGAAGTAAAAGACCACAATACGACACAATCCATCAAGGCAGATAACAAAAAATATGGTTTCAGCAATCATTCATGAAAAGGCACTTTCGGCGAATTGCTAACAAGTGACTTCTAAAATTTAGATACCTCCCTTTTCATCTCTCTCCTCTCTCTCTCTCTCTTAAATTTTTTTGGAGCGACAGGCTTACGAAGCCTTTACTTTATTGTTTTCAGCAGACCTTGCGAAATAACTCGCAATACGCAGATTATCTAGCATTCACGAATGACTTTCGGATAAAATATCTTCAGCAATGAGGTATTGATAAAGAATTGCAGAATTTATACACCATTTAAAAAATACTAATGAATATACGAAACATTGAACAATATTTCCTGAACGCATGAGTCAAAAGCAGAAATAAAAAGGAACAGATTTTAGGTATTTCGAAAGGTTTGAGGCAATTCCGTACTTTTTTTTGTCGCTTTCTCTCTCTCTTTATTTGCAAACACGAATTTCACAAATTGAGTGCACTATCTTACGTCATTTTCTCCACATATCTAATAGCTTAGTATCCGACAATCTGGCTTATGTACACAACAATTTCTCTAACCCTTTGGTTATGTTCGGGACGGAGGCAATCAGAGAAGGTCAGTAACCTGGGAAAAACAAACACGGCTCTTGGCAAGGAAACGTTGCAAGGACAGATAGCGAGTTCATTAACAGTCGCTGTAAATGTGTATGAAAGGATATAGGGGTGAGAACGCGCAATGCCTAAGTAATGAGTGCACACTGTACACACGCCGGCTCTATGAAACTTGCACATCCCATTTCATGATAATAAGTGCCATCACGCGATACACTGCGTGTGCACCGCGAAATACGAGCAAAAGGGACCTCCTCATGCATATTGATGACGTCGGGGCCGAGCAGCAGCAGCGACAGCTGCGTCTGGTGTGCTCGGCTGTCGGCTGGCCGCCACCCGTCACCGAGCCACGCCTCTGATTTGCGCTGTGCTCCCACTGTCGGCAGCACTGCTAAACATTGCTGCAGTGAACTCGCCGTGTACGGAGGGAACGCAATATCAAGATTTTTCGCCTCTTCAGAAAAAGGGGAGTGTGGCGGGAGCGTGGGACACTAGATGATAGTCTTTCTGTTTTCCGCCGGTGCTGGTGACGTTGCTATACAGGCAGCAGATAGCCTGGCAGTCAGTTACAAGAACCACTCGGCTTTGGCGCCGTTTCCCAGAGCAAAAATTGCGCTACCACTGGTTCATTCGTTTACACTATAACGTGTAAAAAACAAGAGGAAATACGCAACATTTCATTTCGCACCACGCCACGGGCTTTCAGGGAACACGAGATCTTGCACGCACGCGTGTTTGCAACTCCAAATAGCTCTCCAACTAGCACCTTTCTCTTTGCATTGAAGCACCATTGACGTTTTCTACCTTCAGAGGCAATGTAACACCCCAAACCGAGAACCTGCAGTGTTCCGCTAAGCGCTGATGCGCCGCCGCTCAGTCTCGGAAACTCGGTCGTCTTGCTGAAAATATCACTTTCACGTAAGCACGGTGCGCGTAAGTATATCCGCGTACTATATTACATAAGTATTGGCTGTCGGAAACGTAGAATGCTTGCCTACGACCCGCACGCTTTACGTCTACGTGTGTAACGTTCGTGTAAGTAAATTGTCTATGCGCAGTGAAACCGCGTACATACAGCTACTAAAAAAAAAAAAAAAAAAAAAAAAAAAAAAAAAAAAAAGTTATCTACCGGCTTCCCATGATGTGGCTTTTGCTGCGAAATGAAGGTGGTATAGCGACTATCACACACTACGTTGCTTCAATGAGTGCCTAGTGTACGTCACTCTTTCTGTTCAACTGCTCGATCGTTCTCGGTCAAATTTCAAGCAAAGAAAGCATGTTGTGGTGCATGCATTTTAATGGCACATCTGGATGCCTAGTCGCTTCTTTCGTTCAGAGTAAATAAGAATACACGTCGCCTTTCGTCGCCTCGCAGAAAGTGTACAAAATTCGCGAACGGAACCACGGTGCCGTCTGCCGTTATCTCTCTACAAAGTAGAGAGATAGAGAAAGGGAGCACAGATACGCAATCAAGATAAATGTACGCGTGATATTATAGGGGCAAAAGCCATCATCATCGAAGGTTCCCAGTGTGTCAGTACACCATCAGTTTTGTTGTCGAAAAATAAATTTGCTTCAGCAGTAAGATATACACAGGGTGCGTCACGTGCCTGTACAATGATATACGAACATACGTACATATACGAACATATACGAACATATGTATATACGAACACGCGGAATTTTCAATAAACGTCAATTGCTACAGCGCTCCCATATGTGTCGTTGTGTGCCCCACTCTGTCCTTGTCTAAATAAATAATAAATAAATAAATAAATAAATAAATAAATAAATAAATAAATAAATAAATAAATAAATATTATTTATTTATTTATTTATTTATTTATTTATTTATTTATTTATTATTTATTTATTTATTTATTTATTTATTTATTTATTTATTTATTGAAATATACCTCACAGGAAATGCCGAGGTACTATTGTACAAGAAAAGTGAGATAGAGAAATACCGGTAGTAGCAATTCAATTGATACATAAAAAGCATCAATAAAAGGCTAATAACGCACAATATACATCAGTGGTTAACAAAGAACTATGTTACAGACGCAAGAAACAACAGTTTGAAAAGTCATTGTATCACAGAGAAAGAATGGAGCATGGCTTCATTTAAATTCTGCTTTCAAGTGACTGCACTTTGAGTGACCAGGGTTGCCGATTGTTCAGAGAGCGCTGTGCTGAAAAAAAAACTAATAAAAAAAGAATTAAGAACTTGGGCACAGCTACCCCGACAAAATTTCGGCTATTCAGATCTCAGCAGAGTCGACGGCAGTCCAGCCTTCTTTAGTGGACACAGGAGCACGGTCTGTATGCTCCGACTCTTGCCTAATTAGACCAGAGTTGCGGAGTGGGAACTTCAGATTTAGAATGATTCAGGAATCATTCCACATTTTTAAACACGCGGAATGAAATGGGAATGGAACGGGAACCCGAGACTCTGGAATATAGTTGCAATGGAACGTGCACAAACTCAAGGAGCACTAAACATTTATTTTAGGTTATAGATAACAAAACCGGCCAGCTTTTCAATGAGACTAAAGTAGATTTGGCCGATTTATTACATTTCTCAACCCTTAGACTTGGCCAATTTAATATATTTCTCAAATGTTAATGCCGGCTCTTTCAGTATCTGCCTATAGGTTACTGCATTTGCCGCGGTAATTGTAAACAACACGGTATTAGGCATATTCTACACTTATGGAGACGCGCAAAGCTTTCTGCGTTACAATGCTGGAAAGCCTTTAAAAACTTCAACTTGTAGTAACTTTTTTTTTTTTTTTTTTTTTTTTTGTGGCGACGATGTGACGGCATTGAGCTTCTGGAAGTCAAACGCGCGTCCTTTTCAGTAGCTGGTGCGGTTTGAAAACAGTGTTTTTGCTGTAAGCATAGCGTTGGCCGATGTAGAGCATGCCTTTTCTACGGTGTCTCAAATCGCTAGGGCACAAAGAAGTCGCCTCTGCCACGCTTCTTTCAAGCAGTTAATGGTCCTAATTCTATTTAAACAGCTATGCAACCCCCCCCCCCTCACCCCCGTTTTTTTTTTTCAATTCATTAAAACCCGGTGTTCCTTACACCAACACATTAAGTCCATTTTCTGCTGTGCCTATATCACCAGAACTGCAAGCATCATGTACCGTTTCAAATTTGTGGGCGGATGATGCATTACATCGTTGACTATACAGAGCATGCAATGTCTTCTAGATAACTTATACGCAATGGCTTGAAAACAAAGCATATAGAATTTATTATGGTTTTAACTTGTCGTATAGCTGACCTTATTCGTTGTGATGGTTTATGTGTGTTTTAAATCGTGGTCAATTTTATGTGTTTCTCTGTCTATTCCTGTTACACGTGCCGTTGTCTTGTGTACTCACTTTTTATATAATTTGTTAAAACAAACTTTCTAAAATATCGCTATTGTATTTACCAGGCTTGGGTTTACCAGGAACCGAGTGTTTACCAGGCATGGGTATACAATCCGAATGTTCGTGCAATGCTTTTTTGCGGTTAATGCTAAAATTTTCACCTCACGTTGGCGAAGAAATTTTTGCTGATACCAAACATTGATGCTCGTTTCTTTTTTTTTTTTTCATCACCGTAGATATTAGAGAGATTGCAGGCATCAACGCGTTGCAGAGAGACAACAGGCAGGCCACGAAGCGTGTTTGTTCTTGTCCAAAAAAAAAAGTGCGTAAGATTATTTCTAACGTGAAGACTTCAGAAATATGTTATCAATTACTACGCACGCAAGGGCTAGTAGTAAACAATAGTAGAGAAAGCGTTTCATTTACTGGAATTGCAGAAATGAAATGAATCAGCTCATCCGCTCCAGTAGTGGGAAAGGTACAACTCGAGCCATTCCGGAGAGTTAAATGGAGTAGAATAACGGGTGGTCTCCACTCTCCGAAATGGAGTGGGAATGGAATGGAGGGCCCCACTCCACAACACTTATTTAGTCCTGCAAAAATGCTGGCGCTTTCTGAACGGCAAAGTCCCGACGTGTCAGATGTCCCTACAACCATTTTTTGACTTTACAGGAAACCTAATGTTCAGCAACGCTCGCGTGAAAGCTGCAAATTGAGTGCACTTCATGTTGA
The DNA here is from genome assembly GCF_013339745.2 of Dermacentor silvarum. Lineage (NCBI taxonomy): Eukaryota > Metazoa > Arthropoda > Arachnida > Ixodida > Ixodidae > Dermacentor > Dermacentor silvarum. The sequence goes on along the minus strand of NC_051154.1, from coordinate 64,345,312 downwards.
GGCACTCATTGTTCTCGGATAGAAATTAAGCCATGTTCAGTTTACACGAATATGCTATTCTGCTTTAAACTGCCCAGAACTATCTTGAACTTTCTCGAAAAAAAAAAAAACAGAGCATCCTTCTAGAGTTCATAGCACTGCTTCATTCCACCCCCATTTTTTTCTTCAATGGAGCATTCGTAATAGAAACCGGGCAAGTCCGTTGCAACTAATCTAAGCGCATTAGCTTTTTTCGAACAACGCCTGTAATGGATAAGGCATTAGGGTGCGTTAAAAGTATTACCAATGCTATAGCGTTGCATGCAGACTAAATGCGCAGGTGCACCAGATACGTTTACAAACCTTACCAACATCCCTTTTCAGCCAGTTCAGATCCTGCGACTTTCTAAGGGCGCAGAAAGACAAGCCGCAGTGGCACGATACAAATAATGCTAAGTATAGGGCGCCGACAACTTCGTGGCACGGGACAAAAACGCCAGGTATATTCTGCTCATTTAAAGATATTCCTGAAGCTTCGCAGGCGACGACGAAGGTTCCCGTTGCTGTAGTGAAGACGACGATGAACTGAGAGTCGTGTGGTGCGCAAGCTGTCCTCTATCTTGTTGAGCACTTCGCCATCGCGCATGACTACCCCATCAACACATACATTCAAGTCGACGCTTTAAGGATGCACATCAGGCACTTCGCCCGACTTCCATTGCATCATCTCGCCTCCCTTCCGGCTGCTCGACCTCGTTCAGCGTTTAGCAGGATTATTGCCGCCAACCATGGAACTTTACCGTTGAACTTCACGCCGGCAGCACGACCATCTCTACCACTGTGGTGCCTGCATCCAATCCAAGCCCTTCTTGTAATTCCCGGTATCAAAAAGAAAACGGACATGTCATCATTCGCCCTCACACAAACAGTGCTTTCATTCATGCATGAAAAGCACAGAGAACGCACCCACGTTTACACGGACGGTTCTGTCTCCTCCAAAAGTTCAGCTGGAGCAGTGGTAATTCCCGTGAAATCTGTCACCATCCAATTCAAGACATCTCACATTACATCATCGACGGCTGCAGAACTCGCAGCTATCCGTGCTGCTCTGGAATTTATTGGTCCCAAATCATCACAGTCATGGTCCATCTTTTGTGACTCAAAGGCAGCTCTCCAGTGCCTGCTGTCCCCTTTCAACCACGGACCTAACGCACAATTAGTCGCAGACATCCGACTACTTCACCATCACGCAACCGATAAGGGGCACAACATCATCTACCAGTGGGTACCGGGTCACTGCGGAATTTCGGGAAATCACAGTGCGGATGACGCTGCCCGATCGGCCCACGATGGTGCCCCTATCGTATCGATACCACTGTCGAGAACAGACGCCGCCACAAAACTTCGTTCCCTCGCACGCGAGCTTTCGCAGACTCCGTGGAACACCAGTGATTTCAGCAACGCACGCCTCCACAGATTGGATCCACGTCTGCAACTCCGTCTTCCACCAGGGTTACCCCGAGCGGAAGCAACACTTCTGTGCCGCCTGTGGCTCGGCGTGGCATTCACGAACGCCTATTCCTTCCGCATTGGATTGGCTGACAGCCCTGCTTGCGACAACTGTGGCTGCGAGGAGACAATCAAGCACCTCCTCTGTGACTGTCCCCGCTACAATGTGGCAAGAAAAGTGCTCGCGACTGCGCTTGAAAAACTGGACAATCGCCCCCTCACAGAGGAAAAAGTTTTAGGACACTGGTCTAGACGGGCTTCGGCACTCAAGGCCTTAAGGGCTCTGCTGAAGTTCTTGAGGGCTTGTGAATTGTGCGACCGGATTTGAACGTTGTAGTGCGTAGGGTCGCGTTATTGCGCGAATTTTCTTTCAATTTTTTTTTTTTTTTTTGCTGCTATCACCTTTTATTCCCTTTACCCCTTTCCCCAGTACAGGGTAGCAAGCCGGTATTTAAACTGACTAACCTCCTTGTCTTTCTTCCCCTTCTTTCTCTCTCTCTCTCTCTCGTCTCTTAGACTCAGTTAACAGCTACCGTTTGTGTTTTTTTACGTAACAATACAACCTCCTCATTCAAGTGAGCCCCATGGTTCGCAAACGTGAAGCGAGTCAAAGTTCTGCGCTTGTTTTCTGTCATGACACTTGCTCAAGACCACGCTCCGCACGCGATTCTCATGGCAATCATTATTTTCGCTTACGTTTTGGCCACACATCCTGCATAATAGATACCTACGGCATATTACAAAGCACTTCCTTTGCACCACGCGTGGAGTGCTTCTGTGCGGCATCGACCATTTTCTAAACAAGCTCTGGCAATCTTGCAGAGTATACTGGCGTATTCTTGCAAGAGGTGGTTCATCACAGGTAATAAAGAAAATTTTGTGCCTGCAAGCTAAGCCTGTAATCGCCCCCTGGGCTCTAAATTTAGAGACTGAGGCGTTACTGACGGTGCCATGACCATTTAAGTATTATCGGGTGCTTGAAGAACGAAATTATAGTTCCTCAGTGCGTGGCACATGTTATGTGATAAAAAATGTAACCTGAAGGACAAAGAGGAGGTGTGAGGCGATGATTAGTTCAAAAGTAAATTCAACAATTAGAAACCTCGTGATATAGTAGCTGACAATGTCTACGGATGTGGATGGTGGACGTGGATGGTAATGTGTACGCTGTAGGGGCTGTTGAATTTAGATCTCCCTTTCTCTCCCCACAGCACAGTAGTGTCGTATCCCTAAAAAAACTGCGTCTCTACGACTGTCAGGACGCAAGTTTTTAAGTGTATAGTATATGCATAATACTTCCTGATCACGAGAGAAGTAGCGGGCTGTGTATTAGCTCACATGTTTTTTTTTAAGTTATAACAATAGTAAATAAAAAATAATAATGAAGGCGATGGGGGTGGCGGCTGAGTATCCCCTGCAGTCAGCGAGGTGATGTTCATGACAGTGAGCAAGAAATGAAAATGCGATTCATTTCTATGGGAGCCTGATATCGAGGCTTTCTGTTGAATTGACAGCGGAGCACAAATTAACTGCATTGCAGTGTTCGTGCTATATGTCGTTTAATTGCAACGCTACTTGTCTATTAACGGCAATGGATGGACTGTGGAATAACAAAGCCGCTCAAAGCTTCGCGACAGAAAATAAGGCGATTTACACTTAAATTGCAAACGCGTCTTTCTCGTTACCTGTTTCCATTTCACAGACCAATTTTTTGGGATCACCGTGCGATACCGAGCTTATGAATAAGTTTGTGTCATTTCTGCGTCGCTCCATAAAACAGCAAAAATACAAAATTGAAAGGTGAAGCTCGAAACATCTTGTTCGGCACGTGTCCACTCCTTAATCAACAAACAAATTCCTTGGAAAGAAATTTGAAACCATGCCTCCATTTCTCGGTTTGCTTGACCACGTGCGGTAACAAGCGGAATTGGTCGAGCGAAACGCACGCAGAGGCTTTCGTTTCGCCTGCAACCGCTGACGCGGTGCTTCTTGTCGCTTGCACCGGTTGCCTAAGTTGAACGGGGTGGAAGGCAAGCACTAAGAGACGCGCGTTTCTGAGAAAAGAGGTTTGTGCGTTACTTTTTGGCGGTTCGCTTTGCGCTTGCTTTTAAACAGAAAGAACTGCTTGTTTCGCCCCTCGTGTCACTCCTCGGGTAAGCGGCCCATTAAGGTGAAACGTTGTGGGTTATCGGCAAAGGCTTGAGCCGCGGCTTAACATAAACTACGCTACGCGCCCTACCTAAAAGTAAGGGGAACACCACACTATACATTCGAAATCGCCAGAAAGTGTCCGTAATGCTCAGCTGTCCGACGATTGGGCGCTTATGAGGCCACTTCGTGCGTTGCGCCTTCCAGGAAGCCTGGCGACGGACATACGCGTTGCTCTTGTATCAAACACTTTTACGAATCGTGACAGTAAGGTATAACTGTGCGATGTTTCGGGCCCGTAATCACACAAAAATATTATCACCCTGGAACTGCTTATAAGATCAGATGCCAGTTAATCGTGATGGTGAACAGATCATCAGCGAAGTTGGCTGCCCAATGACGAAGAGAACTTACAAAGGAAAAGTTTTGTAAATTTGGCGCCCGTCTTCGATCTAACCGCTGTAGTTTCGATAGACAAATGTGCCTTATCACGGTGGGAATGGCTGCCGTGGAGCACTAAACTACAGGTACTCATTCTGGAAATTATGGATCTACAATTCTACTCCCCTCGTTAATTACAGTTCAGACAGTGTCTCTTGTGCAGCTTGCAGTAAATATTTTTGCTTTTTGTTCTTTCTGGTGCAGGGCCTCTGAAGCCTCCAATTATCCGAGACGCAAGAGGAAGAACTAAGAAAGATATAGTCGGACCTTACTACGAAGGCGACGAGCTTCGGCTGACCTGTGAGACTCCAGGAGGTGAGTGTGAAAACTGAACTCTCAATCCCTCCAGCTGCCGCATCATCACAAGTACCATCAGCTTTACAACCTAAGGACACCGGTGACAGAGCTCTGCGACACCTACTTGAAAGTTCTTTCTTTCAATGTACGCGACGCACATTGTTGTTCTTTGGCCCCTGCGGCCGCCTTTCGAATGGGGCGAAATGCAAAAACGCTGGTGTACCTGTACATTTAGGTACACGTTAAAAGGCCCCGGTTGGTCGAAATTATTTCGGAATCCCCCACTACGGCCTGCCTCATAATGGAAGTGTGGTTTTGGCACGTAAAACCTCAGAATTATGTTGTTGTTTTTTCTCTATTGACTATATACCACAGAATAGTAAGTTCCGGCCCCAAAGAACTCGCTTCCTAAAAATTACAAATAATACATAATGCACTAAACTAAGAACAAACATACTTTTTAAAACAGTGCAGATACAATGCACATGTTGGAAGGCATATCTGAAGCGAAACTTTTGTGAAGCCGTTCATTAAAGGCTATACAACTAAATGCGATGCGTACAACTGTGTTTATTTTCATTCATTATGTAACCTGTAATCCCATGCAATGTTTATGTTTATGCATCGAACAGGTTACAACTTTAGTGTAATGCACCCATATATGTTTATGCAGTAAACCTCTTCCTTCTCAAGCAGAACTTTCTGTTGGGCTAGTCCGTGTCTCTTGTGTCGTCTGTTTGGCGCTTTAATACTTCAGTAACATCTTCCTTCTCCTCTTTCAATCCCTTTTCCCCCTTTCCCAGTGCAGAGTAGCCTACCGGGCTCAGCCTGGTTAACCTCCCTGCCTTTCCCTTATGACTTTTCTCTCTCTCTCTCTCCGCTCAGAAGCTTCGCCGAAATGCAAAGTCCCATTCAGGCGGATGCGGACGAAAGCTATGTTTGATGCTTGTCGAGGGAAGAATAGTGAGAAGAGAGGTATTCAGAGAAGTAGTACGACACATATCTGGTGCCACAGTGGCATAGCACGTGCCAGGCAAAGGAACGTCCTCAGCACCACACTCCACAAGCTCGACAACCATCCCTTTACGGAAAATAATATTTGATGGCCCTGGTCCCAGCCGACGTCCGATCGAGTTGGTCTAAAAGCGCGAGTGCGTTTTTTTTTTTTTAAGCATCGGGACTAAATGAAAAAGTATAGTTTCTGTCAGATGCATTCATCTTGTTTGTTCGGAGAGATCTTCATATAATCTCGTTTTCTGCGCATCTTTCCTCCTCTTACTCCATCCCCCAGTACAGAGTAGCCAACCGAGCAGTTAGTCTGGTTAACCGCTCTGCCCTTCACCTTTTATTGCGATAGCAATTATATGGACACTCAAAAGCAGATTTCTGCCGTCGGCGTCGCCGTCGCCGTCGCCGTGAGGTTCCGTATGACGTCAATGGAGATGAAATCGTCGCCGCGCGCCGAACGCTGTATGTGCGAGTGAAAGGGCGCGAGGGACGCGCGCTTTCACGGGGAGTGAACGCACAGCGGAGAACAAACGTGCGTTCTGCGCCGTGCTCCCTTAAGGGCTGCAGAAGTGGGCGTCTCTTTCCTCCTTTACAATCACCATATATGTAGACCAAACGCGCCTTCTTCCGACGTGCTAGAGGCCGTGGGGGAGGGGGGGGAGGGGGAGGGTAGGGAGGCGACGTTTAGCTGCGGCACCAAGTGCCTATTTATATCAGAGGCTCCGGCAACAGTCACCAACGCCGCACGCATTTTGAGCGAACGCGGGCAAAACGCCGACGGCGTCGACAACAGTTCTGCGTGTTGCCGGTGCTGCTGCATGTCCAAGTTTATACAGCTGATAAAGCTAATATCATTACTCCGTATAGCTCTCTACAAATTTGCTATCGCAATTGATGATTCGCCTTTCAGGTGAAACTGCGACAACTTTTTGTTTTCTTCCGCTGGGGGATCATCTATCTATATATCTATCTATCTATATATCTATCTGTCTTTCTTTCTGTCTTTCTTTCTGTCTTTCTTTCTGTCTTTCTTTCTGTCTTTCTTTCTGTCTTTCTTTCTGTCTTTCTTTCTGTCTTTCTTTCTGTCTTTCTTTCTGTCTTTCTTTCTGTCTTTTTTTCTTTCTTTTCTTCTTTCTTTCTATCTTCCTTTCTTTCTTTCTTACTTTTCGCGGGCTTTATTTCTTAGTCGGAAAAACGACCACACAAGACTTATATAGGTTGCTTTAAACGCTGTTATTCGTCATTGTTTGACATCCTCGACAACTTTCGTGTTGAAACCTTATCAGTTAAGTAAGGTAATGAAATGATAACTAATTAAACTTAATTACGTGAGTATTTCTTGCGAAATCAAAATAATAAAGTAATCATGAGTAGAATGAACAACGCCCATCAACATACAGTCATCACAGTTCACGTAAAGCCCTCTGTAATTTTTTTATATTGGCAACATTTTGTTCGGATGGCAGGTATGCTCAAATTCACATTATGTGAAGAAGCTGACGGGTATAAGTTCTGCAAAGTAAAAATTTCCTCTTAGGTTGAATGAAACATGATACACAGAGTGCGCTGTGTGGTAGCGCATTGAGAAATTTTCCATGTATCGACAGTACTGTCGATACATGGAAATACATACATATGCGCTTAAGTCAGACCACGCCGTCGCGCCACCTGCAGCTCACACTGTTGTATTTCCTCGCCTTTCCTATGTACACCGTTTCGCAGGACAATTAAATGACCACTTCGATGTGTACGGCAGACTTCGACGCATGTCTTACCATTAACTCGTCCCACTCGAAGTGCGTGAGTGGGACTCGGTGCTTTCAGGCGCACTTGGGCGACGTCTGATATGTGGCTCCCACAGCACACGACGGGGATACTTTGCCGTCTTAAGCTGGTTCGCCAGAAAACGCCTCACGAGAGCATAACCTTTCTAGGAACAGAAAAATCGTTTCGCGAAAAAAAAACAACAGAAACCTTGTTATAAAATTCCCCTCTGTGTTATTTCAACGAAGAAATCACGCGCACCTAAAAAGTGGCAGTTTCTCCGGAAGGGCGAAGCGTTGACAGCGATAGCAATGTTTAGCGTGGTGCTTGGACTCCTCGAACGGTGTTCAAACTATGCGCGGGTGCGACATCTTGGCGCGACGCAGCACTCAAGGCAACCCCTGCTGAGTAGAAACAACAGTGCCCGGGCAGCTAGGAAACGTCTCATCGCTGGAGGGATCAAGAGCTCTGCCAGCGGTGGTGCAGGCGTTGCACCAGCGGGAAACCGTCGGCATTGTGAAAAACGCGCCAAGCGCCTCAACGCGCTGACTTGCAAGGGAAACATTCCTAAGGGTGTTCTATATTCCGCCTGCGTCCGGGGTCTCAGGGTTAGCGCATCGCGCTTCCGTGTTAGAGATCCGGTGTTCAAATCCGATCGTCGGGCAGTTTTATTTATGCTTATTTATTTCATTATACATATAATATATATATATATATATATATATATATATATATATATATATATATATATATATATATGGAACATCACGGCTGCGCCGACGATGACGGCGAAAATTTGCCTGTAGTGTCCATATAACTGATATCGCAATAAAAAGTGAGACTGGAATAAAATATCGGTCGCGTGAACTGCCTTTACCAACTTCACGCAGCTTCGTAAACAAAATTTCGTTCTACGGTGTCCCGCAGTAACCGATATTCCTAGAAAAAGCGGCGTTTATACGCCACTCTTCTTTAGCTGCAACATTCTCTACATATACTGTCGAATTCATCGTTGGCAGTTGGTTGGTTTCTCGCGATGGGCGGCATCGATGACGGCGTTAGCCGTCAAAGGCACTGCAAGAACATATCTCAAAAACAGGTGTGTTCAAAGTCTCCGCTTGCAGTTTTAACTGCTCTGATAATTTTTTTAACGGCGGATATTTCCTGGCGCTCGGCGTCCTCAATATTTATGCCGCACCATTGGACTGATTAAGCTTGCATGAAATGGCTTCGTGCAAGATGCATTTCGCAGTTGCATTCGTCATGTTGAGCTTGGCCTCGAGTAGGGCATGGTAGCAGGCCTGATATGACGACAACGTTAGTGAACTCCTGAGAAATTCAAGGCAATGTTACTGATGCTTTGCCAGAGGGTGTATCCTCAGATGACTTTTTTGCGCTTGCTTAAGGAGTTCGCTGTGAGTGCAAGCCGTTAGGTCCGACAGCAGGCATGTAGCCGCCGCCCTTGAGTATGTCGATGAGAGATACTGAGCACCCCTACGGACGAAAATCCCCGGTCCGACGTTGCGCGAGGCACTTCCGGCGGCATTCTGCGGCGTTACTTGATCACGGGAAAACATTATGGGGACGAGAAAGGAATGCTGTAAAGGCTATAACCCCAGGCGGAGATGAATACTTCCGTTGGACAGCAGACACACTGCTTGTAATAAATGCACGGCATGGTAAGTGGGGCGTTGCATAATAAGTTTCTCGAGTGACCGCAAGCAATGGAGGCAGGGGCCAAGTGCGTGATGGTAGCTCAATAACTCCTATTCCTTGTTAGGTAGGGCTTTTATGCCATGCCAGCAAGATGCAAGAGCATGCACAACGAGGCGCTGGAAGGCATATGTTCGTTCGGCGACGCGCCAGGCAGAATGTCCACAATCTGCGCAGCAAGTGCGAAAAGAATCGACCACGTACAAAGAGTTGCCGGTGGTGCCTCGGTTTCATTTTAACGCGACAGCGTTAAGGGCCCCGTGTCGCAGAAAATCTGGTGTTGGCATCAGACGTGCCGTGTCCGTCGCCGTAGCCGGCGTTGGCGTCCTGTGAGCGAAAAAATATTCTATACGGCATTAATGCGTTTTCTACAGCGAAAGTTGCTCACACTTCGTCTTACGTTCTTTACACAGTTATTCCTCGGAATTTTGAGAATGACATCCCACAAACAAATGTCACAAAAGAAAACACCGACAGTGCATGCTCTTTATGTGAAATCTTCTCAAAGTGAAATATTTAAAGTGCGAAACAATAACCGAAGATCGGCCCACGCAAGAGGCCGCGTTTCTGCCGCGTTTCCACCACCATAGCGTTCGCCGCCAGCGTTTCCCGGTAAACATTACGGTTACATAAGCCACATTTGCCGGGAAGCGTAAGAAGCAGTCAGGGATCTTCGAATGCTATCGCGTTCCACTCTTAAAGGCGAAGCTTAAGCGTCCTCCAATTTTTTTTTTTTTTTTTTTGAAGCCTGCAGCACATTCCATTTTTTTTTTTCTTTTTGGTGAAAAACAGATGTTGGCGCCTGTAATTTTTGCCGGCTGGCCTTCTTTTACTAGATCACAGTGCACAAAACGCTGCAAGTGCTACAAGCAAATATGAGAAAATATACATTCACATCAGCTGCAAAGTTCACAAGAGAGAGAGGAGAAAAAGTCAACCAGACACTCATCCGGTGTGCTATTCTACACGGGGGAAAGGGGGTTAAGGTGTAAAAAGAAGGAAAGGAAGGTGAGAGGGCAATGTCAGCTTCATGCAGAGGTGCACATCGACAACACAATTGGTCACTGAGGTCTGTAAAGGTCAGATTCTGACCTCGATGTACTGGTTCTTGGCGTGGGGCTGTTCTCATGAGGAACATAGGCGTATGTGAGGTCCATGAAAACATACATGAACACTTTGCTGTGGTCGCAGCACATCGTAGAGTTGAAGGAATATAAGAGTGCTCTGAGCAGGGATAAACATGCAGTCACTGAATGTTGAAGAGTTGATGAATTCGTAGACAGACAGAGTAATGGAACTTGATAGATTAGGTTGGAGGTCGATTTGTGAAAAAAACGTATCGACGTAAGGATGAGATACGAGACAATCGCTGGCAGTGGCTAGCGTTCTCACGGGTAAATTTGTGTAGAAACTGCCTATCGCGTGGACTTCGCGTCGTGTGGCCTAAAACCGTCGCTCGCACCTGGTTTCACTGACAAGGGTCGAAAGGGTGAGAGTGATTCTCTCGATAGCGCGTCTCTCGATCTTTCACTCGGATAGGGCTCCCAGTCCCCCTTTTCTTTTCATTCCTCTTTTTTTAGCCGCGGTTTGCCGCTCTAGAAGTTGCCAAATGGAGTCACTTGTGAAGATAAAAGTGACTATCGCTTTTTGTCATAGAAAATATCTAGATAATAACTAGATGCCGGTACCTGATCACTGCTAAAATTATTCTTCAGTATGCCTTTTTCTGTTATGTTGTCTTATGTTATCTGCAAACGGTAAGCATAGGCTGATCAAGCTTTATAGGCGATGCAACTGACCACTCTTACAAGCCATCTATGCAGCTACAGTAGCGAAACGTACATGTAAGTGTAGTCAACGTTTTACTGAAGCACAAAAAGATGAGATAAGGGATTTGTTTCAGCAAATGAATACGTTGTTAGAGTGCTACACCAACCATTCGCAAAATGGTTATCAAACAAGTCTCAAGCTGTCATAAAAAAGAAAATATGGCGTAATATCCCAGTTTCCTAGCTTGTTTTTGCTAAAGCGCAGGCGGTGAGCCGATTAATGGGCTGGCAGGTTGGCCCATTCATAGAGAAAAATGAGGGCGAGATGGTGAAGAGAATAAATGACGGGCCAAAGGAAGACAGCGGGCTCTGCGTGTAGCGCTCGAAGAGTTATGGGCAGTGCGCGTCGTGTCTTACACAAAAGCGTTCAAGTTGTGCTCTTTTTCTCCCTCTTTCGGGATCTGGCAAAAGGGGAAGCAAAACAAACACTCACTTTTCCTTCCCTGTAGCCAGGAAATAAAGAGCGTGTCTAACTGTTTTCAAGGCACCAAATAAAAGCTGCGAGCAGGGAAACACATTCACCCACGAATCAAATAAAGAGAGGGAACCCCCCCTTTTTTTTTCCGCGGAGACTGCAAAATCTTGGGATCACGGCTCGGGGTTTGAACAAATTAAGCGACTGAAATGGTCGGCAAAAGACGTCGGCTGCTTTGGCCGGGCCAGCCGGGGGAATGAAAAAGAAGCCAGCGCCGCAGCGGCGGAGTCCCAATACGGAATTAAGCTGACCGAACGCGGCGCCGAAGCTCTAAGGAAAACAGAGGCCGGGATTTATGGCAGTGACGTCTCCCCCCCCTTCGGCTTTCGCGTTTGTCCCCCCTTCTTATTCTTGGAAGCCGATCGTGACCCGCCTACGTGTTGTTGTTCAATTATACGCTAGGCTATCGGGAATAGGGGGGAAGAAAAATGAACGACTTGTGTTATAGCCGCGACAGGCTCTTCGCTTTCCGCTCCTGTTGTTATCTCTCTGCTTTGTGTCCGCCGGATGCCCTCTGGTGCGCCTCTAATAGGCGGCCCGATTGTTCATGTACGCATTCATCGATCGAGGCCCCATCTCGCACCTCCCTCAGCGGCTCTTTATCCCTGCGCGCGCTGCTCGCGGCCTTTGACTGGCCTGCAAAGCTTTGAAGCGCGCTTCGGAAGCATTTAGCTCACTGGCTTTACGGGATTTAACGAAAAGACAACCCTCTTCTCTCTCTCTTTCCTTCCTTGCGCTACGGACGCGCAACCGTCGCTGCTAATCTACATGCACCGCGGCTGTCTTAGAAGCCCCGCGCCCATGCGCTCCCGTTCAATTCCTTAATCACCGCGCTGTCAATTCAAGCAGACAGCTTTGTGCTGACTCTATCTTCATTCCTCAACGAGCATAAAATAATCCTGAAGATATACGCAACATGAAGACCAGGACCACGCGGCTTAAGGTGCTTGTCTTATCCATTCTCTCTGTGTTTTTCTCTTCTTAATGCAAAGAGGTCGGCTTACAGCGGCACTCCTCCCTTTTGTTCCGCTAACTTGGCTCATTTCAGAAAAGAACGGCGCACGGCTCTCGCTTATGTGGCGTGTAAACTTGCTTAATACTCAGGCACAACACAGAGTGCACGTTGTGCGCGCCGCATTTCTCGCTCACTCTGCACCTAACCGCTATAGAATGTGACGCTGAATTAGTTACTAGGATAATTAAGCAATCAGTCTTCGTAATACGTAACTGGATTTGTTCGTGTATGCATGTGCGACTGAAAGCAATTTTCTTGGCGTGCGTTTCTCTCATTTCGTTTTTGCTTTAAGTGTTATATAAAACTTTGAAAAACGTCTTTAGCTATGGAAACATACTAATCATTTCATTCTCTCTCTTTTACCTTATAGTTACTTCGTCTCGCTTTTCTAAAAAAAATTAATATTGTAAGCAGATCAAAGCACCTTCGCCCGCACGTTCATGTGAAGACAAGCCAATGGATGAGAGCGTAATAAAGACATCAGTCGAGATGGTCACAAACGTTTTTGCTTGTATATATATATATATATATATATATATATATATATATATATATATATATACAAGCAAAGACGTTTGTGACCATCTCGACTGATATATATATATATTTATATATATATATATATATATATATATATATATATACATACATACTGAGCATGGCAGAAGCTGGTAGCTATCTTACATAGCCAAACAGTGGGACAATCTTGTGGCGAGCTTGCGTTGAACAACTGCTGTGTCCGCGTCATAAGCGTATAGTTCCTTGTGTTGAGTGATGCGGTTAGGTTGGTATTATTCTACTCTATTGTTTTCTGTTTTTACGCTTAACATAATTTTTTCTCCTCTGCGACGTTGAAGCGTTAAATATTGAAATTGGGTAAAATAAATCGGGGGTCTTCGTTATCTCTTTATTGCTTGTGTGTTGAATTTTCCACCAAACTTTTAAACGTGGAATCGTTAATTTAACAAAACTGTGGCTTCTCACAGCTAAAGGCAGGCAAAAGCGAAATGTAACAAAAGAAAGAAATGAAAGCACAGAAATGGTGAGGTTTACTGTGTAAATCAGAACCAATATAGTGCCCTGCTCCTTGAACGAATTAGCCAAAAACTAAATTCCTCAGGCGAAACATGCACTACACGAATTATAATGTCTTAGTATTAAAAATACAGTTTTAGATGGCATTAGTTAGCGCAGCCACGCTGAAGAAACTTGAATAAATTGTCAATGCATGTAGAAATGCTCATAACGCGCTAACATTTTTTTTTTCAACAACGTGAGCCGTTGAATTGCTCTCCCTGTTGACAAAGCAGTGATCGTTCCGTACTTGTAACATTTATATTATATAAGCGTTCTGTAACACCAGATTTATTGCTTTTCGTATCTCACATAAATAACCAATTTATGACGCGCAGTATAGGTGTAGTCGGCTTATTACTTATAAATGTCTCGCCATAACTCTCGTGGTAGTCGCTACCGTCCGATGTTGGGAATAGCTTTAGTGCATGTGTGTGCGTCTATCAGCGTATGTACCGTTGGGCTTTGCGGTATCAGAGTGAGTACTCTTTTTAAAAAATGATAGCAAAAAGGCAGTAACTGATTAATTTGATCAGTACTACTATATGTTACTAACATTAAACTGACGTCTCAGTAGAGTGAGAGTCCCATAATTAATAAGGGATGTTCAATTGGTAAAAACAATTGTCCGATCCTACCTGCGATTTGTTATTGCCCAGGATTAAAATATTTAAGCCGCTATGGTTATAGTGCAAGGTTTCTATAATAACAGCCTGTTCGACATACCTGAACGTATAATTGCAGACAACCAACTTATCCGACAAATGCAGCACACAGCTTTCGGTGTTTGTGGGAAACACGTTTGGGCTCACTGTTTCAATTGGTGTCCTTGAGATGGGGTCATAAGAAGGGATACGCGGCAGTTGAACCGTCGAACGCTGCTGTGGCCTTGCTGTGCTGGTTACTACTGCGATGACGTATGTCGTGTACTCACGCATGATTCGGTGACCGTGTTAAGAACAAATGCGCTGTACACAAGCATATCTTCCATGCTACGAATTTGAGCGAAGTCGATCCTTGTCTTCTCATTCGACTTTTCCTCAGGGTTTCCTTTTTACCCGCATAACCATGACGTGCTGGTGTTTTGTTCCAGGAAAACCGAGTCCATCCATCACGTGGTTCAGGAACGGCAAGGCTATCACCAACCTGACCCGCACGTCAACCCGTGGTAACATCCGCAGTGACGCCGTCATCTCGAGGCTAGAGCGTTCAGACCTGCTGACAGTCTTCACCTGTCAGGTGTCCAACAACATCTCGGCGGCCGTCGCTTCATCCGTCAAGCTCGAAATGATCCGTGAGTGGCAGTGCCTATAGACCAGCGAGCTTTTCTATAGGCTTTTCTCACATTCTAGCGCGGAGGTACCTACTTGGAGTTACAAATATTCCAGGTAAATTCCCGGACAGATTGGCAGTAACGCCGTTTTACTTTGCTACGTAGAGTTTGCTTGATTTGCACGAAAACTCTTTCACTGCACAACTAATTATTTATTGTACGTTTGTGGTTATTAAGTGCAGATTCAAAAACGCGCTTTTGTTTAGGTTGGAAAGTATATTTAAAACGTCGAAGTGCTTTCCTGAAAGGGAACACTATAATTCCTCCAGCTCTGAAGAACAATGTCAAAAAGGCCCGCCACTCTGCATTCAGAGTTGTTAGAGCCATGTTATGACAGTGCGTTCGCAGGCTGCTGTAAAGCAGCCATGGTGTCCGAAGTCTGCCGTAGCCAGGCAGGAGTCGTGGGACCCAAAGGGATCGAGCTATCAGCGTGCAGCACATCAGTTCTCCTTCGGGTCAAGATGCCCGTGTCGTGAAGATGATGATTCTTATGATTATGATGTTGATAATGTCTACCGCGCTTGCAGTGCGCCCTCTCGATGCCGTGGTGCGGCGCGGCGACACGCCCCTGTCAGCCGGCATCCCGGTGGAGATCGTGTGCGAAGCGATGGGTTCCCGGCCGCCGGCGACCATCAGCTGGTGGCGCAACGGCGTCCAGCTCAACCAGACCTTCAACCACGTGTCGGCGGACGGCAACGTCACCACCTCGGTTGTCAACTTTACGCCCACGAGCGCCGACAATGGCCTACAACTCATGTGCCGGGCCCAAAACCCGCTGCTGCCCGGTGCGGTGGCCGAAGATGTCTGGGTCATGCGCATCTACTGTAAGTGTTCCCGATTGAGTGCACGCGCGATGCTTCATCTTGCAAACAACTTTCAGTAGATAGCAACTGGCCCCGCAACTTGCATGATAACCACGATAGAAATGTTGCAAAATTTCCAATGCTTTCCTTCATCACAGTACTAGAGTGAAACTGCTAGATTCGTCCAGCTCATGCTGAATTAGCATTCGAAGCAAAGGGCTACCTCTCCCAGGGCACGCATTTGTGAGTGATCCTACGTAGCCTCGTGCCGAATGCGTTAGTCGTTGTGCAGAGCTTCCAGCACATCGAGACGGTTTCTGAGACATACAGCGCTGCACTTTCTTTTCTTTTCTATTTTGTGCAAGCTTGGTTGCGAAAGAGCAACATCAGCGCCAACGATGGCTTTGCATATAATTATAGAAAGCGGAGCGTACATTTATCTTCATCGAACATCCGCACTATAATGATTGTGTAATGATAATTGTATTAAGTTCCTTGTGCATGAGCACAGGCATGGCTCTGTTGGGGACAAGAGTTAATATTGTCGCTAGATTCAATATATTCATCCCAAAATATGCCACAAGAAACATCGGCATTGCTCTTAATTTTGTCCCGTAGCTTGCAGAGATGGCTTTAAAAAAATTATAAGTCGAACGTCAGTGTGTTTCGTAGCAGCTATTGCTGGCAGTTGTCGAAACTGGGTGGAAACGTTTCCTAAATAGATGTGTCCTAATTACATCCCGGCAGCCGCTCTACAGGTGCAATGTTTCCTTCAAGGTTACTGAATACAAAATAATTAACATAATTGTATTTGTCATATGGCTGAACATTGCAATTTGTCGGGCCATTAATGTTTACCTCTTCTTATAATTCGCATGAAGAGCAGGAATCGTGCTGTCTACCACAGACTATCCTTTCTTAAGTTTCTTCCGAAGGAAAGCAAAAAAAAAAGTGAGGGTAGACAAAATCATTATATCAGTCATCAGCTTATTTTTATGTCCACTGCAGGACGAAGGCCTCTCCGAGCGATCTCCAATTAGTACCCCTGTCTTGTGCTAGCTGATTCCAACTTGCGCCTGCAAATTCTCATTTCATCACCCCACCTAATTCTCTACAATACTCGACTGCGCTTCCCTTCCCTTGGCATCCATTATCTAACCCTAATAGGCCACTGGTTATCTGCCCTATACATTACATGGCCTGCCTAGCTCGATATTTTTCCCCTTAATGTCAACTAGAATACGAACTACCCCAGTTTATTATCTGATGCACACCACTCCCCTCCTGTCTCTTAACGTTACGCCTAACATTTTTCGTTCCATCGCTCGTTGCACGGTCCTTAACTTGTTCTCGAGCTTCATTGTTAACCTCGAAGTTTCTGCCCCATATGTAAGCACCGGTAGAATGCAATGATTGTACACTTTTTCAATGATAGTGGCAAGCTCCCAGTCAGGATTTGGCAATGCCTGCCATATGCACTCCAACCCAATTTTATTATTCTGTAAGATCCCTTCTCATGCTCAGGGTCCCTTTTCAGTAACTGACCTAGATAAACGTGCCTTGCACAGATTCTAAAGGCTCTCTGCCAATTATGAATTCTTGTTTTCTTGCCAGCTAGCTACTGAACATGAACTTTGTTTTCTGCAAGCCTACTCTTACACTTTCTCGGCTAAGGTCCTCAGTCGTTACACCGTATATGCATACATAAATCATTATATAAGCATGCAGTAATGCATAGATTCCAGGAATCAAATATTGGTAAAAGAAATAAACCATAAATATTATGACATAAAAATTAAACAACCACTTCAATGATACACCTACGATAGGCCAACAAAGGAGTAAGTAAACGCTATTACGTGGTGATCATTATAAAGTTTTACGGAATATTTGAAGATCACCTGTTGCAGATAACATAATTCTAGTCGTTGAGCTGGATTATTCAGAGAAGCGGGCATTATATGGACAAAAAATCGAAAAACATATTTAACTAATTAACAAAACTTCACTGATTCACTTCTTAATTAATTACTTTGCCGGACATATTGCAATTTAAGAAATGTAACCAGCGAGTTTGCAAGGCGTATTCATTCGGAATGAATTTCAGAATGACACTAGTTTGGAGATATGCGCCATCAAACTCGCCGTAAAACTGCACTGTCGTTCCACTTACTTTTCTAACAAAATACTCTTCTATGCATTGAAGCACAAACGTAACTGGAATGCCCGTGTATTTCGTCCCACACTTCGGAAATGAATACCTCGAAGCTGGTGTCATCCTAGAAATTCATTTCAATTGGAAACGTCTTGCAATCTCACCGGCTAAATTTCGTAAATTGCAATATGTGCTTTAACGTATTGACTTAGGAAGTTAATTAGCGAATTTTTGTTTTGCTGTCGCAGTAAAATCGAATGTGCGCAAGATGGGCAAGTTGCCTTTTTCTTTGAGCAAGTAAGCCTAACAGACAAAATACGCTTTACAGTACTAGTTTGCAGCAACGTTGTCTACTGTCTACTGGATACAGCTGCAGATGGCGTCCGCGCCATCTTCGTGTTCTAGCATGTCACTTTCCCAATTGCGGAGGCGATCCTAAAGTAAGTTTAGTCTAAAGTAAGTAAGAGCTAAAGGGTTGTTTTAGTAGAGATCATTTATTAAGTCCGGATGCGTAAGAGGAGAAAGAAAAAGCTGAGTCATTTCACTTCACAGCCTCGAGAGGCAACTTCAACGAACGAATATCACTGCCACACTTCTGTTCACGGCGAATTATATTTCACTAGCTATCGAGTCACAGCTTCGTGTTATGGACAAAACTGTACCTTTACTTCTCTTAAGCGAAGCTTTATAGGCTCACAAGTGTCGGCGGCGGTGGTGGTGGTGGTGTCCCGCTGAAAAGCGGGCCCATCCTGGTGATAGTGCAGAAAGTGCCCAAGCTCAATGGCACATACCAGGGACAAAAAAGAAAGAGGGAGAAAGAGAGACAGAGAGAGAACGAAAGAGAAAAAGAGAAAGAAAGAGAGAAAGAAAGAAAAAATCACCACAAAGGTCAGATACACACAGGACAAGCTTCGCTTACCCCCATTTTTTCGACAAGGAAAGGGCTGGTGATTTTTTTTCTTTTTTTCCCCAGCCCACATAAGCCTGACAGAAAAAATACACTTTACAGGGCTAGTCTGCAGAACTATGTTATTTGGTGCAGCGATAAAAAAAAAAAAAATGCGGGCGAAATGAGCAAATTTGTTTCACATTGTGCACATGAGTCTTACAGACAAAGCACGCTTTACAGGGGTAGTTTGCAGTACTGTTGCTTGATGTCGCAGTAAAAGTAAAAAATGTCACAGTTTCGCCCTAAGGGCGAAGCAATGAATGCGATAGCAACACAGCAATGTCATACGAAGTAAGGTGAGCGGCTTTGGTAACAGTATGAATTGTAGTAAACATGAGCTGATTAAGTAAGCAGGTGTGCTGCGGCGTAAGTAGACCGACATGAAGAGAGACTCGATGACCACGAGAAGGCGCGTGTGAAACGGTGGTGTTGATGAGAAGCGCTTCCCGTGGGCAGCGCGCGTGCGAAGGGACACACCTGTAGCGCTGCACTGCCGATCCGGGCAGCATTACATGTGTAGCGTGCGTTGGAAAATGTGACCCGACTATTACTAACTGAATGAACAAGCTTGGTGTGAGCGCGCACAAACAAACATGAAGAGATCACACTGAATGACTGCAGACAACGACTGTCAAAACGCTGGCAGCAAGCATACGCCGCTGCGGGCGAAGGTACGGGCGGTCTATCGCTTCAACAGGAACTGAGCCGCGAATGCACGGCTCATGAAGGTCAGAGCCGTGTGGAGATAAGAGACGGTGCGGCGAGCGACGAGCGCGGTTGTTGGCAGAAGAAAAGTGCGCCCCCCCCCCCCCCCCCCGCTTCCTCCGGCGCTGGCTTCCCGCTTCCTTGCTTGCGCGCGGGAGAGATAAGAGACCGTGCGGCCGAGCGACGAGCGCGGTTGTTGGCACAGTAGAAGTGCCCCCCCCCCCCCCCCCCCCGCTCCCTCCGGCGCTGGCTTCCCGCTTCGTTGCTTGCGCGTGGGGGATTGAGTGCGTCCCAGCACGCTTGCGCTCGGGCATACGGCGCGCGGTGAAGATTTTATCTATACGGAACCTCACGGCGACGGCGACGGCGACGGCAGAAATCCGGTTGAAGTGTCCATATAATTGCTATCGCAATAATAAATAAATGTGGGCGAAATGGGCAAATTAGCTTTCTAATTGAGTATATGAGCCTTAGAGACAAAGGACGCTTTACAAGGCTAGTTTCCAGTTTACCTGCTATTAGCGCGCACTATATCAACGGTCTTATAAACATTAAGTGTTATATAAGAGCGTCGGCATAACACGCGGCAGGCAGCCAAATGAGCGCTTGCGTGCTTAAACTAAAACTTTGTCCACTACCACCAACGGGATTCGAACTCTTTCCCTGCGGCAACATGCATCTCCATGGAAGCCACACGTGCTGTTCTCTGCACTGTCACGCAACATGAATGCTTGGCAATCTGGGCAAGATATAGAGCTCCGCAGAGGCTCTGAATGTGGTCACAGCTGTGCATATATTTCAATGACCACAACAGTCAATACTGAACAAGGACGACTTTGTGTGCATCGTAAAGATGTTATTCAGAAGATCGCGGTGTCAGCTGTCACAGCCTGCTGCTGAGAGTAATGAGTTCAACGCCAGGGGAACCGCTAAAAGCTGCTTATTTTCTTTTCTTTTTTAAAACCATTCGGCCATTGCTGTGAAGTCGCCATTAACTACTAGTTTGTGTACCAACGTACACAAACGTACGCCTTACGCGCTTAGGCATAATTTGTGGTGAAGCTCAAGGAGACAAGGGCAATATTATTCTCTTTATTTGAAGACCAAATTTAGACATTATTCACATATTTGATTGATGCTTTCAGCAAAGGCTTTTTTTTTTTCAGTGGCTGCCTACCTCACAGTCTGAAGGCTTCCATGAAAAAGTCGATGAGAACCTCAACACCGTTACATTTCCAGGCTTCCATTGTAAAAATGAACATTTGGAGGCCAAGTTTTACCTACTTAGGATTTGTTACACTCGTAGTGCGAGTGTTCTTCTGCACACTCACTTAGTTGACTATATTGTGCAAGAAAATGACTTTTTTTTACCCTTACAGAGCATACGACATAATGTTAGTCATCGAAGCTTGTGAAACTGGCTTGCTTTTTTTTTTTTTTTTTACAAGTGGTTCTGATTATTTAATTCCAACTGACCCGTATGCTTAAGCAGTGCCAACGCTAGATTAAACTTCTCGGTTCACAATCAGTACGAAAAATAGCAAGGTTCTAAAAATGTATTTCATCAGAAGGAAAGCTTGCACTAGCCTCACATCACTCATTGTTTTTCAAGTTAAATGGTTGACGTTGTTTCGAGTTCCTCCTCTTATCATATGTCACCAAAACTGTGAGCGAGGCGCGGTGCAATTTCGGAAGAAAGCCCGGAAGTCAGGAGCGGGTTGGTGCACCTGGCTTGCCAGGCAGCCGCCCGTCCACGTCGTCGTAGGAGGCTGGCTTGTTAGCGGAGTCGGCTCGGAGCCGACGGCCGCGTCTCCCGAGGAGTCTCCGGCGGCCCTGGGGGCTATCTTACCTGGGTCTCAGAAAGAAAGGGGCGCTGCTATCTCCGCAGAGCGAGCTACAGCAGTTCACTGCGGCCTGAAGAAGATTCCGCGCAGCCTGCTCAAGAGGCTCCCTCGCTCACAGCAGCCGGGGAGAGCAGCAGTTCTCCTTTGATACACCGGGCCGCGCTTCTCTAACGACGCTAAATCGTTTTTCACCGAGACGGAAGGAGAAAAGAGCGCCAATGTCGCAGCGGCCTCCCGCTTCGCGAAGATTAATCTCTGTCAGCGTCGTTTAAGGCGAGTGGCCGATTCCTCCTTCGCCTCCCTCTCCTCTTTTTTTTTTTTTTGTGTGTGTGTGTGTGCGTATATGTGCGCGAGCGTGTTGTCGCCCGTTCAGTTTCCTTTGCTCCTGCGTAGCCAGTTTAGCCGGAGCTTCGGTCGCACCGACGACGACGAGCGGGCGTGCGTGAATTCAATCGCAGACTCCTGGCCGCCTTGATTGCGCGTCGCGCTCATGAAACGCGGCCGGCCGCCACGCCGAGTCCGCACATTGTTGAGGTCGGGCCAGCGCGCCGGTCCTCTATCTTTCACGCCCCATTGGACCGCGCGGGAGGACAGCTTCGACCCCGGGCTCACGTTCTGCTTAGCTGGGGAGGGTGGCCACGTCTGCTCAAAAGTCCACAGCCACCGCGCCCGATCGATGGCTCACGCCTGCCGACCCATTGGCTCGTGACCGGACCGTTCGCCAGCTCTAGTCGACCGCCAGGTGCGACCCCGCTACCTCGGGAATTCCGGGGGATGTTTCAAACTCACTTCGCAAGCGCCGCGGGTAGGAGCGGCACTCGCCGTGCCACTGCTTTCGAAGCTCTCCTCTCAGCTCACCCCCGTTTGCCATCTGAGGGGAAAAGTCAATGTGCCAATACAACGCTCTCTCACCGCATGCCGCCAGTAATGTGACAACGCACATTCTCAACTGCGTTTATTTTTTTTTTCCTTTTTCTTGGACTTCTGCAGTAGGTGCTTACACAATCCTCGTCGCCGCAGTTTACGGGGCTGTTACAATATATATATATATATATATATATATATATATATATATATATATATATATTACGTACAATACAGATACCTGGGGTTCGATTACTCTTGAATGTCGAGAAAGTCTCCAGGGATGCGCAACACGAAGGTGGTGTTAGAAGCAGTTGAACACTTGAGACAAGCGGTGAACGACAATTGCGAACACCGATAAATTACCTCGCTGAAGCAGCTTTTATGTCACATGGGCAATATATATATTTTGGTTTCGTCATGGTTATACATGCAAACAAACCGGTTTGTTAAGGTATAATTGGTATAAAAACTTCGAGAAATCACCCTCTTTTACGTCTTCCTCGCCCCCCCCCCTCCACTTTTTCTTGCAATCAAATAAAACCATAATGATGTAACCGTCTCATTCATTTTGTAAGCCGATGATAGTAGTGCTAGGTCGATTTGACACAATAAGATGACGATCTTAGATTGTAATTAAGCTCCTGATTTACCGCATTTTACTTTTAGTAGATATTCGCAGATATTATCTTTTTCTTATTTTTCAACAAGGAATTTGTCCTTTTTCAGCGTTACCTCCAGCTTTAGTCCTGTGTACTCCTTTTATCTTGTGTATGCGTCTTTCTCTCTGGTTTTAGCCTTACTTCATCACGTACGAAATTAGCCCAGCACTTATCCTTGTTCATTTTTGAAGAATATATGACGATTTGCTTCGAAAATGTCAGTGAGCCAAGCAACTCGCTTTTCAATTCCACGCCCCGTCTTAAATAACCACACTGGTGTACGAGCAGATCATGTCCTTATTCGATATAGGAGTGAGGCTTCCTCTCGACTAAATCTCTTCGTTACGCAAGGCATATGTGGTAGAACCCAAAGGGAACCGAAGTGATTACGAATGTCAGGTTATTTTAACTTGATTACTCTTTGGAGCCTTGACTTAATGAGCGCTGCGTATGCAATAGCATCGGCTCTTGCATAGGAAATTCACTGAAACTTTACTGTGAAGCCTTCGTTGCTTTGTGTAATACTTTTGTTACTACGTTATTTTGCGTAATACTTTTCCTTCTCTAAGAAGCTCCGAGATTTTGCTTTCGGGAGCAAAAGAGGCATAATAGCATGTCAAGCCTTTCCTTCGATAATGCGTCCGCACAAGCACATAATGACGTCTTTGTGTTATTTACAACGTGTTGACACCATTTTGCGACGTGTAAAGACTGCTCGATGTCATGAGACTGACATTCCATCTGACAAGTATTTCAGGTTTATTTATCGCACAACCGCCGCGATGGCTTAGTGGTTATGGCCTTGTGGCGCTAAGCTCGAGATCTCGGGATCAAATTCCGACCGCGGCAGCCGCATTTCGATGAGTCAAAATGCGAAAACGCCCGAGTACCGTGTATTAGGCGCACGTTAAAGAACCCCAGGTGATCAAAATTATTCCGGACACCCCCCGCTACGGTGGGCCTCATAATCAGACCGTGGGTTAAGCACGTAAAACCTCAGCATTTATCTGTTCATCATGCGAGTAATCGGGCTGCACACGCAAGGAAATCGGCCTCTTCACTGCCGTGCATCGTGTTCCGGTGCCTGCAACGCCAGAGTGTAGCCCTTCTTTTACTGGTTCGCACAGTGTTCGAATACTTGCAACGCCAGGCTCGCCCTTAGCAAAGTGGCTACGTCAAGTGACCTCTGGCAACGTATAATTCAATGTGCCAACTCTATGCAGTTGTCTCGCCGATATTCTCAAGGATACCAGCTTTTAGTAATTTCTGGGAAGGACATGCGATGTTCATCATTTTATTGGCGCACACGGATGCGTGCATGAAGCTTCTGTGCACCATCGGGTAGCATTCTTGACATTAATGCGGTGAATGTACCGTATGACAGCGTATATTAGACAATGCAGCGCATATTCTATTTAACATGCGCTGTCTTGGCAGCAGTGTTGAAACAAAACTTCATATTTACTCACAGGAAACATTCGCACAGTGCTGAAAGTACCTTCGAAACTTTCGCTTTATATTTACCTTCGATTTCTTTCTGTTGCATTTTTGTTCGTATTAAATTCGATTTTGAAAACAAAATGTTTCTCACCTCTTGTGACTGTCAAGTTTTGGAAAAAAAAATACTTTCCGCGCCTTTCGTCTAGGTAGTTCAGGTTTTTACAAATGCGTAGCTCAAGTTGCGTGAAACATTTCTTTATATTGTAATCGAGCTGCGCTAGCACGCACCACCGTATTAATAAACTTACAATCCAAAAGAAAATTAATCAGTCGATAGATTACTTTGGCATCAGTGCAGTAACAATTGCACTTCGTTACTTAACGAAAGCCGTTATTGCAGTGTCAGTATCAAAAAGCACCATCGACTGCTTCCTAAAAAAGTGCCTGCAGCCTTATGGTCGTAGTAAGACGCATCTTTGCTTTGAGTGATAATTGCACACACGAATATAGCAATGCAATTTAGATATGTTATAAAAGTTTCGGTTATATTATGTACCTTTCTCTTCAAAAAGCCCGTTCACGCGGACATGTGTTGAACTCCAATGTGCAGCATGACAAAGTATCTGGATTACGTTAACCCAGTGTAGATAAAACTCATGAAAGGTAAATAAGATCATTGCCAGGCACTCCTGTGTTAGCCTATTACTCTTCTCAAAAGGAAGTTTCCCAAAGAAAGGCGCTGATTCTCTCCTTCCTTAGATCCTATTCTTCGTTCCAGTAAACATAAATCAAAGAAATGACAGATATCAAGTTTGCCGTCCCCTCCAGAGGTTATCGTCGCGAACCGTAATGAACAACCATCCGCAAACGTGCGGGACCACGCCCTGCAGCCTCGGCTCCGACTCGGGAGAAACCGCGTCACCGATGATTCTGCTGGGGTTGCCTACACGCACCTACATACAGACCCCGCACGCATTCCGCTAGTTTTCTGTCTCCAATGTCATCCGGGTAACACCCGCGCCTGGCCAATTCCCTGGTGCACCTTTCTCGAAACCAGGGAGGCCGGGCAGCAGATGCGAGCGGCGTCCGCGGGGCCGGCCTCCTCCGGAGTCGCTCCGGCCGCGCTCGGCCCGTATGTCGAAGCAAGCCGTCGGCGCTGGGTTGCCCAACTAGGTGATTTTCAATCAATAGAGCTGTGATTAGAAGCAGCCAGGACGCTGCACGTCGCTTTAATTGTGTTACGCGCGAAGCTTGACGGCGAGGAGATTGAAAGGGGGCTCGCTGGCGCGCGGCCACCGGATCCGGCGAATTGTTCCCCTCCCGGCCGACCTGCTTTTTTTCACCCTGCCGGACGAAGGAAGATAAATTCGCGCTTTGTACTTCTTATGGGCTGCCTCGAAGCTCCGCTGTCGCTCCGGCTGGCAGCAGTTTCAAAGACCCCCGCGTTGCATTGTTAGTCCCCGCGCCGTACGCTATAGCCTGATTTCAGCGCCTGCGTTCCTTATTTTCGTTACTTTTCCAGCCTGGTTACTTTCGTGCTTCTCCCCCTCTGGCTGCATACTATGACCGTAGTGGCCGGCTTACGTTACTCACCTAGACAGTGCGCACACAAAGCACGCCTCTCGTTTAGAAAACGAGGCAAGCAAAAAAGAGAGAGACCGGCCTCAATAAGCCTTTATTTCGCTAAACTCAATTAGAAATGAGCTCGTTTTCGAAGTCAATAGAGACTTCTTACACAAGAGAAAGGTACGCACAGCTACGGAGAAAGAGAGAAAGAGAAGAACGTTTCGTAATTACGGAATTCAGCACTGCCTTGACGCTCAAAGAGAACAAAAGTACAAGGTCCCGATGGTATGGTTCAGCAGGGAGATTGTTTGCGGAATACATTCCGGATAATATTACTCCTGTATTATATTGTACGCCTCCCTTTCGTCAGTGTGTAGTCCCCAACACTTGTGCTTTCTTTCCCCTCATTGCGCACCCCGACCCTTGTGCGAGTGCTTAGCTTACCGACCATTGCTGAGCAGACCGAAATCAATAAGAGGTCCCCGCTATTGGACCCCGGACAGGCGAACGAAGGCCGAAAGAGCAGTCGCAAGACCGATGGGTTTTCGCCGCTTCTATTATTGTTCTCGGGAGCTCGGGATCGGTTTCCGAGAAATCTTGCCTGGGACCCAATGAATGCGTAATTAAATGTGTCGCCTCTGCCTGCCGACATGTCCACTGCGGCTTAATGAACATAAATTGCTTCGTTATAGCATCACCGTGGAAAAGCAAAACCACAAGCGTGAACAAAATTAAGCACGCCGGTGGATTCCTCCGCTGCAGATTCCTCGCGTTCGATGCACCTGATGTGTTCCGAGACATTGGAGCGAAAGAACCTTGCCTTTGCGAGCGCAGCGTTCTTCGGATTTGTGTGCAAGACATCGAGAATGTTCATCTGTGCGTTGAATTCAATTTAGTGTCACATGCAATATCAGGATTTTTAAAAATATATTTATTTTATTATATTCGGGTATAGCAAATATGCTGGAAGTGTACACGTTTTGTTTTTTGTTTTTTTTTCTCTCCTTCTCGGTAAGTAAAAGCCGGCAAGCAGGCCTAGACAGGTGCCCGATAGATTTGACAAAAAGCCTTTAGCTTGAGGTCAAGCTCCGCTTTAATCTCTCGAACTGAACGCTGAACGATGGCGTATGCCAGTGGGAACAATAGTGCGCACCGACTGCGTTGCTGCGATGCCACTGCGCTTTTATGTGCCATAAAATCGAGTAATGTTTGGGCGTATTATAGGCAGATGAATGTTGTTCCTTCTTGTGGCCCCAAATTTGCACCTGATATTGTATTCCTGTTACTATCATATACACGACTTCGATACTTTTGTTATGCGGTATGATACTTACAGACTGATAAAACCTTTCTAGCGTTGAAAAAGGCAGTACTCATTTATTTATTTATTTTGCTTGTACCTTCACAAAGAACTTCGAATTGGAGTAGTTAACGCGACATGGCTAAGCCTAATCAGAGCGGCTACAAACAGCGGTGCAAGAAATGTTTGAAATGCAAATGCCTATGTGGATACAGCGACCAACCTGTCTGTGCGTTTATGCGTCCTCCTTTTTTCGGGATGCTTGAAAGACCGTTTTTTTTTTTCATATAGCGCTCGTCTTGCATGCGTTTCTTGCATCACTGTTTTCACCGTGCTGGTTAAGCTTTAAAGATTTGTTTTTATTGCGACAGCAATTACATGGACACACCAAGCGAATTTCTGCCGTCGGCGTTGTCGTCGTCGTCGCCTGGAGGTTCCATATGAAGTCCAACGGCGATGAAATCGCCGCCGCGCGCCTATGCTGTATGTGCGAGTGAAAGCGCGCGAGGGACGCGCGCTTTCACGGGGAGCGAACGCACGGCGGAGAGCCAACGCGACTTCTTCCGTCGCGCGAAAGGCCGTGGCGGGACGGCAAAGAGGGATTGGAGGCGACGTTTAGCTGCGGCACCAAATGCGTATTTATATAAAAACGTTGCGATGCGAGAAGGTTTTAAAGACTTCCGACACTGCCCGACGAGTGTCCCGTTCTGATCTCGTCGAAAACCTCCGAGCCGCCGCCAGAGGCACCGGCAAGTCTCCAACGCCGCGCGCGTTCGGTGCGAACGCGGGCAAAACGCCGACGGCGTCGACAACAGTTCTGCGCGTTGCTGGTGCTGCTGCATGTCCAAGTTTCTACAGCTGATAAAACTACTATCCTTACTCCGTATAGCTCTCTACTAATTTGCTATCGCAATTGATGCTTCCTTCGCCTTTCGGGTGAAACTGACACTTTTTTATTCTTGTTTTTTTTTTCTTGTTTTTCGCGTTCTTACAGGCACGATTCCTTGCACAGGAAGGTATAGTTCCCCTTAATTTTTTACGAGGAATATTACCTGCAATTTATGTAATACTTTTTTATCGCAATTTTTAATTTTTATTATTTTGTACACGACGACAGTGCTTTTTTTTTTTTTTTGGCCTAGGGCTCACTTTCAGTGCTGAAATATGCATGTATGTGCATTTCAATAAAACAGCGCTCCTGATTTGTGTCTTTATTAACACCGTGGTAGCGCCCTCTCTGAGTAACTATTATCGCATCAACGTCTAATGACTCGACGCAAGGATTCCGGGCCCGCATTCGTAAAAAGCTATTACGCTAGATATGTTCGTAAGAGCAGATGCTAACCGATAGGGAGGTTTGACATTATTAATATCGAATGCGACCAGCTCATGGAAAACAGCACTTACTAGCGAAAAGCTTGTGCACAGGTAAATAATGCAAACAAAGGCCATAGAACTTAGCAGGACAGCCTATAGAAATTCATCGTTACACAGAATACATAGTGCAGTAAGTACAAAGGCAAGGTCGAGACAGGACAAGCGCTGACTTTCAACGAAGGCTTTATTGCGGATCGTGAGCATATATATATATATATATATATATATATATATATATATATATATATATATATACCGACACAAGTTCCTCACTGTCGGTTCTTTCCATTTGCAGATTCAGATGGGCTGTAGTTTGTACTTGTACTTTGCGCTATGTATTCTGTATAACGATGAATTACCAACATGCCCAAACCTATTTCCTTCTACAGAAATTAACCAAAGTAAGCGTGAATGCAACTATTATGCAAAAGAAGCGGAGGGTTTTGGGCAAAAAAGATCACCGAGCAAACACAATCCTCAATAAGCTTTCATTCAAAAATTATGATCGTAAAAGAAGAAAAAAAGGAAGGAATAAAAAGCCGACATTTTCTTCGGATAATCACCGAGAAAGGTATACCTAACATTTTAAATATTACAACTGAAAACACTAATAAAAGCCCTAGTCACGGCAATGTGGCACAATTTTCTCGATAAGCACATCGCGCAACAGCAAGATCTTCAACAACAGTGCTGGTATAGTGACATAGCTTACCCCGAAATAACTGCGACACTCCGCGTTCGTTGCAGCATACTCGCGGTGCGGCTCCTATTCGAGCCATCATGTCGAATTCACCTGTCCTCATACATTTTTCTCCCTTAATGTTAAAATCGCTAAGACGACCTTCTTTCAGTTCGTTATCATGATTTTTTTTAATGGGCTGCGAGAGGGAAGGCAATGTGCGTCCATACGTTCGCAGACAAGCCCATCCTCAGCGTGGAGCTGGGGCCGCCGTACCGCAACTCGAGCTTGGTCGAGGGTTCGGACGTGTTCCTCGAGTGCAAGGCTCGCGCCAACCCGCCGGTGAGCGACGTGGGCTGGCGGCGCGACGGCAGCGTGCTCGTGCCGTCGGCTGGACCCCAGGAGCTCGTGGTCAACGACAACTTCCTGGCCATCCAGAAGCTCGGCCGCCACGACTCCGGCAACTACTCGTGCTTCGCCGGCAACTCGGAGGGCGTCGCCGAGAGCGCCTGGTTCAGCCTACGCGTCCAGCGTAAGTCTCCTTCATCCGGGCGCTTTCAAAGCGGCAGGTTCCTTCACAGTTAGCCTTTATATAGCTTAGATTAGATTAGATTAGGGGCTCTACATGGAGCAGCTTTGGTTAAATACTTTGGGCAAAAAAATGGGCGTGAATCCCACCCATGAATCTTGCTGTAAGCTTTAACAAAAAATGAATAATTTATAACATAAAGTCAGTTTTTTTTTTTTTCACGGATAGAATACGTACGATTTACACCTACTACTCCGGTTTGTATTTTTTTAATCTGTATGCGAATTTCACTGCCAAGCTGATTGCAGGAACCGTCATTTCACGGTTCCTGAAATCAGGCATGGCGCCCTACCCGGGCGGACTTTTGACAGATGACGATTTGTTAGTTTATTTAGCCGGTCATCTTCTACAATTGGTATTCAATGTTAAAGGATAAGGCTGGAAGTGTGATATGTATGTATGTATGTATATATATATATATATATATATATATATATATACACATCTTTGTTGCGCCTTAAATATACACCACCAATGCCTTTTTAACAAATGGCAAGAACGATTTTTCTCATGGTTTGCTGGAACAGGTGCTTCGGATGATTATAATTCCTATTATGCACTCGTGTGTCCATTATCGCATTCTTTTATTCTAGCCTCTTTTTTTTTCCCTGTGAGATCTCTCGACGTCTCCCATCAATTCCATAGGGAATGCGAGTAAATACAGGCGAGTTACTGGCCCACACCGTCCGCAGATACCTATACATCATGGCTGGCGGCGATATTTGTCGAACGTACGGAGATGTAGTAGCTTGACACGTCGGTTCATCATGAAGGAGGGGAGCAACGTTCAGCGCGTGAAACAGGTATAGCATCCTCCCGAACCAAGACTAGTTTATCAACTCTGACTCTCTGCTCGAGCACCTCCACTATTTTCTAATTAGGCGAATTATCCAGAAACATCTTTACGTTTTAGTAACACCCTGGTGTTTTTTTTTCTTGTTTTTTTAGCTCAGACACAGGAAGTTGATTACGGTGTTTATACTAATTGCCAAAGAAGTACTAAAGAACCAGTTAGAGTAAACAAAAAAGGCGACTGCAGAAACAGGCTGTGGAAGGTAAAGTTATTACCTATAATTACCGTGTTGCAGCAGACTGAGCTTAGTGAAGAGAAGCGCCTGCTCTTTGTCCCACCGAATGGTTCAGCGAGGCAAGCACAGCCACTCCCGGGCTATCGGTTGGCCTCGGCGTGACGTGTGCAGAAGTTAACGCGCGCAGAAGTTAAAGCTCGCTCGTTGCTGGTGAAAATTTTCTTTGGGTGCAGGATAATGTTTACGACGCAGCGATGGCGGTTTGCGCCATAGGTTTCTTGGTAGCATCATCTGACTTTCAGTATAAGAGCGTAACACCCCGTTGCAGCGCGCCACCTGGCCAGTACCGCTTAATTAGCAGCAATGCTAATTATGCCCGCTCAAATTGGAAGGCAGCTTTACTTAGCTGCGCGAGACGTCGCCATTTATAAGGGGATGAAATTTTCGGGATTTGAAATGGTTTCACATCTGCTCGCCTGTGGTATTTCTTTTTTTTTTTTCCCTTTTATGTTTTGCGTCGTCAGTCAGCCAGTTAAAGGGCATGAACATGTTGGCGCTTCTAACTACACGTTAGTGTAGTTATAAGGCGGAAGGCGAACGTCCGTAAATATTTAAATACGCGTTTAGGTGCTTAGTACTTTGTACTATGCGTCAAAACTGCTTTAGCGTTTATCGTCTGGGAAAAAGGGTTTTCTGCGAGTTGTTTAATTTGAGACAGCCTGTTCCGACTATAAAAATCCAGGAAGGAAGCTGTAGGAAATGTTTTTCTCCAATGTCTGACTTTGTCTCCCGCGTTTTCAGATGTGCTTCACTGTATACTAAAGGTTCGGGCCCGCACATCCAGAGCTATTAGAGTGTCAGTGCTTATACATCCACTGAACCTTGCTACTTTATTCTAAACCGAGTGAAGGTATTCCTTATAAAGACGTCTGTTGCTGTTGCCCTAACTTGAGACGAGGTCAGGGAGAGTCTGCAAGAGATGGGCAGAAATTTTATTTCCACAGCCCATCCAATTTTATTTCACGTTTAAATGAACGACATATCTGTTTTACGTTTTCTGCAAGCATTTCATGCTTGCGAGATCTGCAGTACTGCCAGGACTGTGACTGTAAAATCGAAAACAAATATTTATGGCTTTTAACCTATGTGCCCTATTAAACTGCTTGAGAATTTATTTCATTGTTTTGATAAGCTACTTGTCCAACGTACCAGAGTGCGCTTGGCAGGATGTATCAGTCCTTTTAACGTTGTAAAAAGAACAGAACGGAAACAAGGAAGTTGTATCTTTACGAAAAAAGAAAAGAAATTGTTTCAGGTGGTTTCTTTTCTTATTTTTCCGCGCGTCTGACTTTTCTTACTTTTCCCCATATGGATAGAAACAATACTGCTTTGTGGTCCTTCCTAAAGAACGACTGTCTGCAGAACTTCCCCACAGGCTCTTCCGTGCCGTTCATCGAACCGTTAACTACAGGTCCCCAAGGCGTTAAAAGACACTCAACATGGGTAACGCTTACACATACATATATTGCTGTCTTTCTTTTTTATTTTATTTTTTTCCATTTTGCAAGATGAGCACATTACTCCAATTTGGAAAGACCTCCTACACAAAGAAGGCTTCTAGCAAATGGTAGCAAGCTCGTGGTATTTTTTTTTTTTTTATTCCTCTATGACGCTATATAACGAGTCGAAGAATAAATGTGCATACTGACAGGTTCGACGCAGTTCTGGTCACGAACGCACAAAATGTACACGTGCGTCTGAATTGACAATAATTAAGCTTCTAATGTCATTACCCAGGGACATCAGGCTGAGCCTCTGGAGAGCAATATCGGCGGATATATACCCTTGCTCTGCGACGTTTTGGCCCGAAAGTTGATTATCCCCAAGGCAGTGCTGGGCGGCCTCTTCACTGCCAGCGCCATGCAGTCGCTTACATCTTTCTTTGAGTGCGTGTGCGCGCGCCTTTTTTTTTTTTTTTTTTTTTCGTCCTCCCGCGAAGATCGGAAAGCGAGGCCGATGAAACAAAGGAAGGCCGCCGCCGCTCACCGGTGAGCGGCGGCCGCACCACCAGCGACAATGGGAAGACCGGCAATTCCGTCCCGGGTAGCGTACACGTGTGACGTCCCGCCGAATGAACTGCCTCCATCAAGCGCTTTCTCCTCGAGAACGCAGTAATGCTCTCGGATCTACCGCCGCCCCCCAACTCCCCCTCCCCGCACCATTCGGGGCGGGAGGTATTTGCTCTGCTCTCGGTCAGAGAACTTTAGCGAGTTGGCCCACCCCGACGGCCGTTTGGATTTGTTTGCGCCGGACAACACAAATAGGTTCGAGTCGTGCGCGCGTGAGCGTCGCGGGAGGCCACAGCGCGCGGATTCTCCGCGCTGACCGTGTGCGCTGGCTTAGGGGCCAGATTCCTGTTTTCCTTGACTCTGCTGGCGGCCGAGGGCGAGCCTCTTCTGCCGCTTTCTCCTCTGGCCGCGGTCCTGCGCTGCGCAAATTGCACCCCGGCCGCGGATCCTGCAGGAGTCGTTGTGCGCCGCCTGCTGGCGGATCCCGTGCGCCCACAACTTGGCGCACAGCTCGATGACTGACCGGTGGAATTGCCCCTCGTTTGAGAGAATGCGCGCGGGTCGGCCCCCCGCTTGTCCGGTCTTGATCTCGCCAACTTGATCAGGCCCGACCCAAAAGTGCCCCCTTTACCGTCACTTTTATTTTTTTCCTTTCCTTCCTGGCTGTAATTTCTGAAAGAAACGGGCAGGCGAAAAGCGACCCTTTTCTTGTTTTACTCGGCTTCTTTCTTTTCTTCCCTTTCTTTTTTTTTCTTTTTTTTTTCCTTGTCTTGCTTACATCTGGGACGTCGAATTTGTGCTGATGGCGCTTTGGACCCGTATGTGACCCCCTTGCGCTAGTGTGTTCGCGAGCTCACCAATTTAAAAAGGAAGAAGCCACTCTTCCGCAGTCGACATTTCACTCCAAAGAGCGAAGGCACTTTTGCAGCGCCTTGATGGTGAAGACTCGAGAGACTCGGTTGTTGCTGTACAGCGGATACGACGGGGGCGGCTTTTGTGTTTCTGGTCATAATGCACATATCTAACGACCTGTGCACCATATTTCAAAACGAGTTCGCTTGTAGCCTATACTTTTAGCACCAGGTACCAGTGAATTCAAGACCGAATCCATAAGTAGCGCTTAACGTGCGGGTCACTAGAACAATATTAAAGTGTAAAGTTATCCGCGTAACAAAAACAGAGTTAAATCAACAAACTTCTTCCATATTTAATTACGGCTGCAACAACGAAGATTACCATTGGCGGCGATACGTTAAGTACAGATCTTGTAAAGGGAATACCGTATTTTTCTATGTATATTTTCATAAAGGCCATAAATACTGGTGTCGCAGTGAGACATGCAGACGCCCTATCTTCGCGCATCAAGCGTATTATCTTTGGAATCGTATATTAAACTTCCTGGTTTACCGCGCTGCTCTAGCATTTCTTATCTTTGCCTTTTAGAAATTTCTATAATTCCGATTTCGTTCGAAGTAATTGGCTATTATTGGTCATCATCGCTTCTTTTTCTCTTCTTGCGGTATAACTACCACCGCCCATTCGATGCAGTAACTTTGATGTTCACTGCTTGCTTAGTATAATAAGTACGGACTAAAACGACCTTCACACCGCCAGCCTCATTTTCACTCGGGCGGGTCGCCCGCGCGAACGAGCAATTTCTCTCTCTCAGTGTAGCTCGCCCGGATATGTTCACATATGGTGCGTCGCGCAACGCCTACACAGATGCGACGTCTTGGAACACAACACCCGAAGGAGCTGATCCGCAGCAGCGACATTGAATGTGGGTAGTGCATATATTTGTCGCAGCGTCAGTTCGTCTAATTAGTGCCTAGAAGGAAATCTCGTGCTGAACGCGCAGCCGAAACACATTTCATGTGGTTGCTGTTCAAAAGCTACAACATCATAAAACTGATTTTCGGCCACACGCATAAAGACTGGGACTCTCGCCGCGTGTCCTGGAAGTGACGGGCGTAGGCAGGCGGTATGGCGACAAAATGTTAGGAAAAACAGCTTATTATGAAAAAAAAAAATTTCACAGAAGGCAAAGCAACAGTTAACGAGATCGGCTAGAATTAACTGTCGGCGGTCGTCAAATCAAATAAGATTACTCGAGCCCGTCGACTATTTCTGCATGCGTTATCGTAAATTCCAGAGCAGTTTGCGGCCTTCTCGTCGATTAGAGATCGAAGGTACTACAGTGGCAGCATTTTATAAGGATTCGTCTCGTTTTTTTTTTCCCTTCTTTTAGCGCTTCCTCCACCGCTGCATCGCCTTTATTGCCGGAATCGGCCGCTCGACACGACGAACTATACGAAGAAGGAAAAATGATGTCTGTCATTGCAATACATGGATGCAGTATTAAAAGTGCGCCTGCAATTTAATTATGATACCCCTATCAAGTGAGGAATACCGCTCATGAAAGGTCCAGTACAGCAAGCGTGGTCTTACTCGAAGGAGATTACGCTGAAAACAATCACCGATCAAAAGCAAAACATCACACGAAATGCGTACTGTGACGTAGACTCAATGGCGCCCAAACAAAGTCAAATACGCATACATAACGATCAGTTTCGATGGGGATATTCAAAGACAGCGGCCCAAAAGACGCTATCCGTACATTCTACAGAAGAACCCAAGCAAAGTTCGGGTACTCCAAGTGCGCGTTGCCGCCAACGCTATCTTTTGGTTCATTTTGGCGTATGCGCAAACACTAGCTGCTTGCGTCCGTTATATTTAAATGTTCCTGGTGTCCTGCCAACTATCTTGATGTATGCTCTTCGCATTACACCATGCTGCCATTTTACCAGGTGGCCGGGAGCCACCTGGTAATCCAGATGCTGGACATATCCAATCCAAATGCTGGACATATATTATCGAAGGAGATCGTCCAATGGTAAAGAGAACTTCAAAATTCCGCCCCAGGGTCTATTTTGACTAATAATTTTGATGTCTGCAGACGTATGAACGGAAGCAGATCATTGGTCGGGCATGTCGAACAAACTTCCCAAAACTGAAGAGCGCGTGGCTTGAGGACAACACGAGTGCTCACTGGTAGCCGAAGGATTTGTTTGTTATTGCATGCGGCAAAATACAGCGTGGCACAGAGGAATAAAAATGCATAAGTGAGGTAAACGAAAGCATAGAAGACGTACGGAAAATAACAAGCCATGTCAAATCTGTAACACCTGCGACATGGCGTGACACAAACAACCTACCGGAACGATAATGGCCGCACGACAAATAAAAGGGCAAAAGGAGTAGACGTGATAAGGAAACGAGACAACCTAAACTAATAGAAACCTGAAGGTGACGAGACGGTTGGGCTGCTAAAGCTTTCACAACAACAAAATAGAGCAGCAAATGACAGGACGGAGACAAAATTGGCCCGACACCAAGGAACAAAACAGAGGCTACCTCTCGGTAAAAAGTTGGAGGAGATAAGGGTGTACAAAAAAGAAACAAGCAACAAGAACAACAAAAACAAAAATAATAAGGCGAGGATAGAACCATGGTGGCGGCGGTCGCCCCGGGAGACGCTCTGAAGAGAGAAAAAAAAAAGGGCGAAGATGGGTTGGAGAATGCGGAGAAGGTATGACAGAGCGGCTAATTGCCGCTATGCCATTTTTAGGAAATAGCGTAGGACAAACAAACTGAGCAAGACATCCGAAACAACAGAAGGAAAGAAAAGCAAACGAAAAAAATTTTAACGTGTGGAAAGAGGAAAGGCCTGAAGTAAGTATGACCTACTTTAGTCAGCGTGATCGAGGCAAGGGCTTGGTGTCCTCAATATACTCAATCTATTGTTCACTGAATCCCATACAATACTTGCAGGCGCACCAGGGACCCTTCCTATTAACGTAAGACGCTTATGGACTTACCCGTACACACTGCCACATCATAGCGGAAAAAGCTGCCTTTGAAGGCGAGTCAGCGATCGTACGAACAATGTGGTGGTAGATTGTTGCTTAGTGGCGATTTCAAGACGTTCACCTAATCACTAGACGTCGGCTAGTCCTGTGTATCTTACTGTAACCATGCGACAGCAGCGCACGGTACATTATAGTTCGGAAAACTTCGTCACCTGCTCCGTGACGCAGTAACTCTCAAGTCAAGCGTCGTAGTGCACCAAACAATACAGGCCCGCGAGCCAGTTACGAGCTGAGAGAAACACGCGTATACGCCAGCCGTCTAAAACCCCCAACAACGCACGGGGAGCCCTCTATAGTTTTAAATCAGACGCAGCTTGCTCCGCGCATTCGGAGTGACCCCAGCGACCGACAGATATAGTCTCGAAATGACAGGCTTCGCGACGTTTTCTAGAAAAGCGAATGACTCAGAAGGGAAAATACGGAGTAATAGCCCCACCAAGTCGACGTTATGCTGCTAAAGGGAGGCTCAGCCGTGAGAGTAAATAGCCTCAGCCGTGAGAATAAATGAATTAATGGCTCGGCCAACTATAAGTCTTCATCTTCGTTATTATTGCTGTGAAAATAGCATAGTTTGTATCATTCAAATAAATGCGCAATGTAAACCGAGCGTCACCGTATTCCAGTTCTGTGCGTCAGTTTGCTTATAACAGCAACTGTAATGGAACATTCCCGCCCCGTGTTCGATGTCGAGGCTTGCCTCGTCGCGCTAGAGCACAACTACTGAAGCTAAGTGTTGGCTGTGTGAACGTGTGCGAACGTTTATACAGACAAGGACTTGTGGCCAGTCCATCGTGTACGTCTTGCGGTTGCTGCGAGACACTTCAGCACCTGATACTGGAGTGTCCCGATTTCAGTGCGCAGCGCATGTAACTAGTGAGGAACTATCATCTCCTTGGCCTGCGGTGTACGACAACAGACGAATGTTTGTAGCCCAGTGGTTGTGCGCCTCGACGCGATCAGGCTCATCGCGCTCTCCTTACTTTTCTAGAAGTAACGAACTTAGGGTCACATTTTTATCCCTGAAACTATTTCTTCTATTTAACATTCTTTAGTAGCGTGACCTGCAGTGACGGGCCCTACTGTGTGTTCTACTTTATTATTTGGGATTTGTGATCTCGCTCTTTCTTTCCTCCTTTCCTCCCCTCCTTCCTATCTTCCATTTCTATGTTTCTGTCTCCTCCTTTCTGAAGAGTAGGCAGGCATTGCGCCCCTTCTGGTGGCAGTTGCCAGCCTTGCTCGCCACTTTCCCTTGCTTGTGTATATGTTTTAAAATCAAACAGCAGCAACAACAACAAAAAATGTCGCAGTTTCGCCCGAAAGGCGACATAAACTTGGACGCATTCGCTTACTAACTGAATTAACAAGCGTGGTGTCAGCGCGCACAAGCAAACATGAATAGATCACACTGAATGACCGCAGACAACGACTGTCAAAATGCTGGCAGCAAGCGCAGCCGCCGCAGCGGGCGAAGGTTCGCGCGGTCTATCGCTTCAAAGGAAACTGAGCGGCGAATGCACAGCGCATACAAAGGTCAGAGCCGTGTGGAGACAACAGACGGTGCGGTCGACCGCCACAGCCGCGGGCAAAGTACGAGCGCAGTTGTTGGCAGAGTAGAAGCTGCGCCCCCCCCCCTCCCTCCCCCGCTGCCTTCCCGCTTTCTTGCTTTCGCGTGGGAGATTGAGCGGCAAGTTCCCCTTACGCCCGGTTGCAAGATACGCCTTTGGTGCCGGAGCACGATGTCGCCCCGCTTCCCTCCCTCCCATACCCCCATGGCCTTTCGCGCGGCGGTCGCGTTTGCTTTCCGCCGTGCGTTCGCTCTTCGTGATATAGCGCGCGTCCCCCGCGCGCTTTCGCTCGCGGCCCTTGGACTTTATACGGAACCTCACGGCGACCGCGACGGCGACGACAGAAATCCGGTTGAAGTGTCCATATAATTGCTATGGCAATAAAACAACAACAACAATAAATAATAATAATAATAATAATAATAATAATAATAATAATAATAATAATAATAATAATAATAATAATAATAATAATAATACGGAACATGGAAATCGGCACACGCTACAGAGGAACGTAGGTTAAACCTAATCAGGTTTTGTTTTGCTTGCT
Organism: Dermacentor silvarum; assembly: GCF_013339745.2. Taxonomy (NCBI): domain Eukaryota; kingdom Metazoa; phylum Arthropoda; class Arachnida; order Ixodida; family Ixodidae; genus Dermacentor; species Dermacentor silvarum. Next base: position 64,306,653 of record NC_051154.1, on the reverse strand, counting down.
CGCTTACTTCATTGCTTGCTTCATTTCTCCGGAGTAGGAGGTATGAAAAGGGTTTGTGGAATTGCAACAATAGCGGTTGCTTTGTACCAAAAGATATAGCTCTATACAGTGCAGAGAAATTATAGTGATCATTTTACACATATGGTCTAATTAATTGGGCATGATATATATAACAGTTCAAAATTACAAGGCACTTGGATAATTTCTGAAAGTTATTGCAGACAACACAATAGATAGAAAGTAGGTAATCAATGCAATATTTCTTTTCTTTACAGTTGTGCGGAATATATTAAACGCAATAAAAATGATTTAAAAAGAATAAAACAGCTGGAGCGGTAACTGAGAATGCGGTAGCAGTTCAGCGCGCCAGTAAAATCGGGGGCCGAATTCACATAGCTTTTTTTTTTGTACAAACTTTTCGTGATTTGTACAAACTTTTCGTGAGCCTTGGCTAATATTCTGGCCATTAACATGGTTTTGAATTGTTTTGTGAACATGGGGCCAGATCCGCTTAAAGCTTGTACAACTAACTCCATCGGGTAGTCAATTCCATTGCCTTATCGTGAGCGTGAACTTGGAAAAGAGAAGTTCCAGCAGCTATTTTCTTTATTTATGTTTCGTGTATCGGAAGGTGAAGATAACAACCTCTGTGGACCGCACTGCGGTTCGAAAGCACATCTCGTAAGAAAAATGTAATTCGAAGGAAATGGCGTCGCGTATCTGTATAATGTCCGATCAGTTCAGCTGTTTCTGTGTGTCACTCCCACATTCGAGCGGCCAAATTCACACATTTCTCACGTTAAACCGGTTCTTAAAAACAGGCATCGGCCAATGACCACGCCGAACATATTGTTAGCGACCGAGGCCGACCAATTGTACAAAGTTCTTACGAACGAAAACCTTTCTGATGTCGGGGCCTGTATTCACCCAATTAGTCTTAGATAAGGGCTGCCCGCGATTGGCCGCCGCTACGCCGATCATTTCATTATTATGTAGATTTCTTTCATGACTAATCAATCGTGATTGATCAATCAATCACAATTGATTTATTTATTTATTTATTTATTTATTTATTTATTTATTTATTTATTTATTTATTTATTTATTTATTTATTGGTTGGTTGGTTGGTTGGTTGATTGAATGATTGATTGATTGATCACAGCCCTTTCCACTCACATTGCCAAGGCCTGACTGCCAGATATGCGACGCAAATAGTAATTCCACATAAGGAGACGAAGCAGATAAATTACCCCGGCTCATGCCAGCCAAGAAACGAAAAAGAACGCAATCACGCGTGGCACTAACGCACGCGCAGCCAGCAAGCAGCTTGAGAAACGCTCTGCGGATTATCCCATCTCCTGCAGATGTTTGATCTAGCCGTCGCAAATCGATTCTTATTTCGAGCTAAGCTCCTGGCCCTCGGTGGATGCCATTTGCAGCCCGCCTTTTGCTGAATCGTTCCACACCAAAGGCGGCTTAGGCAAGAGCCATTCCGCGCAAGCGAACGCCAAATATCAATAGAACCCGGAGCGGACATCATTTAAATGGCGATAAGCCGCGCTGCGACAATTGGGTCTCGTACTCGGTTCCCCTTTCGCTGATGTTTAAAAGTTGTACGGCAAGGCAATTTCCGCAGCGCTCCTTTTTCATTTCTTCGGTCGCTACGTGGAGGCGTGTTTCCACGTAATTGCCTCGGCTGAAAACGAGAGGCGTGACCGTGTGTGCTTAAATATCGCGGGTGGTTCTGAGGCCGGACACCGAACACGCGAAGTCGTTCGATACCGAAAGTTGAATGCGGCGGGAAGCTTTGCTTTTCAATAGGGAATGATTTTTCACGGCAAAAACGCTGTTTCAGAACAATACACTAATCGACTGGGCGTTTTCGCTGGAAAGGAGGCAGGGCCATACAATAAGGACACGCTGGTTCTCATCAGTGAGTCGTTTGTAACGCTACATCGGACGCTGGAACTGCGCATATATGCTACAATCTGCAGTAACGATTCGGCTATGTAAGTTTAATTTCTCAAAATTGCGAACAAGAATGCACCGATCATCCGCGGGATATTAGGACATGAAACGCGACGCACATATTGGATTCTTTAGGCACGCTAATTTGTATATATGGCAGCTGTTAAAAAAAAAGCTAATAACGATGCAGCCGTTACAACGCGTCAATGAAGCGTGTAGAGGCATTGAGGCAGTTTTTAGGCCCAGAGGCACGAAAAACGTCACGACTTGTGCCTTTTTCGAGTCCTGTCTTCTCACTGCGCTACATGGATATGAGTCTGGCGGCATAAAGCGGCACCGAACAGCGCGGAAGGTGTCTTTTCGTTCATTCAGGAGTCGTGCCAACAGAAAAACACAAGCTCGTAATACCTCGGCGACGCGAAGCCAGGGGCAAAATAATGAGTGAGGGATCTGGAGAAGGACCAATAAAAAAGTGACGCTCAGCATGCTGGTCAAAAGAAAACAACTCCCAAAGAATCGTAAAACACGCAGCCAGAGTGAGAGAAAGAGGAGCGAACCGAAGAAAACTTGATGAGTCTTGCAGCGTATCCTCCACGTCTTCAGTTGATCGTCGAGCGCTCAACTCCGAGAGCGTTCAAGGGAGGACACTTTGAGCAAGCTGTTTCTGAGACGCTCGCTGCTGCGTTTCGCTTCTGTTCTGCTTTTCTATCATAGGCTGTTCTGCTCTGTCCTCGGCGCCCCGAAAGCGCTTTTCTATTTATTTTTCTCTGAAGTTCCAGTTTTGTTCTCACCGGTGCGATTCAGTGAAGTCGTGCGAAGTTATTGCAAGCAAGAGGAACATCATTTCAGACCCAGGAGGTGATATCAAGTTCGCGATTCCTTTCGCTGCCCCCTTTTTTCTTCTTTCGTAAATAGTTGGCCGTACACATCAGCTGCAGCGAAGAGCTCTTATATGCATTTCTTACTTTTATTACATTGCAAACCTTAGGTCTTGGCGACATGTATTCTATATTTATTGGAAGCGCAGCCGTCTTCGACTTTTATTTTTGCCGGTGGGCTAGTTTGAGGAAACACCTTTGCGCACTGTGTATCTGCAAGGAATTCTGATTCGACCTTAGTCTACAAGGTTGGCTAGTCTCCTTGGTGAAGAAAGTATGTGATTCTGAACATTAAATATTACCAATGCGCGTTTTGGTGTTCGAGAAGTTGGCCTCAATGTAGCGCTGCGCCACAGTCAGTAATGCCTCGCTGTATCTACTTGCTTTATTGTACTGTGCGATATTCATTTTCTACGTCAGCTGCTGAATCACTATTAGGAAGACAAAGATGCTGCAGCAAAAGTAAATTTAAAGCATGGAAAAGAAGAAAACAAATGTAATTGTTGCTTGCCGTGTTTCTCGAAAGCTACCACAACGCATAATTCAATATTAAGCCAAACTAAAAAGAAGTGCAAGGTGGACACTTGTACAAACTAGGGGGCAACAAGGATAGAGCCCCATCCCTGCTCTCGACATCGGCAAGCGCCCATGTTCAGCGTTGGGAACAAGGCTTGACTTATTGCTGTCGTCCTTCTTTAAAACTGTAAAGCTTTTTCCTTCAACGTTAAAAAAATGATCTGTCTGCCTCAAAATAACATAAATGTGTTAATAACTAGGATAAAGAGAGAGAATTTTATTTACAGGATAGGCAGCCAGGTAGGTACAAGCATCTGCACTCTAGCCTTCTCTACACTGAAGAAGGGGCTGAGGATCGTCCTGCCCCTTCTTTCATATTCTGAGATCCTACAACACCTCCGGCTGAGTAGACGCACTTTACCCCCGCCTGATCCCAAATTAGATAAGGCAACGCAGGTAGCATGGAGACGCTTACAAACATTGTCCTTTCCAAACCCTTATGTATTATCAAAGATAGATTCTATGACATACAATCCGCAATGCAAATTCTGTCCCCAGACGGCCAAATTATACCACATGGTCTGGGCGTGCCAACACAATCCGCAAATATCGGCCAATCATAATCCGACGACAGTCGAGTGGGAGGCGGCCCTGTCCAGCTCGGACCCAGAACAGCAACAAGCCCTGGTCAACCGAGCCCGGATGGCGGCAAAAGCCAATGGTCTTCCGGACTATATAGGAGGTCCGACCACAAAACGGCCATTAATTTTCAATAATAAATGTTTTATTCTCTTTCTCTCTACACTGAAGAAGAGGAATGGGGAGTCAAATAGGGATAAGGAGGAGGAGGGAACAAGGCGGTGCGCATAGCGCATTACACAGCGGCCCTGTTAGAACGGCGCTTTCGATCTAAAATCACACAAGCATACCAGTAAGGTCTTTGCTGTATGCCTTGTTGTCGCAGTGTAAGGTCGCAGTGTGAGGGTGTGAGGTGTCGCAGTGTGAGGACAGCGCCCTGCGATGGTGCAAGGTTGCCTGCCGATGCTAAGAAACCGCCCAGTGTCCTTCTGTCCGGCGCCTCCGCTGAGCAAACAACTCCAATAAAAAGGAAAAAGAAAGATGAATTTAGAAGAGAATGGAAAACAAAAAAAAAAAAATCCGGCAGAGCCCACCTCACGATGAATGCCGACATGACTGCAATTAGCATTGAATCAATGTACCGACACAGTGCATTGCAACCGCCGAACCGCGTCGTGTTTCAGGCGTGTTTGCAGCCAGGACGCTCTCTCATGCTTCCCTCGGGACACGCAGCGCGATCTAGCGCCGCCGCAGCGAAGTCCCCGCGTGGCGCGTTTGTGAATATATGTTCAGACAAAATTATTTCAATATTTATGACGCGGGTTTGACTCCGCCCACCACCAGAAAAGTTTAAATGATTTCTTTTTTTTTTTTTTGTCATCGAAGAGCGGCACGTACGCAGCGGTGTTACAGCGATTAATTGAAGAACGACGCATACCCGGTTACACATACCCAGGGACTCGAGTTGATGTTATTCAATGAAGAGTAGCCCATACCCAGTTGCTCATATCCAGAAACCCAAATTCGCATCAAGGAGGTTCATTGAAGTGCGTGGCACATACCTAGTTCAACGTATGCAGTGATCCAAGTTGGGCTCAACGGGGTTCGGGTAAGAGCGGCACATAAGCAGGGGCACATCCCCAGTAATGCAAGTTGGCGTGAAACTTGACTGATGAGCGGCGCATGCGCAATGTCACATACCCGTCACCCAAGTTGGCCTGACGATTGGTTTCGAAACCCGGTTCCCTCATTCCCTCATCACAGCAACCCGACGCCCATGGACTTGGCCCTCTGGCCTGCTTAAAGATGGGTTGAACGCGCGTCAATGTTTATGGATAAAATCAAAGCAAGAAATGGAAGCCAGTTACGGCGAAGACGGATTGAGTGCTCTCAAAGCCAGAACACAAGAAGCGCAAGCGATTGTTTACGAACGTCGAAGGCGCCAAACAAATGCGCCGTTCTGGTGATATACCATTAGCAGCCCCATCAATTTTCTTGTCCTACGACAATCAACACGAAAAAAGCCATTGGGTGATTTGATTGTCACCGAGTCCCCAGCAGCGTGTATACGGAGCATCGACATCACATCGCCCCCTTCCAGCGCGTCGCCGCTCTTCTATTTCGACGCAGAAATATACGCCGCCTCTGTCAAAAACCACCTTTACGAGTCAAGCGCCGTTAGAAGAGCACGTGTCACTCTTCAGCGTCGCAGAAAGCCCAGCCGCCGCTGTGTCCTTTGTTTATGTAGGTTTTCTTCTCTTGGGCCGCTTTCGAAAGTTCTACCTTTCTTCTTTTTCTCGTAAGATCAACCAACTTTTGCCACATGCTTTTCATTAAATGACGCATCATGTGTATGCACCAGGAGCTGTAAGACGTTTATGGTCCACGTAAAGAAACCTGTGCTCCCGTACCTCGTCGAAAGGTTCAGCGTACCACAGCAACGAAAAAGCCGAAGTAAGCCAAAGACAACAGCCACCGACGCAAGGCACGGCGTGTCTTCTCTTGATAAGGCACACGTGCAGCAATACAGACAGGCGCAAGAGCCAAAATCAAACGCGCATTGAAGTAAGCCCGCGTCAGCTAGTCACGCAGCCAGTCTGGCAGCATGCAAGACGCGCGAACGTCAAATTGGGCCCGTAACTTTTTGTTCGGCGGGGTCTATGCCCGGCTTGCTTACAGCCGAGGTGCGAACGAAGGGTAAACAAGGTTTTCTAACCCTCTCTAGCAATTTTCAGTTTTCCTTTTCAAATTCATAACAGGTGCAGAGGCTTTAAATCGAGAAAAAAATTTCGCTCGAGTCGGCACGTGTCATTTGAACAAAAAAATGTTTTCTTTCGTACGTCTTCTGCAACTTGAGTGCTGCCCGAAATTCGTAACGAGTGTTCCAATCGAGAGAGAACGTTGGAAACGATGTTTGGTGTCAAGCACGCGTCGTTTTTTGGCGAAAAACCATAAATGCGAGCCCGCGAGCATTTTCTTTTTCCATCTTTTTTTTTTTTTTTTATCTTAATTCCGCGAGCCATGAAGGGAAATGGTTAGCTGCTCTCCATACGTTTCCGTCGCCTTACGCGCACGCGTTTGCTTATTTTCGACGGCATTCCAGAGGCATGCTTCCCGAAACGTGTTTTCTCTCTCCGCTGACTTTGGCAGCGATAAATATTTGACACACTCGGGGGTCTCTGGCCAGAGACGACTGAGGAAAACCGTGTCAGGTCACTTCACCGCACCAACATAAAGGGCAGCGCTCTGCGGACTATTGTTTCGATCGAAAGCGCGATGCCCGAACAGCTTTGAATATAGAAGGAAAAACGAAAGTTCAATCTAAAAATATATATGCGTGTGCCTCGAAGGGGGGTACAGCAGGCAAGCACCAAACCGGAAGCTTCCGGCCTTTTCTTTGTCAGTGTCGACCTTTCTGCCGGCACTTGTTTAGAACGGCGTTCTTAACGCCGTTAAACCGAGCCGACCATGTCTCCCCGTCCATATATACACTTCTCGCGGCCTAACTCTCTGCCCTTGTGACGTTTTTCCTTGGCCGGCTTCTTCCACTTCCTCTCAATATACTCTTTTTTTTTTCTTTTTTTTTTTTGCATTTTGACGGTTCGGCTGTCTTTGGCAGCCAGCTAAAGCTCAACGCCACTGAGACTTGGCGGTGGCGTAACGGTGAAAGTTCCGGTGGTGCCTTTTCTCAGCTCCCCGTTTTATGGCCTTTATTGCGAGATGGGAAGCAGCGGTAAAAATTTCTGCCTTCCTATGAAAATAATAGCGCGGCCCTTTCCGACAACCTGGCAGTGGCGACAAGGTTTACAGCTCCCACTGGGCTTTATTTATTCTTTGCTCGTCTCTCTCTCTCTCTCTATCTCTCTCTCTCTCTCAGTTGGCTGCGCACTTGTTTCCGGTTCACTACGCTTCTGAATGCGTTCAGTGCCGGTGCGGTAAATCTGGCCACTCACTTACATTCCTGCTGACGCGCGCAATCGCAGCGCTCCCAACCCGTGTTCCCCGAGCACTGTCGTTTCACTTTTCTGTTGTAATATTGTTTTCGGTTCTACGCGCTCGCAAAACATGGGGTCGGCGAAAATATTTGGCCGCTCGCCTATTTGCTGGGCGACAGCATACATATCCACTGGCAGTGGTTGCTTCACCTGCAACGCGTAGAATCTGGGTTTCCGCCTCTTTTACGCTCACGTGCGGTATGGTATAAGACATGCGCTCACTATCTGTCCATCCGAGTCCCTGAGTCTCGGTTTTTTTTTTTTTTTTTTTTTTAAGCAACAAAACATCTCTCGCAGTAAAAATCGAAGCGCTTACCTAGAAGATAACAAAGTCGGACTGCTTTTTTTTTTTTTTTTGCTGTTGTAGTTGTTTTGCCAATTTTCTGAAATTTCCCTCTTACTGCGCTGAAAGTGAGAAAGAAAATTTGAGCAGGTGGCATTGTCTTTGTTACACGGAACAAATTTTTGTTCCAGGTCGGCTGAGTTCGCTAATTCAGCTCGTTCTGTCAAAGTTTTGCTTGTCGCATCTGTCCAACCAGCCTTCTTTGGCGTTTAAAGATCATGATCATCACCAGCTTAATTAACCCCACTGCAGCACAAAGGATAAATTTTCAAAATTTTATATTCGATTGCCACGGCCCTTTGTCAACCACAGAGTAGACCATGGTATTTCATTTTTTTTTTTTTTACAAAAGAGTTGAAGGAAACGTTTCCTTTCTCTGAGAATTATATGTGCTCAAGTTGCGAATGAGCAACCCAGTCAGATGAAGTAGTGGACTTAGTCATAATTTAGTGGACGTTGTGATGCTTTAAAGAGAACTATATAACTGAGATTTCTCTATATTTTCATAAGTTGATCATACTATTGGCAGATGTCGGAATGTACAGATAGCTTTTACTCAATTGAATTGAATTCTGCGGTCTTACATGCCAAAACCACGATTTGATTATGAGACACGCCGTAGTGGGGGCCTCCGGATTAATTTCGACCACCTGGCGTTCTTTAATGTGCACCTGTAATGTACGGATGTTTTTGTATTACTCCCCCATCGAAATGCGGCCGCCGCGGCCGGGATTTGATGCGTGACTTCGCGCTGAGGAGCGCAACGCCAAAGCCACAAAGCAACCACGGCGGATCTTTCATTTTTCAAACATTGCAAGGTTTCGTATAAAACATTCGGCCGCAAAATCCTGTATATTTGCGCACGTGACGCATTGTTTGTCGAGTAGAATCTATTTACTCGCCTAAATTCACGCCTGTTCATGGCGTGACTCTGGGAAAATGAAGTTCCGATAAGTCTTCACTGGAACATCAATGCATTTCGCCACAGAATTTGAGCACGTATTTCTTTGAACAGGTGCCGAGTACAGAACTCTGGATATGAGTTCATTACTGCTCGGGCTTCAATTCCGCAATGGTGACATGTGTACAAAGGTGAATAATTAGAAAATAAATTAGTAAAATTTTGTTCGTTAGCTAACACCACACTGCGATTCTTTTCTGTATATATAGTAACGTTCGCCTTCCCAAGTAATCCAGCAGACCTAGAAGAATTCCGCTGTCTGCCACAGGCAATGTCTAATAGGTCTGTTACCACTAATAAAAAAAAATAGGTCACCTAGTCCATAGTTATATCAATTAAGCCCCTTCTCATAGCTACGCACAAACAAGATTTATTCCGGCGCTTCGGCAGTGCCACGGTCTTTACGTTAAAGTCCAGACCACGGTCGAAATGTTCAAATAAATTATTTTGTCGATTTTTTTTATATGGCCTCGGTCAATTGCATATTTATTTAATTTTATTTATTTATGATAAACACACTTTCTTCAGCATCCGACGGTTTGGCTTATTGCCCAGCCCCTTTATTCGTCATATACTCATATACGACGATTACATGACGCCCGTTTCCAAGTCTCCAAGTTTCTTCTCTCGAAGAAGCCACGAATGCACTCCTTTGCGTGTTGTTTCTTTCACCTCACCCAGGAAGCCTTTGGCCCAGCGCTATTCCACCTTTCCCGTGGTACCACGTTCCGTCCAATTGTCACCCAGCCACCACTATAAGGTATACCGCAGCGTTCAAAAGTACAGTCAGGAGTCCTACGAAAAGAAATACTTTAATGAAAGTTCTCGTATCAAAAGTAGGACGGCCGAAATCGCGCGTTTTATTTATGCGCTCTTTCTCTCGGTCGCCGGTGCCGCCGCCGCGTATACTGTTCCACTTTTCTCTGGCAGCCGTGGTGGCTCCCCTGTGTCGGTGCCCACTCTGGTTCAGGTGTCGTAGCGGCATCTGCGTTTCGCCCGCCTCTGCCATTTGCTTTCTACCAGCGTGCGGCCCACGACAAGCGCTCTCTGGCTCCACCCCTTCTCCGCCTCCTTCTCTTGGCGCCATTTTGCTCGGCAAAGTTTTTCCGCAGTTTCAGCGCCGGTACTCGCACACGCAGAGCGAGGCGCTGAGATTGTGTCTTTTATATTTTTTTTTTCCCCTCTGTTTCCTGGCTCGTTCATTGTCATCCCCCCCCCCTTTCTAGACCCCGTCGCTCGCGCAGTTTCTTCTGCTCCCATCCTGCGTGTGTGTGCGCACGTGTTCTCTTTCCCTGACCTCTGTGTCTTTCTGCTGTCCCACTCTGGAGCGCACTGCTCTTATTTCATTTCTTTTTTTTTTTTTTTTTTTTGTAGCTGCAGCCCTTCCGCACACTTAGCGGTTACGGCGTTGTCATTTGCGTATTTGTTCTACCGTGCCTTTTTAACAGCCCGACGTGATCGAAATATTCCCCACGGATATGCCGCTGTAATATTGATTTCCCAGGCACAGCTACGTCGATGCCGTATCAGGCGCGCCCGTGCACGCGTGGTTCTCACTTTTTGTTGTTGTTGTTGCTTCTTAAACGTCGGCGTCGCTGTCGTTGATGTAAGCTCAGCGGCGGGCCGTGTTTGTTTCTCTTTCCCACTGGCCCCTTACTCTCCTGCATAAAGAGTTGTGTGCGGGACGAAAGCAAACACGTTTCTTTTTTCTTTTTTTCTCAGGGGTGGTTTAGGGAGCGGTGAGGTGGATGGGTGCCGTGGAAACATAACCAGAAACCACAGGGGCTCCTTGTCTCGCTCGCTGGGCGGAACAAATAGACGACCACGAGGTCACACACTCGGCGGCTAGCAGCGCCGGCGGCCCATAGCTTTCTTTGTCCTCTTTTTTTTTTTTTTTTTTTTTTCTCGCTCCCTGCTTTCGGCCGTCTGCTTTTGTCTTTCATCGGCTCGTTAGCAAATAAAGCAGACCCAATAAGCCAGGGGGGACGATGTCCAATCGGTCCTCGGCGACGGCGCCTGCTCGGGAAGCGCAGCAGAGGTTCGCCAATCGATGGCTCCGACGATATGCTTTCATTAATCTCAACGAGTGGTGGCTCACTCGTAGGGAGCCGACTCCTTTTCATCCCGAGCTCGCTCCTTCCTTTCTTTCCTCCTGGCCAGCGTTGATCGTTCGGCCTGTCTGGCCTTTAGCCCACTCTGCCGTGCGGCCCCTCTCCTGTCGTCCGCAGGCACTCGCTGACGTCGCACGGTGTTGTTGTTGTTGTTGTTGATGTTTCCCATTATGCGCTGTTGTCATTGCCGCCTGAGCGCTAAATGCTCAGAGCCGGTGCTCCCCCTCCGGCTCCCATCAACGGGATCTTGTCGCGGCGAAGTGACTCTCACGTATAGTGATAACGACACGGTTGGATAATATTAGCGAGACCTGTCGTATCGAATGGGAAACGAGCGGGGCAAGCATGCCAGTTCCCAACGATCAGGTTCTTATTCCAATGCACGGAACTCCGCAAGAGCACGTAGGCTCATCATTACCGCTCTGTACACGTATACTTGACTCCCATTTGAACAGACAAGGGTAATGCGGGGTAAAGCACTGCACGGGCTCGGGCTTACCCGAAAGCCCGGGCCTGGCCCGGCACGTGGGCCGGGTCGGGTAGAGCAGTTTTTTCACGGGCTCGGGCCGGGCTCGGGCACGGCGTGTGCTTTTTGACCCGGGCCCGGGCCGGGCTCGGGTTTTTTGACGCGGGCCCGGGCCGGGTTCGGGCTTTCTGGTGGTGCGCATGTAACGTGCAGCGAGTTATTCTCGGACATCTCAACTCTGGAAAACATGTATTTTTCGGTCTCGGGCCGGGTTCGGGCCGGTTTCGAGCCGGGCTCGGGCCGGGCTCAGGCCTAAGGTAAAGGGGTGGCGGGCCGGGCCGGGCGGGTAACGTAGATTATTTCCGGGCCCGGGCCGGGCCCGGGTCTCGCCACAAAGGTTTTGATCGGGCTCGGGCGGGCAGCCCAACGTAAAAACGGGCCCGGGCCGGCCCCGGGCTGAAAAAATCGGCCCGTGCAGTGCTCTAATGCCGGGGTATAAAACATTATTGATTACTTTAATCAGTAAGATCTTCTGTTTAACTCGTACCTTCTTCGTTTGCTCTAAAGTTACGTATAAGATCAAGTTTGCAATACATTTCAAGATGGTCAATAGAAAGACCGTTTAATTAACGGAGCTAACACTACCAGTGTTGTTGTTCTGTCTTTCGCGTGCTATCAGAATGATCGTTTTTTAATATAATGGTTAAATATGTTTTGCTGAAATACAAAATGTTTGGTTCTTTTCATGAAATACGCCTTTGCCTGGTTAGCCGTTGCAATAAAGCGAATGTCAACAGAATAACACCAACAAGAAATTCTTTAAACAGCTTTGTCGTTGCCTTATGGTACAACATATCGACATTCTTCGCATCGTTAAGCGCCAAGAGTAGAACCCTCGCCTCACGGAATCTGTATGTCAGGCGCTTGTCGCATTTCTTGCACAGCTCACATATATTGGCCCTGCAGTGAATCTGTCTCTCACTACCCGTTGGTGGAGGTCAGGGGGCGGCTCGGAAATGTCTTTAGAGCATACTCACACCGGTTGCGCTTATTTTTTTTTTTTTTTCCTCGTAAGAAAGACCACGGATGTCCTTTCCGGCTTGATCAAATTTTGCATGTGAGATGGTTCGGACATGTGTAACTACTGCACACTGCAGTTGGCGTCTTTCAGATTAGCTAACGTGAAGCATAAAACGCTTGTACACCACCTCGTATCTCGCAAACATATGACGGATCCTAAGTTTGACACCGTTAATACTCTCGTCAGGTTAGGAGAACCGAAAATTGTCTCACTCCATCCCCGCAGACGCAAGTGCTGAGCACTCGGTTGCACGAACCCTTTTTTTCACTAAACAGTCTTTAATACGCGTATACCTAGTCGTGCTCATCTAGTTAGCGCTACTGCTTGTCAAATATGAACTTCTACCAGTTAACATGCCCAACTTTAATATACTGCTCTCCTTACCCTGATAGCGCTCCGTTTGGAGTCCTCAATATCTCAGCGAGTTACTGCAGTTTTTTTTTTTTTTTCTCGTAAAATTAAAAAAAAAAATCTAACTGCAATCTAAAAAAGAATCCGTACCAGCGCGAGTGGTTTTAGCACACTGACTCGCCGGACAGATTATGAATTTCATATTACTGACCCTGTACGTACAGTCGCCAGCAAAAGTTTGGAGACCACTGCATCAGCAAGAAATTTAAATATATTCAAGCGCAGCTCCGCGGCCTCGAATTGGATTAATATGTTGTATTGGTGAAACACGTGCACGTAGGCGTGCGCTCTTGATTTCAGCTGGAATGCCCAAGCTGCGAAAAAAAAAATCGTGGCACCTTTGGTCCACAAGCTCTTGCCCGCGACTGTACATCTAAACAGGCTTCGTCGAGTCAAGGTTGCGTACGGTGCAAATGAGGAGGGGATAAGTCTTCAACCAGCTGGCTTGATAATATAGATTACGCTGCATCGCCAAGTTATTTTCACAGTGAATTTACTTGTGCGGTGGCCGCGTGATGGCGTTAGAACGCCGAGTTCCGCTACCGTGCAGTGCGCAGACCACTCAAGCTGCTGCGGTCTACAAGTTCAGTTCACATTTTTTGGTTCACTGTTACTAATTTAAGAGTTGTTGGCGTCTTTAGCTGGCCCCGGCTACTCTTCGTCGCAGGGCAAACAAGTAATGAATGCACAAAACGCAGAAAAGGACACTGAAAACAGTCTGAAAACATGAACAGCATGCAGAGTTCCACACACGAGTCAAGGAAGCCACAGAAGAATTCACAAGGACACGCACAAACATGCACAGTTTCGTAAACATATGAAAGCATATTGAAAAGCATTTGAAACCACTCACGTAAGTTCAGTTTTGCAGACGAGCGAACCAACGCAACTACACATAACTTCTTAAGATACTACTAATACATAACTGCATATACTATATGCGGTTAAGTTTGTTATATAACAGCCTAAACACATATATATCTGTTCAGCCAAGATGTTCAACGAAAAAAAAAAAGATAAAAAACACCGTTCGAGATAACATTCTAAGACCTACGATGTTCGGTTGTCTGACCTCTGGAAACCCAACATCGTAGGTTTTATAGTTGTATCTTGCAAGGTGGTTTTTAAATCTGTTTCTTGTTGTTGTTGTTGAACAGTTTGGCTAACGTTAACTGTAACACGCCGTAGTTGTTGTATTGAGAAATTTGTAACAGTGGACACGAGGATTAGTACAACTCTAGGCTCTTGGCATAGATGGCTTGCACTGACCTCATTGTAGCCGCCATGTTGGCGCACCAACACGATGATAAGCTGGGTCCGGAACCTCACGTGAAAGCTTTCAATAAACTGGATTGGACTGAAGTGCTCGTAGTCGCCATGCTGGTGCCCCAAAACGGTGATAAGGTGGGTGCGTGACGTCACGTGAAAGCTATCAATATTCTAAAACGATTTCCTATTTTCTAAAGGAATATTTTACAGCTCTGGATCTAGCAGCACATGCACGCATGTCCTGGAAGACATTTAGTGGACATGAAATGTAATGTTTTATACATGGTAACGTAATGTAACGTCCTTTTATACGTGCCATGCGCACTCGTTCCGTTAACAACCATGCTTTCAACACGTTCTCTTTCTCACCTTGCTCCCTCTGAACTGCAGACGCGCCAGTGTGCAAGCAGGACTCCGCTGTGGTGTACGTGGGCTCGCGCGGCGACGAGGTGCAAGTGGTGTGCGAGGTCCTAGCGCATCCGGACCTAGTGTCCTTCCAGTGGAGCTTCGACGGCGGCGGCGACGGCGGAAGCCGAGCGATCCATTCGGGCTTCAGCGGCGACCGTGCCACGCTGTCGAGCGTGATGCGCTACACGCCGCTCACGGAGGCCGACTTCGGGACGCTTCTGTGCCGCGCCAACAATAGCGCCGGCCACCAGCGGCGGCCATGCGTCTTTCACATCGTGCAAGCGAGTGAGTGGACCAAGGTTCTCCGTTGCGAGTCCGTCTATCGTGCGCGAGAGAAAAAATAGGAAACATCCTCGGGGCTTACACGCATCATTAGACAGTTTTAACAGAGCGCCACTTACACTCCACCCTACTCACATTTCACGCGCTGAGAAACTGCAGGGAACTACGTATATTTCCTGCTTCAAAAGCGTGTCTTGCCGAGAAGCGACTGATACGCTATCTGATTTGCTGCAAAACAACCAAGAAGCCATGTTTGCGCACCCTGAGCCGGCATTAGCGCTGAGCGCACGCGCACTAGCGTTCAGGCTAAGTGGCTGTGCGAAAATTGCTAGCATACGCCGGTTTGGGCGGAGCAGGCCGTTAAGCGTTTAGCTGAAGCTCTGTATTGTACGAACTGCAAGTGACAGTGCAAGTTGCGTTAAGATTACTTGTTTCCCAAACTTATCTTGCAGGCCTCTGCGAGTCATCTCGTATAGCACCGGCCACGTGCGCCGCTTCTCACACGGGACGTTCTTGCTCTGACGTAGCACGTCGCCTGCTCAGCGCTCGCGTCGTTTTTAATATACGGCCCCTTCTTTGCAGATGCTTATCAGTCAAGTTTAGAGCCGCTATTCTGGACATTCCGCCATTTTCTTCGAGACGTGACGTAGGCGTGACGCTTACAAAATGGCGCTGATGGCCCCGTTTTGCCTTCGTAACGTGACGCAAATTTGACGTTTCGCCTAAGAAGTTGTAATGTAGGCATTAAAGCTAGCGTTCTTGATAAAGGAAAACAGTTTTCCTCCCCAGCAAAAATAAAGCAGCTAGCTCAAAGCGTGCGATTATTCCATAAAAATCGTTTCTCGCTTCCGTCTGCATGCGCACAACCTGTCGTCTGCTTCATTAGCTAGGATGCGTGTCCTCGGGAAACGGAATGAGTCATCGTATATTGGCGCCCACGCACTTGCTTTCTACCTTGAGACAACATACGCGACCTACCAGTGATGATCAGCGCATGATCTAGGCCGCATTATCGCTATCTCGTGAACCGCAAGTGACTCAGCCCGACTCGTTTGGCTGAGAAACGGCCGAATATCATCGATAGCGTTGCGCGCGCCACAGGTATCCACTTGAGCGACGCAAGAGCCAGTACTGCCATCTCTTGTGCACTTCGCTGCTTACTGGCACCGCGAGAGGAAATTTCAAGGCGCCGTCTTGCGTACATTTCTTTTTATAAATTAAAAAGTCACCATTGTCATAGCCTTTGATGACGCGAAAAGTCATTAATATTGATTACAATACAAACGCAATAGTGAAAAGTGCAAAATGTCGCAGAACGTTTGCTAGTTTCAACCAATATTATTTCAAGTAAACCTGTTTTTAATAAAAATGATGGTGCAAAACACAAATGCGAACACCACCCGAGAGCGATGCAAATGCTATGAGCACGCGTTGTGAACAAAAGATTTTTATGGCCCGAAATGACAGGGGAAATGCGGCGATACTCATGCCTCTCCACTGCCATTGCATATGGCCGCTCATTACCATAATTCGCGCGGCTCGTCGCACCACAAATTATGGCGGAAAATCTCTGCAATGGCGGCCCAGCGCAACGTCACGCAACGTCAAATTGACGTTTACGAAACGGCCCTTCCTGTGACGCTCCCTCACGGGATATTCCATCAGCCAATGAACAAGCTGACATGCCGGCTATCTTGGAACGCCACCACATATTCGCGAAATTGCAGATGCATTGCACGAGCTTCTGCACGCTACCGTCCACTTTCTTTTTAAAGCGCTAAAGTCGCAATATAGGTGCCAAGGACCACAGAAAAGTATTAGTCGATAAAACTTGCAGCTCCACGTCACGCTTCGTCATTCTGACGAAAACGCTAAATTGAATTTTGCAAAACTTCCGTTTCCCGGCACAAATTTCAAAACACGTGACCTCTGGACAGCCAATGAGACAGCCAAGATGGCGGATAATGGCGGCCATGCAGCCGCCATGCGTGTCCAGAATAGAGCCTTTGAAGCGTTTCCTGCATGTTTAGGGAGCAATGGCGCGATCGGAGATATTTGTTCGTTTCGCGTTCTGTTCAGTTGCTGCGATGTCACGAAGTTGCAGTATGCAACATTTTTTGAGAACGGGAGGGAGAGCGCAGCCAATCGGGAAGCGGCAAATCATTCCGTAGCCGCAGCCGCCGTTTGGATCCAATCCAATCCACGAGACGTGACATGCGAAGCCGGTCTCGTAGCGAGCGGATGATCACTTGAACTTCACATCTCTCGTCGCGTTCTGCTGCTAGCAGACGACGTACTCGTGAAAAAAAAAAATGATTGACCGGAGCATGTCATCATTTTGACGTCACCAAAACGACGAACTCTCCGGACGACAAACGCCCGGGGAGTTCGCCGCTTGCCGACTTGCTTCTCTCTCCCTCCCGTTGTCACAAATTTTCCATACTGTCACTTTGTGACGTTGCAGTAACTGAACAGAACGCGAAACGAACAAAGATCTCCGATCGCGCCCCAAGTGGGTGCGGCGCGTGTTGCACAACAACTGCTGTCCTCTCTCGCTGTCTTCACTCCCTCCATCTTTGCTTGGCCTTCTTCCTCTGCCCACTTTGCGCGCCCGTCCAATCTCACGCGATGCGGGGATACCGCATCGTCCAGCTTGGCGTGTACAAGATATCAGCTGTACAAAAAAGCTTGACAGGGCGTATCAAAAGAGTCGCGTAAGTCAAAGTTGTACGCAAAATACTTTAGTAATCATTGGCCAATGGCTTCCTTGCTTTAATTGCAGGTATATGCTCTCATGTTTTAATAGCGAGACACTACATGTATATGACAACACACCAGTCATATAGTCAATTGACTTCATGAACAGCTTAAGCTGTTCGCCAAGGGCTTGTCTGCAGAAAAAAAAATGCCTCCACGAATGAAATTATATATCTAACAGACTCTCTTTAACAATGTTTAAACCAGCATATTGTCACGTAGTAGTGACGCTGAAGTAAACAGTCGTAAAACTGTGTATGACGAAACTAATTCTTTATAGGGCGAACCTGTGCCCACAAAAGCAAGCTACACTCGAAGCACAACGAAAGCGGCGAACACAGTCGGCGGTCGTCGAAATCTGATCTGCGGCGAAACGCGTCGGCTTTTATACCTGAGTCATCGGAGGTTCCAGATTAATCCCTGATGCCCGCGGGTCTTCCAGAAAGTTCGCGTCGGTCATACAATCAGATAACATAAGCGTCGGTGAAAACAGGCAACGGAGAGAAGCATCGATAACGTTCTAGAAACTTCCGATACAGGCGCGTCCTGCGCCGAGCGATAACGTTTAACATTTGTTAGCCGGTGGAAAGCGGCCACCGGCGAAATATAAACATGTATACGTGTCAATATTAATAAGTGAAGAAGAAAAAAATGACGTTTCTTTGAAATTGCATTTCTGTAGCGGTCTATCCCGCCCAGAGCTGGGGTAATTGAGTTTTCAGATAACTTTGCGGATAACTTTGGTAACATTCATACGTAAGGACTCTTCTTTTACTTGTTTTCTTTTTTTTTTCTTTACGATACGATTACAACCATTCTACAGCTGTTCACTTCTATAAGTTTTTTCTTTCTTTTTTTTTTCTTTTTGTTAATTTTCATGCGGTGTACTTAATTTTCGTCCATATCTTTGTTTACTTTCTCCAGCCTGCAGAGATCAGTGCCCTGTATTTGTGGCCAACGTAAATTGCGTAATTGGACATTCGTACGCCCTTCCAAACTGTTACTGCTGCTTCACTGTTTCGTCTTTCAAAATAAGCCACACTTTACAAGCACCTATCAAACCTGTGACACGACTCCCTCGCAATGTTTTACTCGCTTAAAGCTCCATCGAGCAAGTATATATAGTCGTCAGGCTCCATCGCCAGCGCCTGATAACGCCTTCGTGCCGCAACTCCTGAGAGCTTTGTTCTAAGGAAGACATCGCATAACATTCGTCATCTTTCACACGTAGAGGTATAAGAATTTACATCCCCCTTACGACTGCAGTGAAAACTGGCGTTGCACGGCTATTACTATAGACACCCGTCATCGTTGTTTGCATCGTGCGTGGAAATTTCTCATAGCAAGTGATATAATCTTCCTTGGTGATTTTTTTTTCGTAACTGAACTTTGAGTTTTTACTCTTTGCTTCTGTACCCATCTGAGCGCGAGCAGCGGACACCTAACTGCATAGAATTGTGTATATGCGCGTCAACGTCAAAATCAATCTAGATAGCGCAAATCCCCCTCAGAAGAAGCGCGCATCGTCTTCATCAAGGCAAGTGCTTTGCTCCTGGCGTGGCAATCTAATTTCCGTACCTCGCTTGTGCCCCCGCAGTTCGTAAGGCTGCTGCCCTCGGGACCATCGCGCGGACTATCGTGTGGACTACTTTTCTGAAGTTTATATTTCCGCTTATGAGCAACTTGGCCAAGGCAAATTTGCGCTTGACTAATTATTTCCTTCCTCCATAAAGGTGGGAGACACATTCTTTATGGATGAAAGCGTTGAAATGCAATAGCGCTAACCGACTCTAAGAGACGAAGCAAAAAGAAAGAAAGAAAACGGACCCTCATTAAGTGTTTCTGTTGAATATGGGGTAATCGGAAACTAGACAGAAAGAGAAACGTCCAAGAGCATTGGTCAGAATGAAGTGCCACTAATATTCCCTTCGTAGTCCACCATTTGTTAGACGTCCAGGTGTCTTGAGTTACATCTCCTGAGTTCATGACTAAGGCATATGTGAATTTCTTCACGGCCACGAAAGCGCCGGTATTCAGCGCCTCAACAGCCTGTCGACTAACCGTTGCTAGCAATGAAAAAAAAATGAGCACTGCCAGAACATCTTAACGTGGAAACCCCAGAGGAAGAAATATAACTGCGGCCATTCCATTTATGATAGTCGTGAAGGGGGGCTGATCTGAGCACTTCCTTTAAAATCCGCTTTCTGTATCTAACCATTACGAAATACCCTCGACACCCCATCGACCAGGTTTCTTTGTTTCTTTTTTTTTTCTTTTTTGCCTATACTGCATGCGCAACTCTGACGAAACACGACATGCTGCACCCCCCTTATAATCTGCAATGTTGTACAAATGGCATATTTTCGTGGGCTGTGCCTGGATGACTGCGCAGATGACTGGAGCAGAAATGCAAAACACACGAGTGCTCGCCGTTCCGAGCGGTGCCCTCCGAACTTCGGCTATAAGGGCGAGTTGTATTATGCTAGTGTAATGACCATATTATTGAATCGTAATTTATTCCTGCCTGAAAGGTGTCATTTTGTAATTACACATGCGAGGGCCTGATGTTGCCAGGGGTGTAATGTTGTGAATTTCACCCTTAGCAGCGTTTTTTATTTATGCAGAATACACCCTTTTAGCGATGTAAGAATGAATGAGCGGAGTGGAGTGGAGGCGAATAATTTTGACCATCACGGGTTTCTTTAACATGCACCCAGAGTGGCAGGTAGGGTAAAATTAGCGGGGACACAGGAACAAGGAAACACGAAAGACACAGTTTGAAGTATAGCGCTCGTCCTATCTGGCTTTCCTTCTTGTGTCCATGTTTCTTGCGCTTCAAGTATGAAACAAGTCAAGTATGAAACACACATGCTAGCTTCAATTGAACTTTAATGCAAAAAGTGCTTAGATATAAATACGAAGAAGGAAAGAAAGAAATCTTCAGACAAACACCGCGTGTCATGCGCAAAGCACCATTCATCCAAAACTGCCTTGCGCATTGTTTAAATATCTCAATTCGTAGCTTGTAAGTGAAATAGATGGTGCGCTCACATAGACTAAATCATCACGCTGCATTTCCGCAGCCTCTACAATCGAGCGACCAAGACTTCTCCGAGGCACGATAAACTTTACAGGAGGTATGAAAACATGGGGCGTGCACCCGCTCTCATGGCAGTGAATCGCTGCACATTTTTTTCACCTTGTTGTTGTGCTCTCTTAGACGCTGAGCACCCAGAACTGGGCGCGCAGGGAGTCAAACCCGTTACCTTAGGCTCAGCTGCATAGCCGAGTTTGTTTTTTTCCTTATCATTTTTTAATCTAGCGGTAATATTGATTAAAGTAAAGTTTACAGGAACAGCTTAATGGTAATTGCTATACTAAGCCTCATCCTGTAACGTGTTAAACGACACATCATTCCTGCCGCAATTACCCTAAACATTCGTGCTGCAAATTTTACTACGTTAGGTGGTATGCCTTCATACCTGATGGAAAATAAGCAAAACGGAAATACCAACGTGGTCGTTACAGTTATCCTGGGTAACATATCACTGCTGCTGTATTTATAAAGGCTAGCATAATAACAGTGTATGGCGGCTGTGCCTTCCTAGAACAAAACTTATTTCGACAAGCCGACCACGTCCAAACAATCGCCTTGTGCGTTGGCATAAACTCCTCGTATAGCTTCTTTTACGATAGTCAGTATGTATCGACGAACACCGACACTTCCTTGGTGCTTAACCCTCTGAAATGTTTTAGTTCTTAAAAGAAGCGGACATTTGCCAGTGCAAGAAGGGCATAATCCATCACTGACTGTCAATAAAACGAAGTACTAAAGATAAGAGAGATTCAATTCAACGCACCTTATTCGACGTCGTATGGCATGATGTCAGAAGCACAATCAAGCAGCCTCAATATTGCTGCCCGATGGAAATCTGTGCTAACCTACATGACATAGCTCTCGTATATCTCTCACAGTTATTGCATACATTTCACAATCAGAACAAATTGCGAAAGGCAAGAATGAATTGAATTATGGGGTTTTGACGTGACAAAACCACAATTTGATTATGAGGCACGCCCTGGTGGGGGACTCCGGATTAATTTTGACCACCAGGGGATCTTTAACGTGCCACCAATGCACTCGACAGGGGTATGTTTTTATTTCGCCCCCACCAAAACGTGACCGCCGCGGCCGGGATTTGATCCCGCGACCTCGTGCTTAGCAGCACAGCACCATAGCCGCTTTGTCATCGCAGCGGGCAAAGTAAGAATGATACTTTATATGTAAAGCATTTTAACATGTAAAAATGAGGAAAAGGATCATTCCTACAACGAATAATACAAGCCCGTGAGCAACAGTGTCAAACAGTAGATAACAGGGAATGTCTAAACTAGCAGCAAGCACGGCAATATTCACGACTTGCTGTTGCATGCAGTAAACAAGATAAGACCTGTAAAGGAAGGAAGACGGAGAGAACAGTTAGCCTATCACATCACACAAAAAATAATAATAAAGAAATAAAAACGGTAGATGCCCTGGAGGAGAATTACAATAACGTTGCAGCAAAAAAGAAAAAGAAAAGAAAACCTCATGAAAGAGAGAAGGAGCGCGCGTTTTCGGTAATCTGTGACGACCCTCGAACGCTCGAGACGGTGCTCGTCTTTCCCGAGGCCATGGGACCCGCCTTCGAGCCCTGCTGTTCGAGCCAGTGAAATGCTGCCGACGTTGCCCTTCCCTGTTGCGCGCCCACTCCATTCCTCCTGCTACGTATATAGATGGAATGGTTGCATGGAAAAAACTTTATTCTGGTCCTGTACAGGGTGTTGCCACCTGCCTGGCTAGTCCCATGTTAGGACCGGGAGGTCAAGCCTCCTAGCCCTATCACGGCCGTACTGGACAGCCAGTACTTGAGTGATATGGTCGTGGGATTTAGTCATTCCTGAAAACCGATCCCGGGAAATGCCAGGGCCGAGCGACCCACACTCCCAGAGCATATATTCAATTGTGCGTATCTCCTTTTTGCATGCTTTGCATATAATATTCATGTCTTCAATGTTCTTCTTCTTTCTGGGGATTTTACGTGCCAAAACCAGTTCTGATTATGAGGCACGCCGTAGTGGAGGGCTCCGGATTAATTTTGACCACCTGGGGTTCTTTAAAGTGCACTACAACGCAAGCACACGGGCGTTTTTGCATTTCGACTCCATCGAAATGCGGCCGCCGCGGCCAGGATTCGATCCCGCGATCTCGTGCTCAGCAGCGCAACGCCTTAGCTGACTGAGCTACCCCGGCGGGTTGTCTTCAATGTTATACCATGCTTTCATTTGTGCAGGTCAATAATATGACTGTGTTTGTAATTGCCTAAGTGTAACTGCTTGTGCTCTATTTAGTCTAATGTGAGGGGGTGCAAACTCCCTCCTCCCCATGTAGTAATGTTTTGTGATTTCATTATATGTAATGAGCGTATCTCTCTGTAGGTTCTCCAGTCCAGCAGAATCAAAGCCATATGTAAAAGCGGCCCGGTCTGTAAGTTAGCGGGCGACGCTGTCGGCCGATTCAGTTGGATTGAGGGGAAGGTCATCAAATGAACCAAGGTGCGCCGGGAACCAATAAATGTAATGTGTATCATGCATTAGTTTGTCTTGCGGTAATCATCCTCGCAGCCCGTGGGGTTATCTTGCCCCTGCTGAAAGCTCTGATAGCCGTTTTCGAGTCACTATACATTTCTGTGTACCTATCGTCTGTTAGTGCTAATGCAATGGCAACTTGTTCAGCGACTTCAGGTTTGTTATCGTAAACCTTGGGGCAGTTGGTGAATTTGCCCTGGTGATTTACTACCGCCGTCACGAACTTAGTTCGATCCTTGTAGGCAGCAGAATCAACAAAGCAGGCTCATCTGCCCCTTTTATTCATTTCTTGAGCAACGCTCTGGCTCGTGCAACCCTCCTGTTGATATTATGTGTTGGGTGCATATTCCTGGGTAGCGGTGTGACAATTATGTTGTCTGCGAAGTCTTGGTGAATTTTAGTGTACCTCTCTTGATCCGTAATAGGGTTGATCATGATCTTGTCTAGGATTGATCTTCCCGTGCTGGTTGCAGATAGTCTCGCTTTTGTGATCTTTCTTAAGCCTCCACATTCTCCAGGGTCATGTTGTGTACTCCTAACTTGAGCAATTTTTCAGTGCTGGTTCGAATTGGGAGCCCCAATGCACTTTAACCAACCATCTTGATCGCCGCGTCAAGCTTTTTTAGTTGAACTTGCGTCCATTTGTACATGGCAGCGGCGTATGAGATATGACAGAGTACGAAAGAGTTCATTAACCTGATGAGGTTATCTTCTTTCATGCATTTGTGTCTTCCTGCCAGGCGTCTGATCATGCTGTAGGATTTCTCCGTTTTAAGGGTGATTTTCTTGAGCTCCGTATGGTTTCCACCGTTTGCATCAATGAAAAAGCCTAGTACCCTAGGTTGATCACGTTGACTCTGGGTATATTGACACCATTTTCTGTAAATAGGTGTATATCGATTTACGATAGAGGTTTCCAGCCCTCAGGCCTGCCACCTTTTTCACGTCTATAAAGTAACAGTTCCGATTTATGTGGGGAGCGCCTGAGTCCAGTGGGTCTCAGGTATACTTTCACCGTCCGGATCGCTTCAGTCAACGCGTCCTGTATGTGGCCTTCACTGCCACCAGCACACCATATAGTGAGGTCATCAGCATATATGGTATGGTCAATGCCCTTAATGTTGCCCAGCTTTCTGGACAGACCAATTATGCACAGGTTGAAGAGGACGGGCGAGACCACCGATCCTTGGGGTGTTCCTCGATCTCCGAGCTGAACCACTTCCGAGTTTGTGTGTCCGACCTTTAACCTCCCTGTGCGTGCTTCTAGAAAGGATTTGATGTATCTATACATCCTCAACCTAAGTCCAATCTCTTCTATCGTTTTAAGGATGTACTCATACTTAATGTTGTCGAACGCCTTTTCCAAGTCTAATCCGAGTATGGCCTTAGTATATCTCTAGAATATCCGTCGAGTATGTGGTGTTTGATTTGTTTCATTGCATTATGCGTGGATAGTGCAGACCTAGAACCCAGCATGTTGTGAGTGTATATGTTATTGTCCTCTAAGTGGTCCTTTAATCTATTAAGGATTGCGTGTTCAGCAACCTTTCCCACGCATGATGTAAGTCAAATTTGCCGTAAGGTCTATCAGCTGGGGGGTTTACCCGGTTTCGGTATTAGTATAACTTGTGAGGTTTTCCATTCTTCTGGGACTTCGCCTGAGCTCCATGCTTCATTGATGCTTTAAACCATCGTCCCTCAATTCTATACCCACGTTTTATTAAAGCTACAGACGTCCGTTCTTTCCCTGCTCGTCCCAGCCATCAGATTACAAAGCCGTCGTCTCTATATAGGAAAACAAAATGTGCAGTATATAGAAGCGCAGTAGCTTCCCGCTTATATCTGCTCTTCTAGTAAAAGGGATAAAACACCGCTGCGTCTATCCGTACCAGCAATGGCAATACTAAGACGACTCGTGTTCAGCGATACCATGTCACCCACTCGGCGTTTCCTCTCCGCCCTATATACGCCATCTCAACCTCTTTTCTATGATGCGCAGTCTATACACAATCTATACGTCGTTCAAATGCCTTCTCACGGTGTCTGCAACGAATTCACAAGTGCATCAACTTCCGCGGAAAATAGTCATTCTGCTTTATTCTAGGTGAGGCGAAAAAAAAATGAAACACAGGCGCGTGCTGTTTTCCTTTCCGTCCGCATTTCAATGTAAAAGGCATCGCCGCTTCCAATGTATACCGTTTTCCAGCGGCCATCACCGAACACTGACGCCATCTGTAAACGGCTGTCGAAGGCAATGTATTCAGCAGGCAGGGGGCTTCTCTCCTAAAACGGCGAGTGGCCATAGGTTACCCTCTGACACTCCTATGACCATTGTCATTGAATAAGGCAAAGAAGTAAACCGAAGATGACAAGGCTGAACGGCGGCAGCTGTCCGGCCCGCGAGAACGAAAGCCGAGGCATTTTATTGACACCGCAGCCGCCCGTGTGTGACAACAGCCGAAAGCCCGATCACGCATTCGCAAGCGCCGCGCGAACAACGGGGAGGGGAAAAAGACGACAGAGGAGCCAAGTGCCGAGAGCGCTCGCAGCAAAGTCCTCTCGGATGTGCCGCTCCAAATCGCTGCCACGCTGTCCTTCAACTCGAGGGCGCTCGGCGCACTCGACAGCCAGCCGCGCGCCATCACCCTCCGCTCCGCTGTCAGCGGGAGATGATAAAGCCCGGCTCAAGGGCTCCTGAAAAATGCTCCATCGTTCCCGGGAAAAGTATTATGAATTACAAACGCCGTATGCGAGGTGACGGTGGTTTTGCGTTCCCCTTGAGTGACTCGCGAGGTGTTTTTTTTTTTTTTTTTTTTTTTTTTTTTTTTTTTTCCAGTGATATACTCAAATCTGAGCGTTCGCGCGCGCGCGCGTGTTCGTCTCGCCTGCCGGAGCGTGCGGCTGCCTCGGGGCTGTTCTCGCGGGGATTTACCTGGCTGCGATGAGCGATGACTTCGTGCGCGCGCGACGCCTCTAGAGTGTCGCCGCGCTCGGACGATATCCTGCGCCAGTTACGACCGACGCGTGGGTGTCCGCAGACATCGGGCCTCGTTGCTGATGCCACGACGGCTGCACGCGCTCTGCGCTTTGGACGCCGCGCCACTACAATTTGGGGAAACACTCGGACGTCGTACGCAATGCACGCGCACTGTTTCTGGCAGGGGAACACTTGTACTACTGCCCTGACGGTGACGCGAGTTAACTCAGTGCGGCGGCTTCCGCTGATGCTGTTTTACGCTCTGCGTGGCCCGGGGTCCGATTTAAGTGAGCTCGCAACGAGAACTGGAGTGAACGACTTCTCTTGGTATAGTCGGAGGGGGGGGGGGGGGGGGGGGGAAACGGGGGGGAATTAAACTGTAACCAGCCGTGGTAGCTCGGTGGCTCTGGTGTTGAGCTGCTCAGCGCGAGGTCGCGGGTTCAATCCCGGGCGCGGCGGCCGCATTCCTTACGGGATTTGGGTGCACGTTAAAGAGTCCCAGGTGGTCGAAGATATTCCGCGGCCCTCTATTGTACGGCGTTTGGCATGTGCACTTTGTGCACATGAGAAACGTCCCGAAAGTGCACATTGTCTCATGTGCACAAAGCGCACATGAGACAATGTGGCACTTTCGGGACGTTAAACCCCACAATTAAATTAAACTAGTATAAACTAAATCAAAATAACTTAAGGAGTTAAACGTCCCGAAACAGTGGGTTATGAGGAATGCTTTCTAGTAGAGGGCCCCGCAATAGCTTCGACCCCCTGGAACTCTTTAACGTGCACCCGAATCTCGTAAAGAATGCGGCTGCCGCCTCCGGGGTTGAACCCGCGACCTCGTCGGGCTCAGTAGCACATTATAGGCATTGAGTAACGGCGGTGGGTAGGTGCGGAATCCCGAACGTTATTTGCATGTAAAAACGGCTATAGCCAATGGTGGGTTGCGTATTTACGTCATATCTTGGAAATACGGTACCTCCTCTCAAATACGGTAACGGACTGAGACAAGTGAATGGTTGCACATAGCCCAGGCTCACGTTCACTGCAGCACGTGACCTCAAATGCCCCGCACACTCTGGATAATATATATATATGCACTATCGAGTAAAGTTTTGTAGGTTAGTAAGAAAAAGTCCGGCAGGTGTTACACTCTTGTAACGCGAAAAGACGAAAGCCTGCTGAACATTTGGTAATACATGAAGTTGTACAATAGGGGTTCGACTTCTTTGTAAGACATTTTGGTAATGCATTAGGTTATACAATCGGGGCTAGGCTTGTCGCAAGACATAACAAGCTTCAATGAGAAGTACACGTGTCGCACTAAGGCGACCTCCTGAATGCCACATACGAACACTTAACGTAGTACCAAACGTTCAGCATGTTAGTGGACGCACTAGGCCACACCTTTATTCAGCGAGATGGCTGCGATGTGGCGTGTGCAATGGCGCACGCACTAGGCACACCTTTAGTAAGCCAGAGCCGTGGAGCAGCCGTGGCTTCAGGGAAGCGTGCTCGTCTCGCACCCAGGAGGCCCGGGTTCGATTGCCACCCAGACCGAAAAGTACCAAATGTTTCTTTTCAAAGCCACTAATTTACTTTGTTTACAGTAACCTCCCTGAGAAATGTGACGTCAATCCGAGCATTTTTGCGGCGTCGGCCACTTTTCGCCAAAAGTGGCGCAGTTTCACCAAGGTCACCGCCAAAGGGCACCGCCAACATAGACAACTAAGGCTGTCGCCTTAATAAACGGTTACGTAGGGGATCATCTAGAACAGCTGGATGTGTAAATATGAGCGAATGCGCACCGCATGTCGGAAATAAGGTGCAGTTCGTAAGTGTCGAGCGATATGTTCTCTTGCCACGCCTTCGCCGTGGACTTCGCAGTGGATCGTTAGCCGTACTTGAAAGTGTTGGTAAACAGGCTGCCGGTGCTAATGCGCCAACCGCGTTCACAAACGGTTCTTGCGTGAGAAAGGAAAGGGTTTTAATGTCTGGTATATTCATTGCCGAACAGTGAACTCCAAACGAGGGAAAGAAAAATAAAATGGCGAATCACGGGAAGGGCGCTTTCAGGTTCTCTCCTTGGGAATTTCTTCTTGAGAACCTGCGTGCTCTCATTTATTGTGACGTCATTCACGAAGTACGCCGACGCCTGTGGTCCCGAGTATTACGCGTATGAGAAAAGGTGATCATGATAAGGTCCGTATCGGCTCTCGGGCTGTCCGCGTGACGTCACCGTTCAAAGCGCGTCACCATTCAAAGCGATAGTATTAATGCGAAGGGGCACTTGCGGTGCGCCCGCAAAAGTAAAACGCGGTGCGGAGGCAAAATGCACCGCACAGAGCCGGGGAGTCAAAGAGCAGGCGCAGTTTGCACAGGAGCGCGGCCGTTGTTTTCCGCGCCCCAGATACAGTTTTCGTGTGTGAGTGCTTCTCTCTTGTATGTTCCCTTATTTTATCTGCTTCCGTTGAATTGAAGCCGTATGTAGCTCTTCCCCCGCTTTGCGTACACAAATGGCTGGCCTAGTAGAATGGGCTGATCCCGGAGCCAGTGCAATCAGAGTTGGTGACTTAGTAGCCGGACCCAATAATGTCAGCGCCATTAAAAAAAAAATATGGGGTTTTACGTGCCAAAACCACGATCTGATTATGAGGCACGCCGTAGTGGAGGACTCCAGAAAATTTGGACCACCTGGGGTTCTTTAACGTGCACCAAATCTAAGTACGCGGGTGTTTTCGCCTTTCGCCCCCATCGAAATGCGGCCGCCGTGGGCGGGATTCGATCCCGCGACCTCGTGCTTAGCAGCCCAACACCATAGCCACTAAGCAACCACGGCGGGTAATGTCAGCGCCGTGATGCTTGTCATCGCAAGTGTTTTGAGGTGGTTTGTAAACAAGTCGACCTTGCAGGCAGCGGAACATCAACACACCCACACGTCCCATAGCTCTAACCAATAAGACTAACCAACAAGTGTCCCAGCAGCACATGTCAGCAGGTCTACCACAAAGGTTTCGTTAGACTTTGACAGTCGTCCTCCAATGCTTTCTGCCCAATTTCGTTCTTTCTTCTTTTTCTTCACATTTTTATATGTTCAGCGAGAGAGAGAGAGAGAAAAGGACATTTCAGTGACGCAAAAAAAGTCAACCTGGCACAATGAAAGCGATCAAATCATAATTAACTAAACAAAATAAATGGCTTTACCTTTTCTTTCTTTCTTTTTCTAAGTTTTAGAAACACTTAACTGGGTTCTTCTCGCTATTGATCGATTTGGTGAAAATCCCCCTCGGCAGATTGTGCTGCATCACACTAGTCCATACACGCATCGTTCACTCGCATCGATGCGGTTCAAGCTGCGCGCGTCGTCCGACCGTGTAATCTGACATTCGCACAGCCATTCGGAAGGTTCTTCCGGCCGTTTGTTTTCTTCCTTCCGGGTCGCCCGTGAGAGCATGCCGCCGCCGTTATACGAAGCGAGCATCTCGCCCCTTCCTCCTTTCGCGGAACAAGCTTCCGAGAGAGCCAGAGGTCTGCGGCTCGCCGGGACCGACCCCATCAGCCACAGCCGTCCTGCCCGCGGGGCGTGTGTAGTGGCGGCATGGGAGGCTTTGCAATGCACCGGAGGCCGCGCACAAAGCACCCGCGTGCGGCGTCAGCACCGCTATGAAGCCGGCGTGGCCCGTCTCGGAGATTGTCAACCTGCGGGGGCCGAGCCGTATATTTGGGCGTCGCGGCCACACGCCGTCCGCTGGCAAGTGGCACTCGCTGACGTCGGCGAACCCATAAAGAACTGGGCCGCGAAACCGGACCTGGGCGGGGTTGCAGCGGCAGCCCTTGTTAAGGGCGTCCCAGCGCTCAGCGGAAGCGGAAACTTTAAACGCGCCCCCGTGGCAGGAGGAACGACGCGCCCTCTCCCTTTGTCCGCAATGCTCCCAGTGGTCTTTTGTTTGTTTTCCCCATGCAACGCTTGTCCCGCGGCGGCGGTGTAGAAGGAGAGGAGGCACCGAAGGGAGCAGGCGTCGCGCGAAGGCCAAATAAATTATAACCTGCATCAAAACGACATCAACAGCTGGTGAAGGTATTGTTTTACTGATCACGTCTGGGGCCGTCAACGCGCGTCGAGCTCGTTGCTGTCAACCGATTCTGAGCACGACCGATCGCGGCTTCTCTTGCTTCCCGTTTCGGGCTGTCTCGTGTATGTGCTTACTCTCCCTGTTTTCTTTATTTCTTCTTTTTTCACCTAGGATTTCCACTTGGGGCCGCTCATTTATTACTTTATTTGTCGATCCGTTGCTACGATGCCACCAGCCCCCCCCCCCCCCCCCCCCTCTTTTTTTTTTTCCGAAGCGCGTTTGCTTCCAAGCTCTCGTCGTTGCTGTTTTTATGCTCAACTTTTTTGTTTACCTTCGCTCTTCGTCGAGTAGGGTCGCTTGGCTGAAAGCTGCATATAGATAGATAGATAGATAGATAGATAGATAGATAGATAGATAGATAGATAGATAGATAGATAGATAGATAGATAGATAGATAGATAGATAGATAGATAGATAGATAGATAGATAGATAGATAGATAGATAGATAGATAGATAGATAGATAGATAGATAGATAGATAGATAGATAGATAGATAGATAGATAGATAGATAGATAGATAGATAGATAGATAGATAGATAGATAGATAGATAGATAGATATTGTTTGTTGGCTTCTTATCATTTGACTAATAAAAATCGGGCCCCTCGGTTTCCATTCTTCTCGTATATTTATTACTTTATCGCGATATGCGGTTAGTTATCGCCGGCACAGAGGTTCCTCCGCCTTCCTATCAGAGAGGTTTCGCGCGCATTCCCCTCCTCTATAGCACAAGGCGTCTCGCGGCGATATCTTAGGGCCGCTTTCAGCGCGCAAACCATCAGCGATATTATTAATGCGAAGGGGCACTTGCGGCGCCCGCAAAAGTAAAACGCGTGCGTAGGCGAAATGCACCGCACAGAGCGGGGGAGTCGAAGAGCAGACGCAGTTTGCACACGATCGCGGCCGTTGTTTTGCGCGCCCCAGAGGGGAATGTGAAAACGCGTTTGCAGCGCCGATTATACTGCTCCTCGTGCGTGAGCCGCTCGCATGTATGTACGTGGTCCCACAGCGTCACGTCGCTGTACGTGTGTATTATTACTATAAAAGCCTAACACGTCGCACCATGCAGTCTTCAAGCGGCATTAGGCGCCGAAAAGTTTGTGCAGGCCAGTCTAAAGGCGTCATAAAGTAAAATAACGGGCGCCTGTTAACTCTTGCTGTCTCCCATGCGCCCTGAAATTGTGAGAGCTTTGCACTGAGAGGCAGGTGCTAGACCCTGTCCCTAAAGACAACAAGGAAGATCACTGCGCGTTTCATCTGTTTCCTATCTATTTGCGATTCTTTGCCTTTCTCAGAGCATCTTGTCGGGCGTGCTGAGCACCAGACGGCGAAGAACGTGTTGGGCCCATTGTAACGTGTCCAAAATGGCTGCCACACTGCCGGTGGTTGAAAACGGTGTGGAAAAGACAATGAAGGAAGCAGTGGAGCATTAGACAGCAAAAGAAAGAACTCGTCCAGGAGATTACACAATACCGGATCACATGAGCGAGGAGAATGAAAACCTGCTTCGAATGCTCCCTCGGTACTTACTTTAAGGAATGTCTTGGGTTTCCCGTCAGTCGCGCGGCCGTTCATTTGTAGGCCTCGCTCGTCATATCTCTCTGCATATGAGTGCAGGAGTATCCGCATTGCCTCCACTGGAGAAGAACGCCAGCAAGGCCCTGGACTGAAGGCTTTGATTTCCGTTTTTTTTTTTTTTTTTTTTTTTTTCCCGTGTACCATGCGTTTGGTGCACGTTAAAGATCCCCAGGTGGTCTAAATTAATCCGGAGTGCCCCACTACGGCGTACCTCATAATCATATCGGGGTTTTGACACGTAATACCCAAGAATATATATATATATATATATATATATATATATATATATATATATATTAATTTTCATCTTTTTATATAAATACGGTGTTTTTTCTCTCTCTCTCTCCTCTTAGCGATGCACGCAAAAACAGAAGCGTCACTGTCGTTCCCCCGCCTTCAAAAGTGCACGCCACTGCGGAGCGTGAGGCGCACAGGTGAACAGCAAGCAACGAACAGAATGCTTAGGCGGCCAAGCAGAACTGCCCGGTGTCGGTGCGAAACTGCAGTCGCACGCCGCTTGAATTAGGTGTCCAGCCCGCCGTACACCGGCCAGAACTTTTATCCGCCATTAATTATGCATGTTCCCTCATGCATGCGTGTTTGGCGCTCTCCCCGATGGGACTGCCCCGCGGGCCACTTATTTTTTTTTTTTTTCTCTCTCTCTCCTCCGGCTGCAGTGGCCGCCGCACCGGCGCACCTTATCGGCACCGTCACTGGCACCGAATAAAGTTGCTTTTGTGCCCCGTCTCCTTTGCGGCCGCGCTATACTGTCTGTGTACATTTCCGACCCGCAATGTCGAACCGATAAGGCGCACTTTTTTAATTCTGCCGTTCTCGATCCTTTTTGTCCCATTTCTTCGGCGCCGCTCCTCTCCCCGCTTCCCTCATCTGCCTGCGGGAGGCCATTGTGCGCGCAGCCAAGGAGAATGCAGACATCTGTTTCCGACTCGGCCTTTATCTGCTCCTTCTGCGTCTGTTCACTCCGTCGTGTCGCTTAACAAACCGTGGGAGGTGGGGGGAACCGTACACGCTGCGCTCATTTCCGAACGACTTTTGTCTGTGCGAAAGAGAGAGAGCGTGTCTGTGTGCGTGTCTGGAGGAAGGGGGCGTCATGATGGCGGGAATTAAAAAGGATAGCTGCGACGGTGGTGATACACTTTCGCCGGAAAGTGGGGTCATTTGCGGTGTCGTAATCTCGCTATAGTCTGCCTGCATCGCTATTTCTCACTTATAGCTCGTATTTGTAGGTCGCTGCTGCGTGGGTGGCGGTGCCACGTGTGTGCGGCGCGGAATACATTGTTTATCTTTTTAATAACTTCATAGGGTCCTCAGTGGTTCATGTTCGTTCCTCTATATATGTTTTCTTTTTATGGGCGTAGGAAGGCCGATGGTGGGTGCGAAAGGGGAGGGTGGCAGGCGAATGAAGAAATTTGTATCATTATTTCATTTTCGCAGTCCCTAGTTACATATTACGGTTCGACCTTTTCGTATACTCCCGGGGACGCCAAAAGCTCTATGCAGTATCCTAAGTATGTTCGGGATTCATAAAAGAAACAAGCGACCCTGATCATCTGGCTGTCCCATTGCATGCCAACAAAACGTATGGTGCTGTTGTGTGGTATCATTGAAAACACGTTTGCTTTCTTTTTTCTTGTTTATCAGTGAGTAGAAGTTGATATACAGAAGCAAAAGCGCTACACCTCACTGGCAAAATAAAACAAAGCAAGAGCTCAAGGAGAAGGAGGAGGGTGGAATGAAGAACAGGGTTGAGAGCGTAGAATGACGCAAAGGCTGGCTGGCAACGAGACTGCCGCTGTGCAAAGGTTTCAGTTATCGTGTACTCTGTTGCAGCCACGGAGTAAGATAAACAGGAGCGCCGACTCCGCCGCCGCGCAACGCATTCGCTCGGGACAAACCGTGCAACGCAAATTATACATCGCGTAGCGCCATCTGTCGAGGCGCGTGAAAAACACTCAACAGCTTGCTTCCATGTGCGCATGCGCTGAGTGGCGGAGACCGGCGGCGACGGCAGCGCAGAACGGGCAGCGCGGCACCCGCAGAGCGTGTCGTCTGCTACAAACGTGGACCCTCGGCAGTCTCAATTTAACAGCAATGAAACACAAAAAATATATGCGCACAAATAATAAAAGCGCAAATAAACACGCGGTAGCGCTTTTATGCACGCATTCGAAACATATTTAGATGTCTTTAGAGGAAACAGACGATAAATGATGCTGTACAAAAAGACACAAGAGAAGTACTTGTTTTTCACTCCTCTACGTCTGCGCGGAAGCGAAGGTGCGAAATTTTCGTCTTCCTCGCTTTGTTTACCGTGTCTACAGTATGTTTATTCATGCCGGACGGAACAAGGTATCTTGATACTTGTGCGTGAAGAGACTGAGCAACAAGACAGTGTTTTGTTCCCGGCTGTAAATCTGGTTATGGCAAAGGACGCGAGAAGTTTTCGCTCTTCGCTTCGCCATCTGATCTTCAACTACTGCACCAGTGGCGTCAAAAAAATTCCTGAAAGTAAGCGAGTGCTTAAAGCAATTGACAAAATATGTGCGCGACACTTCGAGAAGCAGCTTATTTTTGATAGTTACTTCAGCAAAGACAAAGGCGACGTACTACTAGATGTAAAGAAAGTGCCTCGACTTCGAGGCGGAGCAGTTCCTTCAATTTGTTTAGGGAAGCCTGGCGTAGCTCAATGATGCTGAATGCCAGGAGGAACCAGAAGACGCCAATGCGGAAGGACGGGAGGAGCTCAATTTAAATTTGTCTACAACTACACACAGTGCAGGTACCTTTTCTTGTCCAGAGGCATGCCTTAATGTAGAGAGAGAGAGAGAAAGGGAAAGAAAGACAAGGAGGTTAGCCAGTGTAAATACCGGCTGGCTACCCTGTAAATTCTCAGCCTTGCCTTCGAGATGATTCCCCCAGTTATGCAGACACATAATCAGAGCTTCTCTTGTGAAATAATGAGCAGGAAACACTGGCAAGAATTCCTAATTATTATGTTTAATGAGAATGTGGCGATTCTGCTCGCAAGAGAACCGGGCGGCACGAAAAGCACCGCGAGAAACAAAGAAGCAAGCGAAGCATCTTAGCACTTGATGCGTGCTCAGATAAAAAAGAGTGATAAACGTCAGCTTTTCCATAAAAGCTTCTTTTCGCTGTTGTCTGTCTTTGCTTGAGACCACCCGAACTGCCGTTATATCACCTTACCATTTGCTATAGTTTTTTCTTTCCGTCTTTGTTTATTTTCAGTTCCTGTGCCTTGTAAAGTTCCATGTAGGCCACCTGACAAATGCCCTGCATTTGGCCTGCATAAAATAAATAAAATAAAATGATACATGACTTGTTTCTCCTGCTAACGTCACTCCGTGAACCGCAAGAGCTATGCGCGCTACAGGCGTCAGGGCGTGCGCGGAGCAGACGACAAAACGGATAGGCAAGCAGGCGCCGCGAGAGAGCCCCCGCACCTTTGCTCCTCTCCGCTGCAGAGTTTTTCTTCATTCCTAGCGCCGTCTGGAGAACACGCTGTGAAGCAGGCGCCGGCGTTGCAGAATGTGTCCCTTCCAGACGAGCGGAGTCGGCGCTCCTGTCTTATCTTACTCCGTGGTTGCAGCTGACTACATATACAGGGTGTCTCAGTTAACTTGGGCCAAACTTTAAAACTATGCAAATGCTACGTAGCTGGACAGAACCAAGGTAATGTTGTTTGCCGTCGCTTCGAGATACTCAGATTATTTTTTGCATTCCGCCTAATTAGCTAATTAGTCTTAATAAATTAATCAACTTCTCAAATATTATAGTTAGATTAAATGTGTCAATGAGAAAATTGTAGAGCAACATGAAAAACTTTGCCTGTATTCGCGGGCATCTTTCATGCTCGGAAAAACACTTTTATGTAACACATATTGAGCAACAGAAAACTGTATCGGGAGTTTCTCATGTTGCTCTACAGTTTTCCCATTGACACATTTAACCTAACTATAATATTTGAGAATTTGGTTAATTAATTAATTAATTAATTAATTAATTAATTAATTAATTAATTAATTAATTAATTAATTAAGACTAATTATCTCATTAGGCGGAATGCAAAATTTAATCCTAGTATCTCGAAGCGATGGCAAACAACATTACCTTGGTTCTGTCCAGCTACGTAGCATTTGCATATTTTTAAAGTTTGGTCCAAGTTAAGTGAAACACCCTGCAGATGTTTGTAACGTGATGGGATCACAAGAGTGTATTATTGATATAAATAAAAACCTCCACAAGTCAAAATAAACTCACGCACCGTGCGACAAAGCTACGGGGAATACCCATGTATCAAGTGGTATATTTCGGAGGCGCATACCTTGAAGTTGGGGCTCTCTTCGGGAGTTTTAATAAATTTACGCGACCTGAGTTCTCTGACTGGGTTCAAATGCGCTGTTAAAATATGTGGACTTACGGTAATTCCATAATTATGAAGTTAGCTAACGCAAGTTTGTTAATTGACAAAATTGCATGTTGTGATTTGTCGTGCTGGTGCTGTCTGTCTCATCATATAATCCACCTGAAGATGTGGAATTGAGCTATCTGCCACAGGAGATTTCTGTAAAATCTGATTGGTGAAAAATGATAATGCATAGTAATTGAAACGCCGGTGTAGGTGAAAATCTTCTGTTGACCACATACTTTGAATAAGGTTTGATGCTTAGAAAGTAAATGCTTGTTAGAACAAAAAAAAGGGAGGGGGGGGATAATAGGACTTGCTAATTAACACTTATTTTAGTGCAATTTGACACAGGCTTTACTGGACGAAACAAATTCGAGAAATGTCCATAGATGCCTAACTAAGATCTTGATCTTCAGGTGCCTACACTTTTCTTCAATATTTGCGATTTTCATTTTGTGAGTACTATCAAAAGATATATTTGTGGCCAGGACAAGCGCCTACCTATTAAGCATTGCAGTCAAGTCATGATAAATATTCGAAGTCTGCAAGTGCCAATCTCCAGCTACAATAACAAAAAACCCTGTGGGGTCAAAAGTGCACAATTCTGATGCAGGAATTTGCACAACGCTTGTATATATCCCTATATACTGCCGTTAGTTGTTCCAGGAAATTGATCTCACCATGCCGTTGTGGTTACTCAATGGCTAAGTGACATGCTTAGCGGCAACTATACTTACACGCTGCAACCACGCATTAGTCTGTCTTTACACGCCTCTGCGTCTCTCAGAAGCAGAACACAGCAATGATAGCGCGCAGACAAAACCAATCACACAACGCGAAGTTTCAAGTAGGCCAAATAAAAAAAGAAAGCAAAACAAAAGAAGAAAAGAAATAAAGAAAGAAAGGAAGCACAGTTTCGGGGATTTCTGCAACATGTTTTGTATTCACAAAACTCCCATTACAGAAGCGAGCTTTGTGATTCGTCGTCCAACTAGGTAGCCGCTTAGGTAATGGCAAGGGAGACAGTAAACGTGCCATCCAAAAGCACCTGCGTGAATGGCGAATGCTGGCGGCAGAGGCAACAGAGGCACGCGCAGAGTGAAAACGCTTGAAGATCCGTGCATGTGTAGTTGTCACTATAACGAATAGGAGTTAGTTTAATGACCTCGTAGTGCGTATCACGTGACGTGCCACGGTGCGCGCAGAGCCCCCGGAGCCACTACACAACTGCCAGATCTGCAACCTGACCGAGACGTCGCTGGGTGTGACTTGCTGGACGGGTCATGGCGGAGCGCCAGAGGACACGCCCCGTGGCCCTGCCGCTGGCCTGAACACGACGTACGTGCTGGAGCTGTACAGCAGCCAGCAGCCGTCGCAGGTGCTCAACGCGAGCAGCAGCCAGCCCGTGTTCAGCGTTCGCAACCTGCAGCCGCGCACGGAGTACTTCATCGTCCTCTACGGAGTCAACAGCCTGGGTCACAGCAACGCCGTCAAGCTCTACGCTAGCACGCTGACATCAGCCGAAGCGCTCCTTGACACAGGTGAGCCGTTTTTACCAGCCTGCAGCCGGAAGCTGTAATCGATGCGGCTGAGAACGCCCGCTCCCAACGTCCACGTATGAAATCTCGACGCAAGTTAACTGAGAGAACCAATGAAGCTGTCAAAATGAACTTTGCGGGGGATGTTTGGCAACTCAGTGTGTGGGCAACGTTACGAGTGTATGTTGCCAACGTTAAATTGGAATCTAATTCTGCGGGTTTACTTGCCAAAACCACGATCTGATTATGAGGCACACCACAGTGGAAGACTCCGGATTATTTCGACCACCTGGGGTTTTCTTTAACGTGCACCCAATGCACGGAACACGAGCGTTCTTGCATTTCGCCCCCATCGCCTGCCACTCGCTGTCAAACAGCACGCACGGCATCAAAATAAAGTCCTTGCTTTTGATTTCGCTAGCGTTTCATTCCACCTGTGTTTTCTCTGTGGGAGTTGTTGTATCCAGACGCGTTTTTGACATGGCGCAGGCTATTCAGAGCGTGACTCCGATTAGCGCACACCGGTGGTTCAGCTCAGGCGGCACGCATCTACGAGAAAACAATAATCCTAGGCAGACCTGCGGCGAGTTTATACCGGTCGTCTGTTGCAGAAAATGTCAGTTCTATTATAGCGTTATGTTTCTACTGGCAGTAAAAAGCTACGGAATAGCCGCTTTCCACGGGTGTCAAACCGAGGACACTCAGAAGAGAAGGGAAAAAAAAAGTAACATGAAGCATAAGGTACTGCTCCCTCTTTTGGGGTCAGAGTTTGCTCCTATCAAGAACAGGAAACTTTGCTTTCTAAAAGATCAGCGCAGACGACGCGTTCGCTCCACACGAGATCCAATTTGGATTTGTCCTCCGCCGTATTTACCTTGTCCGGAGGAAAGTCCGCGGCGTGCCTTAGTCGCAGGCGATTTATTGGTTCGTCGCTGGCTTGTCATTGAAGAAATTTCGATTACGATAGACCGTAACTAAATTACAGCAGCTGCTTTTTAGGGGAGTACCTTGGCAGCTGTTGAGCAAGACTTTCTTTTTCTGCGTGTTGCTTCATTCCGTAGCTGAACCTCGTGGAAGACAGTTCACCAAAATCTCGTAGATGTGTAAATAACGAGGCCTTAAGTTTCCTTCTTCTTTTTTTCA
Source organism: Dermacentor silvarum (assembly GCF_013339745.2). NCBI lineage: Eukaryota > Metazoa > Arthropoda > Arachnida > Ixodida > Ixodidae > Dermacentor > Dermacentor silvarum. The sequence continues at coordinate 64,267,686 of NC_051154.1, read as the reverse complement.
GCGCGGACATTCTTGATTGGTTCCACGAATATGTTGACGCTAATTAATTCATGTAGGCGGCCATTAAGTGGAAGGACACAGGTCACGAACCGTCCCGACGTTCAAGTGAACGTCTCTTTATTAACTGAATCCGTTTCCAGTAGTCTTGCGGTTACATCACCATGTTTTTCGGGAATAGGAGATAGTAAGGATTTGTTGCCTTCCATTTCAAAAGCATCTGAGAGAGAAACAAAATATAAAGTAAACACAACGAAAAGGCGGCAGTTAACTAAGTGAAGCGCGGTTAAGCTATATTTAATAACTGAAACTGAATTCCGTCTTTTCCTTACGAGCCTCGGTAGAAAAACGCGAAATTAAAACTTTCTTTATGACCATGCGTCTCCCGAACAGCAGGGCATTGTTCGGCGGTAAGATTTGTGTAAAAAAGAAAGTGTAAAACTCAAAAGCAAGCCTTTGGTTACGAAACGCTGAGCTATCTTTGTAGTTACTTGATCAATCTGCCTGCGCATGAAAGCGAGCTATTAGCGTTCTGACTGCGCCGCTTTCAAATTCGAAATGGCCTGTTTGCAGAAACGTACTTACCAGGTCCCCATTAAAAGGTTGAAAGGAAACCATGCTGACTGCGTGCATGGGTGAAATGCGATGCCACTAAGGAAGTGCTCTATCGAAGGCTGTCGGCACGTGTGCTTGCCTACAATTACCATAAAGCAAACCGCGTGCCACCAGCACACCGTGGAGAGGAAACCTTGCCGTTCGCAACGATCGCTTTGTTGCCACATTTGCATGCGACAGTATAGCTCACTATTAATCGCTCACTGCCAAGAACTTGATGGACGTGAACATGTCATCAATTACGTAAATTTAAAGGAGATTTCAGCGACTTTGGCAGAGCCGGCATCACCGCAAGTTGTGCGCAGAAGAGACGTATACGAAAAAGAGAGCCCCATAGCGCAGCCATACATATAAGTACAGTTCCACAGACGAGGCGCACATGTATCGCGGGACCAGCGTGCACTGGGTAGATGCACAGTTCTCACGCGTGGACATTATGTGTACATTATGCTTTGCAGAACACGCCTGGAACGTCCTGGGTCTCGGCGTCTACTCAAGCATTCTGATAGTCGTGCTGGTCATTCTGTGCCTCGTGCTACTGGTTCTTGCATTCGTTGTGAATCGCTGGCGCAAGAAGCAAACGCTCAGAGGTAAGTTAGACAATACCCTTTGATGACATTGCTGATCTGCAACGAGGCAGTTGTTACTTCCGCATTTATTTTTATTTTTTCTGTACTAACCAACACTTTATCGCTACATGTGCACCCCTTTTCTGAATGTCCCCTTTCGCCACGAGCCGAAATAACAGCCCTTGGGGCCTTCGTCTGTCAGTGCGGTCCCACACAGTGTATACGACGAAACCGATTCGACGCGGGCGCACTCCTGCACGCGTGCTTGAACTAACCCCGAAAACTCGCCTCCGGGCCGGGGCTTGTCACAAAATCATGACATATGACGGGGTCTCACTCTGTCAACGTGTCAGCTGCGTGTTGAGAAAGCACACTGGTCTTAAATCACCCCTAGAAGCGCGCTTCGCCACGCGCCAGCCCTTCGCCTTCTTTATGTTATTCTTATTCTTTTTATTTATTTTTTTTTTCATTTTTTACAATGCCGTCCTCCTTTTCTTCGTCTGCGCGCGCGCGCAAAACGAAAGAAAATAGCTGCCTTCGGCAGCACTCGGTTCTCATCTTTTGGTGCTCACAAATCTTTCCCGTTGAACTCGGCTGTCACACAATGTCACGAGTGCGGCTTTATATACCAAGTTCCAGATACAGTGAAACAATTTCAAAGATTTTTACCATTTATTTCGTTCGATGTTAGCGCACAGGCACAACTTCCTCATTCCGTGTCCCCCTAACGCCCTCTCTACCTTCTTGTTCTGTGCTCTTGCCGTTCACTTTTCTATCGTTTGTTTCTTTGAAGTAACATGGTTCCTTGGCGCCTACAAACAAATCTTCGGAAACCTAAGTGCAGCAGGAGCGACATGTGCAACGTCACTAAAGAAAGCATCTTGTAATACGAGGCAGGCGTCATGAAGTATAATTGTGAAGGACAGTGTCAGTGCAAGCGTTTCGCGTGTCATTGCTACATGCGCGTCATTGTGCTACGAAGAAGCCCACCTCTGAGTCTGTTCCAACAGCCCATCGCTCAGAATCCCATCAGTTTATCGCTCAAAACCTTCTCGAAAGCGCTGCTGTGGAGACCACGCTGCGGGTATTTCGTGTGTTGCAGCCGTGGTATGAGAACCCCAGGCTCGTCTTCGCGCAGTTGTAGTCCGAACACGAGCTGTATCTCGCTTCTTTTATGCGCAAGGCTCAGCCTAAAGCCGCGACTGCCTATGAGTGCGACTACAAAGAACTTGTCATGTGATCAATGGACCTTTTTCCAGTAAGCGACCCCTCTAGCGGCCGCCACTTCAACTAAATTTGACGGGCAAGACACATAGTCACATACGCTCCCGCCGCTTCTCGCCTCTAGGGGCTGACACTTCCCGCCTTAGGGTGCTGACAACTTCTGCACTTAACCAACTGTGCCCGTCACATTTATTTATCTATTTATCTGCTTTCTTACCACATTTATTAGTCGCTGTGTTTTGTGTATTCTACATTATTCTGGGGAACTGCATGGGACTTATTTTTGTATCAACAACTCTGCTACTTTACACTTGACTCCTCAAACTATTTATGCTTTAGAAGCAAAAGATAGTCATACATAATGAATGAGGCAATGTAAGAGAAGGCGTGAGGTTAAGACTTTTGTTTGTTTTTTCATTCCAATGCTTTTCATAGGCTTTTTTTTTTTTTTTTTTTTGCGGTGGCATTATTTTATTTCAGCGTGCCTGCCCCTCGAAAAATATTTTATTATTATTCACCATGTGAGCATTTTCACGATGACATGCTCGTCCGCACTGCTGCTTAAGAACCGCCGTTGCGATAGGAGGAAAAGTGGTAACCTTAACTATTTGTGCAATGCTAAAAAAATATTTCATGCTCTTTTACGAATGGTATTTTGTAACCGCTGAGTTTTGTAACCGCGAAAATTGTATTAATATTGAAAGCGTATAACACTTATCTATTCTGCGGAAGGTAAACGCCTTTTTAGTAGATTCAACGTCCCTGCACACGGACTCTTTCCTTGTTTTCTGCTGAAACTTTTGTGAATCTCATCATCTCTGAAGAACAGAGCACGTCATTTTCTCCTCGTCTCTGCCCTACGCCTGCAGGCACGCGGCACTTAACCCCGTAACGTACTCGCAAAAAGTGTTTTGAAAGGCCACCCTGCAGAAGTCTGGATATCGTCGCGATGTGTTAAAGTTTCTCTCTTCCTTTTTCGATACAGCGGTCGTCTTACCGCCACAAAGGCGTTGAAGTTGATTGATGACTTAGTCGAGGTGGGAAGAAGAAACAGCTACCAAGGCCATAACAAATGCTCGTACCAAGTCTCTCACTCCTAACTAGCTTCTCTCGTGGGGGGAGGTCTGTCAGTGCGAGTTTCTTTAGTTGTCCACTATTTTAATTTTTTTTTTCTATTGCGTGCGCGCATTGGCCAGACAGCACGCACAGTGCACGCTAATCAGCTGCTCAGGAGCACTTCTCATGATCAACTGAAGCTTCACTGTGGTACTTTCTTTCTTTTCTCTCTCTCTCTCTCTTTTGCTGCACCAAAAAGACGCCGGAGGTCACAAGAAGACGTAAGTATTGAATATCAGTACAGTCTTGCAGTTGTCTTGGGGGACTGCTCCTGATAAAATACTTACATTAATCGGCGGCTGTTTAGGAAGCCGTCATGTGGTCTAATTTTTGGCACGACGTTAGCTGGCTCTTTTATCGTAGCGACAAGTAACTTTAAGTATTTTTTTATTTATTTACGCATATTGCAGACCCTTTTTGAGCCCATGCAGGAGTCGGCACAAAAAAAAGAAAACAAAAAAAGATAAAAACAGACATAAAATACACCTATTGATAAATCAAAATCAAATGACATAGGTAAAATGATGCCCCCCATGATTATATCTTACCACACGCGAAACAACATAATATAGTAGGAAATACAACGCGAAGTATAGCTTGCATTGATAGTCTTCCATATTCAAGATGTAAAAACGTCTACTCGTGTACTTCTACTCTGTTGTCTGCACTGCTTCCTTCTGTCACCACAAGCTGTATACAAAAGAAACTAACGTTGAATGTAGCTGTAGAGTCTGAATGCTATTTATCCCTACGCTATAAAGAAAGGGAAAAGAGAAATAATAGAAAAGGGGGAGGGGGACACGGGAACTGCGTAGATTAGCCAAAGGTACTCATGGTCGGCCACACCGCACGGAGGAAGAGCACAGTGAATGTAAATAATTTCAGAGGGACTATCTATATAGACAAACTGCAGGAAAAAAGAAGCATTGTTTACTTTGTCCATTACCACGAACTTTTCTGCCTAAACAATGGTGGTCCCATATTCATGTTATGGGGCACTTTACAGTTTCGACGTGACTTGTTCCACGGTGCCCCAACGGCACCGCATATATAATGGCTTCCATACAGACACACATACCAGTGACCATGTTTATATTAAATGATAATTAACGGTCTAACCAAATGAATAACACTTTTTTTTCTCAGAAACATACTTATGACGGCTGAAAACCGACATGCGCACCTCCCTTCGTCAAAACCTTTTCCGATGCTACTCATTTTCGCGCTTTTCCCGCTTCGTCATTGGTCAGAACGACGCTCCGCTCGCGCTATGAACAAGATCAGCCGGCCTTATAGGTAGATGATACAGTGGTATGGCATCGAGTGGGAGGCCCATCACTACGAAATCGCGGCTCTCGACAAATATTAGTTTGCTTGCCTTTGACTCCTGTCTTAACTGTTTATAAGTTGTTTAAGTTGTTTAAGTGTTATAAGTTGTATAAGTATCACGTTTATAAGTTGTAAAGCAGTAAAGACGCGCATTTTTTTTTTTCATTTTTCTTCCTCCTTTTATACATACATGCGGATACCGCAATCACAGCATGATACCTCAATTGCTCTTGAGGGCAACAAACAATTGACTATACATCACCGTCTAATGTTACTGAAGTTGAAAACGTGCGCCAAGTGGTTCCACACACCACTGACACGCACACCCCCGCTGTGACCGTGCCACCGCAAGCTAAGTCGATTGACCACTCGACGGAATGAGAGTGGCGAAGGTTGTTACAATACAAATTCAAATTATGGGATTAGACGTGCCAGAACCGCGATCTGATAATTATGAGCCATGCCGTAGCGGGGGACTCCGGACTACTTTTGACTACATGGGGTTCTTTAACGAGTACCCAATGCAGGGTGCACGATCGTTTTTGCATTCGGCCTTCGTGCTCAGCAGCGCAATGACATAGTCACTGAGCTACCGCAGCGGATAAAGAAGCGGAACCCTCTGCGTTCCCAGAGAATCGGCAGCAGAGTATACCAGCCACAACGCGTGTCGAATGAACAGAAGCGCAGAATGAAGACGAGTGGGAGGGCTGATGTGGCGCGCGCGATCAGCTTTCGACGACAGAGTCATTATGTGGCTTTTACCCACTGCACGGATGTGGCTGGCGTGCGCGCGAGCGGTTTGTGATATCATGTGACTCACCTGCACTTTCCCTGATGGAACCGGAGAGAAACAGAGAGACAAAGTTTATGGAAGAAAGAGGTCGGCCTGGGTGGTTTGCCTCCAGGATGCTACTACACCCTGCTGGGAAAGGGGTTTCGAGAGCGACATAGTTGAAGGATGAATGATGGTGGTATGGTGGAGATGGTCACAAAAGAGCAAATACACGCAACACATCGATGTAACAGGGCTCCTGTTTCGCGTCCGAAGCCGCGGTGCACTTGGCGCGTGTTTTGAACCTGTCGCTCATGAAGTGATGATGTAATTATGTGTTGCGCTTTTGAGTAACTGAGGCATCCTACTGTAATTAAGGAGCCAACAACAGCGTATTAAAGTAAAAAATAAAAATAAAACGAGATGCAATAATTTAATAGGAGTGGCCCATTAGATTGTATATTGGCTGCTTCTAATTTCATTAATTACTTCGTGCATTTACCAGGTACAGCACGTTTCACTATATAGCCTATGACTACAGGACCTCTTTCCGCAGGTAACCATGGGTAACAGCATATGAAGAAATATTGTTGGATTGCAGTTCTGATTAAGTTGGATTGCAGTTCTGATTCTGGAGACTACTGGCTTCTTTTTTACTGGGCTCATAAGTCCTTTAAAAAGAATAGTCGCACAAAAGTCAATCGGAGAACAACAACAAAGTAAAAAAAAAAAAATAGCGGCATTTATACAGATATGACGCAAATGCGCGAATCCTTATTCCTCAGAACGCTCTTCAGAACTATTCATGTTTCAGAATGGAGTAAATCGATATTATTTCGAATGCATTTTCGAATGCAATCGAACGTATTTTCGATATTATTTCTGACAATCGTGCGCCAGCTATCCAAGCCGTGAGCTCGTATTCATTTCCATATTGCCATTTCAAGAATTTCCTTTCAAATCCTTCAGTCCAGCCGGTTTAATGCTGTCCATGAGAGGGCAGCACTGGACGTCATAACAGGAATAAAAGCACAGGACGTGTTCACTAGTTTATTCGGTTCCTCAGGAGTTGCACGCAGTCAGCCATTCCAATGCGGAAAGTGTAAGTTTCCGTGAATGCCACCCCGATCCAGTGGCGGCATAACAACGTTGCATTGGAGCGGGAAATTCGTGATGGAAATTGCAGATTTAGAGAAGGATCCAGTTTATGTAGGCAACACTTCGATGAATTAGAAGACAACCAATCAGTGTGTGTGATAGTGCGAGCCAAGAAATTGTTTCCTTGCAGCGTCGATTCTCGAATGGAGATCTTAACCGCTCGTGTTCCTTCATGGGCAGCCACTGAAATATTATGTCGTGTCCTTCTCGATAGCTTGATGGTGAGCCTTTCTTATCTTCTGTACCAGTTGCTCTTGAGTCCTGTGAGGTATAGGGCAAACAACAAACTGTGAAGGGCTGCCTCTAATTGAGTCGCAAAGGACGACCTATTTGCGTTTGAGGTCGGTCTTGTAGGGAGTGTTGTTTAGCAGCACGCAGGGCAGCAAGCTCTACCGCCATAGATGTTGTTATATTGAACAATTTATGCTTACAAGATCAGCCTTCTTAGTTATCCCCGGAACAGTATGTAAGGCGCACCTGTGGCTGGCGGAGATACCACAAGAGCCGTGCGCGTGGCTGGCGCAGAAAGCAACGAATTCTACAGTACTCGACGTCGATAGGTCTCTGCGACCATTTAAAAACTCGGTGTGCACTTTCAAGTGTGTGCGCAACTAATGATATCTCTCTCTCTTCTCTTCCTTACCACAGTCCAGGGTAGCAAACTTGGCGTGTGTCTGGTTAACATCAATGTATTACCCTGCTTCTCTCTCTCTCCTTTTAAAGTCAATATAATGGAAATATGCTGTTTCTGGCCCTGAAGTAAAATCTGACAGAACTCTCTGTAAATGCGCATCTTGAATTGTTCGTGTTGTCTCTATTTATCGGAAATGTGAACATGTGCGAAGGCAGATACAAGATTGACATTAAGGAGCCGCGTATTTCGTTCACGCTTGTATTCAGTAACAACTCATTCCATTTCACATCGTTACTTGCTCAACGAATAGTGATGAATAACAATACTGGAGTTCAGTGGTCGACATCATCTGTAGTCAAACTCGACCTGCTGAACAATTTGAGGTAACAATTTCGTGCATGCAAAGGTCCGTTGGATACTTAGCTAACTATTTCGTCCACGTTTGCTCTAAAATCCGTACTGCCCTCTTTCTTCCCCTTAACACGAAGCCTTATCTTTTCTAGTAATCGCTCGTATAATACAATCATTGGCTTCAACTTGTCAAGTTCCTGCGTTATCTTTCAGTTTTCCACCACGTTCGTTAGTACTGGTAGAATGCAATGATTGCAGAATTTTAATTTCAAGTGCGTAGGTAAGCTGCCGTTTATTACTTGCTTACCTGATGCACTCCAACCCATTTTTATTCATCTAAAGGTTTCCTTCTCATGATCTGGTTACCCTGTGACCCCTTGGCCTAGATAAACGTACTCCCGCACAGCTGCAAGAGGCTGACCACCAGTCACCAACTCTTTTTACCTTGCCGGGCTTATTGAACATTGCATATTATTCCTCAAATCTACGCTTTGACTTTGGTGGTTGACAGCCTCAATCATTATTTGTAAGTGATCTCCAGCGTTGCTAAAGATGACAATGTCATCAGCAAACCGCAGAACTGATAAGTTAATCACCGTTGTTGATAACACTCCCCCATCTACCAAATTGAACCCTTCTTGCAAGTATGCTGTGCATAACATTGAAGTGATCGAGTCCTTGCCTTGGCACGCTTCCTAATTGTTATTATTTTCAATAATTTGCCCGCGGTAAAGACACGCAGCTACATTCGTAGAGCAGCGCCTCGAGGTGTACTGTCACGTGCCAAATTTCACCTAGTGCTTTTCTTAGTCATGCGTAACCTGTAGCTGACGCATCGGTTCATATTATGTGCGTTATACGATCGTTTGTGCACATTCTATATGATGAATAGCGTATAGTACAAATGAACGACATTACTGCGGAACAAAGTGCGGATTCTACATGTCAGTGGGATGAGCATGTCCATCAGACGCGTTCGTAGGCGTAAGGTGCGAGTATTCCGCTTTATCTTATTTGAGGCCTCTTCCAAGTCCGAGTGGTTGTGCTCCTTCGTATTGTGTTTTTAAGGTTCTCTCTCTCTCTCTCTCTCTTTGCCCACTTTCCAACCCCTATTTCCCCCACCCCAGGCAAGGTTAGCGAACCGTAAACTCGCATCTGGTTAACCTCCCTGCCTTTCTTCTCTCTCTTCCTCTCTCTACGAACGCGCTGACTATTTATATTTGCACTCCTAGAGTCACACAACTGGTCACCTGAGTTATACTACACATGTTAATTAGGCACTGACATTTCACCGTCCGGATGCAGCCCAAATGGCGGCACATTTTCACCTCCTGTCCTGTTGTAACGCATCCTATTGTAGTGCATCAATAAAATGTCAGTCCTTCGTAGAAATACAATGTACACCGAAGACTACAAATTGGCTGTGTGGCGGAGACTGCCTGGGTGTACAAACTTGATTTCCCGAGGTGTTCTGCCCTTACTCAGCAGTGGTTATATTACACTGGTCTATGATTTTAAATTTCTCTCCCTCTATCTCTCCATGCAGTCTGATTTTCTTTCGATGCGGTTAGTATCACAAGTGTTTCTTAACAGGCTTAGACAGTTAAATGTGTCCACAGTGATTTTCCTCACTGAGACGGTGCTAAAACCCGCTCGCCATCCGCTGGCGTCACTACTAATGTTTCATACGCTTTGAAGTGCTCTGTCGCGTGATGTGGCGCTCGGGACCACCATGGTTGAAAATTTTCACTCGTCACCATGGGATCGGCCCCTGCGTCATTTGTATTTTCTATGCGAACTCACTGCATAGAAAAAAAAAACATAAAAGAGCGCTATCACAATGCAGAGACGCGCACACTCCAGGAACGTAGAGGTATAAGGCACGTAAGGTTCCAACACATACTCTTATCTCCACGAGGTCCCTTTAGAGGGAAGATGAGCGTTGCTTGCGACAGGCGCTGCAGAGCATTGAAGAGAGCAGGCATGTCAGAGCACGGTGGAAACTCAATTGCATTGCCTCAAGCGCCTGACGCTCGTCTGGACGCCCGCTTGTCGACGGCACGTTCACCAAGCTTGTTTAAGTTTCCTTACTCTGATAATATATATTTTAGTACGAAAGAACCTTTTCAAAAATATTTTTCTGTGTGCTCTCTACTATTCGTTACAGATGCCTTGCTACAATCGACAGAAACGCGACAGTACGAAAGGAAGCATATGACGCAGCTGACGAAGAAGTTTCAGTGCTAGATATTAAAGGTAAGGTAATATTTTTTGGCATAGTTCTTACCTTAAACTTGACTTCTTTCAATAACAGTTGCACAAAAATGTATATATCTTTGTGATGCGTCAAGCGAGATTATATGTTACTCCACCCACTACATGAAACTCAACACGTTACAGGAAACAAGAATTCGCACAGAATAGCAGGAACGTACAAAAGAAAGTGATTAGACTGAGATGAAGCAATTACTGCCACCGAATTATTGTCATTTGTGCCTGCACTAGCTTTCAAAGCTCAGTAGTGGTCAATTTAGTTCGGGATGTGCATGCCCCGAATGTTGCCATTGTAGGTTATTTAGCATCAACATTTGAGTGGGAAGGCCGAAATTTACCGAGGCCACACTTGTCATTGACTGCGTATCTATAGCAAAGGCCACAGCAAAAAGGAAACACATTAGACACACCGCAGTAATATTGCACCAGCACCGCACCTTCAACATATAATGCCGATTCGCTGCAGATTTCTGTGAATTCCACACGACAAAGCGTCATTTCCTTCTTAGAATAATAAAGTGCAGGAACGTGTGGTCGCGTGTACAATCAGGATGGATATTTCCGCTTTTTACGATTAAAACTATTCAGTATGCTGGTTTTCCTTGATTTTATTTTACGATTCTCTCTCGCTACCCCCGTCTGTGATCGGTATTATGTGCTTGGAATTCTTTGTGCTCTTTCACCCTTTGTTATTATAATGAGATGTCTGTTCTAAGCCTAAATATTCTTCTCGTTTAATAGTTTTTGCCGAGTATCATGGAAGAGTACACTCGTTGATTTGCGAGCACCTAGGTGCAAACGCGACGAGCAACTAACCTAAGCAGCTGTTACAGTTGAATAGCGCAAGGTGGCATGCCAATCAGTGATTACAATGATCTTGAGCAGTTTTTTTTTTTTTTTTCGGGCGGCTTGAGTTATCTTCTGAAGCAAGATCATCAACTCAGTTACGAGCGAGGGTTTTCGGCACAGCCTTTTTATATCGCCGGTAACCGGGTGCTGAAATTAAATTTCTCGTTTGTACGGCGGTTTCTTTCTGGACCCGCGTCGCCGTTCCTCTCTGCTGGCCTTGAGAATGTTCGGCGGGCTCCGTCGGACCATGTTGCGTGAGAATGACCTGTTAACTCTTCGCGTCTCGCACTGTCTCAGTGTGTGCGCTCCCCGCTCTTTCACATGCTTTCGCAGGGCTGCCGACTGCATCGAGCGGGCCGTTCGGCACCAGCCTCGAAGAAGGCGTGTCGTACGTTCGCGAGACCGCATCCATCGCTGGACGCCTGCCCTGCCACACGACCGACATGTACTACACGCTACCGCAGCTGCACAGCCGCCACAACGGCATACGGCTGCAGACCTTCTCCCGCGAGGTGATGTGAGTGCAGTGAGAGGTCCCACCTGCCCCTCGCCGAACTCAGCGCCGGCGGTCGGTTCACTCGACGCGATCGGTCGCCGGCCGTCGGCGCTGACGCTCGAGCGTTCCACCGCCGCAGCCACGCTAAAATTCGACGCGGCTCTCGCCATTGTGATGGTCGCTAGAGTCGGCATATCCTGAACGAGTATCAAACACATGCACACAATACGCATACAAGAGGAGTCGTACGCATACGTCACCGCGACGTCGTTGGATTGCTCATTCCATGCCACCCATGTATTCTGTGCACGTGTTCTCTACGACCACTCCGGTACTTCTCAGTCGCAATCATACGAAGCACGGGTGCACTCCGTGCGGGCGACAACCTCCGGGAAGCCCTCTTCGTCGGTGGTGCGCGCTGCGCCGATGGTGGGACAAAAGCCGCGACGCAAACGACGGACGCCTGCTGAACGGCGAAAAGTACGGTTGAGAGCTCAGGAAAAGGGGTGATTTACTAAGCCGCAAGAACCATCGATTTGCCGCTTTTCAGTGAGCGGTCTGCATACACTGTGATGGCCGTTGCACTTCAGGAAGGAGCTTCGTAGAAACGGATAAGAGACACAGTGATCGTTATACTTCGTTTGTTGCTTCATTTTGTTTCCCCTTTTGCCTGCTTCGCTGCACCGTGTAGCTATGCGTGTATGTGTTTATCTGCTGTAAGTCTTGTGTGGCTGCTGCGAAGCACCTACGTTATACAAGCGGCGGCACTTCAGTTTTTGTTAACGGCAACGCTGGCTTCAAATGTTTTCACTTGTGCAACCTTTTGTAGCCACCATGACGATACAGCCGCTATAGGCCCTCGCGCGAAGCTCATCATAGTATCGCTGTTAATAGGATGGGATCGACCACTGGAGTATTGTAATCAGCTATATTTTATGTATGATAGTGGATCCGTGATGTTGAGTGTGTGACGGGAACATATATGGTACGTACAATGACACGTAGAATACACTGTTCCACTGGTTTCCTAGCATATACCCGCACCCTTCCCAATTTAGTGCTTCGTAGCAGTTTAGAATATGTCGTGTTCTTTGTGCTCAATGCGGCTTTTCTTAGTAGCGAGTTACGCCGCTGTCGAGCGCGGCGAAGAGAAATGGAGCATGTGTCTCCGATGTTATCATGTGACTCACGGGGTACGTAAAAACAACGCTTTCGAATGACTGAATTGCGGTACAAGGAGCATACCGTTGCTTTCCTTCCATGTTTTCCGTTCTACAACGCACTGAACGCGTACAGTATGTTCTGGCTTCTGGAGCCCCGTGCTGTCCCTTAGAAGTTTTACGGTCGTCCAAGCCTACCATGTACAGTTATTATTCAAACAAGCGTTCGCATGTGTCACAAGACGCACATGGTCACGTATACGGTCGCCAGTGACTGTACTGTAACCTCGTGGGGCGTGGTTTCCCGTGCACGCTGCGAGCACACGTCTCTGGACCGCATTCCATGTGGGGGCTCGCAATCGTGAGTTGTGAAGACGTATTCGAGCATGCGGCGCATGAGAGGTGCCACCGAAGACGTTGCTTGATGTGCTTTGATCCATTTCTTTAATAAGTTGAAATGTAAGGTCCATCTTCAGCTGGAGAAACGGCCAATGTCGACAGGAATTCTGACCCCCGCTGAATGCTCAAACGAAAGCGGTCTTAGTAGCATAGTTCCAGTCATCTTGCACTCGTCATTACCCTAATACCGAATTTCTCGCGAGACTAAAAAAAAATTCGTTTTGCAAATTCGTTTACTTACTTTTTTTTCTATTATTTGGCATAATTGACGCGACAATTTCCCAATTTTTTTATCTTGTTGCCATAAAATCTTCTATCAGTGTTGTGTTTCTTATCTCTTCAACCTGGCCTACGCGGAGACCTTTTTGCGAGCCACGCTTTGTCGCACATACGGTGTCATTGCTGCACACAGTCCTCGTGAAGGGTAATTCCAGCAAAACCTCTTCTGTTGGACACAACCGCCTGACGTCTCCCCGCGGTTACCGGCGGTCTCTGTTCGCGACGGACGCAATTTCGACAAGAAAAAAATAGGTGTAGTGAGTAAATTGTGTATAAGAAACGTTGTGTGCAAAATGCTAATGACTACTTATCGCTGCTTCACATGCCTCCCTTGAAAGCTTCCTCAAGTTACACGTCGCCACAACGAACCTCGGGTCTGATAAGGGAATCGAAAAGCTCAGCGTGCAGCTCAGCAAAATGATCGGCCTAGGTTCAAACGCGTACGTGCGGCGTTTGTTTTCTTCTTTCCTTCTTTTCTTGCTTTTTTTTAATTTTTAATGCCTTGTTCACACCATAACGCCTTCAGCGTCAAGACCCATGTGAAAGTCTAGGCCCATGTGACGCCTGGTTCAGATCGTAACGCATGTTCGCAAGGCACACGTGACTTGCTAATTGTGTTCCTTTTGGGTGTCGACGAGCTGGACTCGTTTTCCGGCGACACGGCCTTGTCTCGATTGGAAAAGCGAGGGACGTTTCGGCGGAATTAGCCCAAACTTCACTCCCCGAGCAGAATTCACTCGCTCTAAAAGCCGAACGCTGCATTGTGAAAAGCGTGAGGCGAAAATGCGGCGGCAGCGTCGAAGTAGGCACCTTCCACGCTGCCACGCGAATAAAAGTCTTCGAGCTTCCAGCGCCAACGCTGTCAATTCGTGAACGAAATCATGGCATGCTGTCCAGCCATGCACAAGAAGTCACGCTATCCTTAACGCGACACTACGTGCTCAATAGCTTTGACATATTTTCGTTAGTGGACAGTTTAGGTTTGCTGATTGTTCGTTAAAAATACTGAGGCCAATCGTCTGAAGATAGTAACCACCTGGTTTCCAAGATGACTGCTCTGCGATAGTTACTATTCGAAATATAAACGTGCCCGCAGTGTACCGTTAATCTGTAGTCATTCTTATAACGCGCGCCCCACAACATTTGAATCTCCGTGCATATGTTTCTTTTAGCCGTTCTTGAGACCAATGTATATAGCCCAACAGGCCCCTGTGTACATGGTTTTGTATTATTTTGGTATTGGAGATATTTTAAAAGGATTTGAGAAATATGTGTTTTATTTTTACATACATTGATCAGTATATCAAAGACTTATGTTGCAATGAGTGATCCGCTAATTGCAGTAAGTGATTGTAAGGATTTATTTTTAAATAAATTGTTGTAATAAGTGAACAGCTGCTGATGGTTATAGAGAGGAAACACATGAACAAACATAGCGCAGGGTGTGAAATCGCTATTTATATATTAACGCGTGTGTAAATAAATGTACAACTTAGATTTGCCGTGAAGGCAAGCTTCAAGAACGTACTGGCGTCAGCTCTCACTCAATGAGAAACGCGTGCATTAACCGCCGCTTTTTTCATCACTTCGAAGCTGAGCGCAACATATCGTTGCGCGGTATTAAAAAAAAAACAGTACAATATATAATAATTCGTGGTTACTCGCTCGCTTGATTAATTAATTAATTTATTTATTTATTTATTTATTTGTTTGTTTGTTTGTTTGTTTGTTTGTTTGTTTGTTTGTTTGTTTGTTTGTTTGTTTGTTTGTTTGTTTGTTTGTGTGTTTGTTTGTTTGTTTGTTTGTTTGTTTGTTCGCCGTAATATCATGTTGCGCCAGCATGATCCGTCACCGACGTTGCTGCGGACTTCGAATACGTTTGCATCGCAAAACGCTCCGTGGTTTCTTTGCACCCAGGGTCCGGCATCCCTGTCTTACTTGCCAGTTGTCAGTTGTCGTTATTTGGAATTTTCATGGGCAGTCAGAAGACAATCTCGAGCGAGCCTCGTTCTCACATATTACTTCGTTCCTCTAAAAAAAAAACGCTCCCAATTGATCTCAGAATGGTGAGGAGCCTGTTGCGACTAGTGTTTTCTACTATGGGTTTGATGTGGCGGGCGTCACGTCACTACTCCATCCCATATGCGCAGTCTATCTTCCTTCCCACCTCCTTTATTATTTCTTTTTCTTTCCCGCTGCAGCTTGGGGAGTCCAACTTACCAGGTGATGAGGCCAGTCAACGGCAGGCGGGTGTGAAGTGCAAACAAGACGCTTCTTAGCAGCACCACTTTTTCCTCGATTCGTCAGGGAGGCGCAATACGGGCGTGAAAGACAACGAGAACTCGCGTTACCCTCGAGAAAATACTTTTCATTTATCTGCCTACCAAACCACTTTTTTTTTTCCTTCTTCTTTTCTCGACATCTCCGTATAGCTCGCTGCGTGCCTGCCTGGAGACGACGCTGCTCGCACTTATTCGCGCATCAGCAGACTTTCCCCTCGAAAAAAATGCAGCATTCATTCTTTCGGGTCCCATGCGCGTCGTCCTGCCTCACGGTGGGACGCGAGACGTCGAGCGAGATGAGAGAGTCCGCTGCCGCCACCGCCAAAGGTGGGGAGCTCGCCGGCTACATTGGCGCACGCATGCACTGCAGGGCTGCCGCCGCTGTCTAATGGTGGAAAGAAGGTGGCGGGGGTACTGAGGCAAGTCGGCGACCCGTCTTCTGGCCTCCGACGGCGCCTTCTTCTTCGGCTCCCTCAACCACGCCCGTCGGTGCGTACGCCGCGGGCAAAAGTTACCCCCGCTCCCCTCACCTCCACCTCTGGCACGGTGGTAGCTGGCGAGACCTGCATCGAAGGAGCAGCAGCGGGGCCGCCCCGGTGATATCGAGCCGCGCGCTCCGGCAGAGGGCTGTTCCTAACGACTTTCGCGACGGAGCATCGCGAAAAGATAGAGCGAACCGCCATCTGCTGAGCTCCCGCGAGCAGATGGCGGCAGCGCCCCAAGAACGTCCGTGGCGCCGTGCAACCCTTTTGAATGGAAACAGAGCGCGGCTCTCATTGTCGGGAGGGCACGCGGAGGAGAGGTTATACGCTCGGGTTGTTCGTTCTGCCCCGGGCCATAGCCGTCCAGATTGCGCGGGGGGCTGCGCCGCGCAATCTCCCCCGTGACGTCACGCACGTTGCCCGATCGGTTCTTATAGTAGACATCGCAGTGGTAGAATCGCGAGCGATAGCTATATCTCCTTGGCGGGAGAGAATGTCACGGAGGGCAGGACAGCCTATACTTGAAGGTGTGGTGCTCTAGTAGTCAGATTTGATCGGTTCGGATGCGCTAACCGCACGAGTTGAAATATATGTATACATATATGTGTGCGTGTGTGAGTGAATCAAAGGCGTTCGGCGTGCGCGGATTGCGCAGGTCATCAACAACGCCGAGAGCAGTCGTCCCGCCCACAGTGCAGCTGTAAGAGGTGGAAATAGACGCTCCACTGTAGACGGAAAGATTAGGTACGCAGAGTCACGACTAACGACGCGGTAGATTCCGAAATGTCCAAAAATGTAATTACCGTTCCGACATGCTATGCTGTACAAACAGGCTTAGTCGCCAGATTTGTATATTGGAGTGCACACTAAAGTGCTACACCCTTCTTCGAGGTGTCACCGCTCTTCTTAAAGTGAGAAGTCAATTTTTCTTAAACACCTGTAAGGGGGATTGCTGCACGCTCAGCAACCCCTCCTATGGTTGATACATATTACTGGAAGCTCAATTGGAAGGCGGTTGTACGAGTACTAATGTAATTATGTAGATTTCTTGCTAATGGAAAGTGACCCTTTCCGCAGGAAACAGGCTTTCCTACAAACACAGCATTCTAATGCGAATTTATTTATGAAATTCTAATGACACGCAAAAACAAAGACATCCCACTTCTTAATATCGCAGAGATTGAGAGCCCAGTAGATTCCAAACAGGGCCTACGTGAATCCTTGGCAACACTGCCTCTTTCCTTCATCTTCCTGAAATCCCCCGCCACTTTCTTCTGTACATTCCTACGCACATTCAAACACGATGGCCACTGGCTGGATTAGTCTAATGTTAAATGTTAAAGATGTCCCGACAGTCATAACAAAAGCGTGGAAAATATCTTCAATGATGTGGCGTCGTTTAGTGGGGGAGGCACGGCGCCACTGCACTAATAACAATTTCCTCCGTGAGTGAGAGCCACGAAGCAGTGCAGCGCCACGTCATCTCGAGGTCATGACGATACATAAAGCTCGGCGTGATGATGGCCGGAGCTTCAAGCGCTGTTCGAACAAAAGAAGTGAGGGGAAGAGGGCGTGGCCACATCAGTATTTGATTTCTCCGCTCATACAAAAACAATTCAGCTTTTGTTGAAAGTGATTCATTAGGAATTGTGCTTTACCGGACACATTTCAAGAATCTGATAAAAAAAAGTGTTGCGCGGCCACTTTAAGCGACTGTTCTTTATTATTTACTTCCACTGCGCATTGCCAAAGCACTGATCGATCGGCGAATCGGTGTGGATTCTTAGCTGATTAGGGCAGCGCTACAAAATCACGACAAAAAAAATGGCAACTAACTGACAGCACACGTCGTTGTTGCGGCCTCACAGAAGTAGCCGAAAGCTATAGACTACGGAAATAAATGACAGAAACACCACGACTGCACCATGAAATCACCATGAAATCACCATGAAATCACCATGAAATCACCATGTGCCACGAAAATTGCACCCTAGAAGCACAACCTTCCGGATGGTTCAGTAAACTTATGGAGAGCCGCTATAATGAACATGTGCTGTTCGTTAGCCAATTGACATGCACCAAATGACAATAGCTTGGATGTCCATATAGTTAAACATAGATTACTATACGAAAACGCGAGGAACTTTCTGGAGGGAGGTGAAGCAGCGACATGAAAAATTAAAAAAAAAAAAACTGGCCAGTTGTCCTGCCAGTTCAATTCTTTTTTGTTCTAGTTTTGTCGCGCTTCCTAAATCAGCCATGAATCCATTGCACATGCTTAACAGCGAAAAAAAAGGCGCAATTATGGTATGCAGAAGGTTTAATTTGGCTGCAAACAAAAAGTTATTTTGTAATTGCTCATAACAGCATTGTTGATTGCTAGCAATGAAAAGCAAAAAGAAGCAGGAGGAGCGTCATTTACTTTGCATTCTCTCTGTGACGTTGCTCACTTCCTGCACGATGAAAGTGTGTGCAGCCGTAATCATTTTCCCTGGAGCTCCGAACAAACCTGGGCCTTCATGGCAAACGACGAAAACGCCTCGGTAGTAGTTTCCTTTGTGACTCACATTATTCTCAGAGGCCGCTGTTCTACGTCTTTTTCGCAGCGGGCAAGAGTGTCACGGAATAAGATACGGGGGCTGCATTCGATGCAGCCTCAGTGAAAGATCGCTGACACGTGCACAAGCACGGAGGTTCGCGCGGTAGTGTAACGGCCTCAAAAGGGCGGAGAAAGTCGCAGCTCGACAGTACTGAGGCGCGGCCGCATTTCTCTGGCATTGCCCAGGCGGTTGTGCGCGAGTCGAGATCTGCTCACCTCTCCTCGCCCCTGTTACAAAACAAGCAACTTGTCGACGGTGATGGTTTCTGTTCATTAGTCAAGAAAGAATCCAATATGTGCACATCTCGGCGCCCGGCATTCGTGGCCCGTGACTTCGAGAAGGTATATACGCTCTCCGCGCGCGAACGCTGCCAAAAGAATTCGCCTCCATCTGACACGAGCACCCGAGGTTCCTCACCTGATCTATGTCGTGGCAGGCACTCTCCAACTTCTTTGCGTCTGATCGAAAACAAATCTAAATGCCTGCGATACTTCGGCCTAGGTTCGCCGAAAGTTTCTCTCCCAGGATTGTTCCAGTGCACAACTCCTCCTCGCGCGACTGGTGTTTTTCCGTCTAGTTCGTTTCCCACCGTTCGACTTCTTCGGTATCTCAGCCCTCAACGTAATTTCCCCAAGAGGCTCGAAGAAGACAGATTGAGAATCGTTCTCTTGGGAACCGAAGGGGGGGGGCTTTGAGTCCTGACCGTTGCTTCCGCCCGGCTATTTCTGTGCGCCGTGTATTAGATTCTGTCGCCATGGTCGGAGTCTGCAGGCAATAACTGTTCATTGGCTGTCCTGCGACACATGTTCCGATCAAATGTAGCAATAAATTGCCTAATCTCTTCTCCAGCGTCCGAAGGTTTGATCACCTTGCCAAGTATGGGCACTGTAATGTTACTGCGGGAATGTAAATAAATCTGCTGAGTACCAGATATTGTAGTTGTGTTGTCTCAATTTTCCGAACATCGTTGAACAGAGTGTTGATATTACTTTAAAAAATAAGTATTGTAATTTTTCCTAAAGGTGTGAAATGTGAAAGATAACTTGCATGACAGCTTTTCGAGATTTCCCTCTTGCTAAATTTTTTTTCTAAACTTAATTGGTCCTCAAAAGCATAAGGAGCAGAGTTTTACTTGTTTTGTTAACAAATGCTTAGCATGACAGCGTGGAATCCTAGGTCCAGCACCTGGCTTAGATTGCTTTCAGTGTGAACTGGCTGCCCTTCAAGCGTTATAAACAATAACCCGCTGTTTTGCAGTTTTGTTTTCGCTGTAAGCATCTTCGTTGAACACGTATTTCGTTTTTGTAAAATCGAAATACGCATTTTGTGTTTCAGCACCTGAAATCGTTTTCATGTTAATAAAGGTTTTTGAAGAACGTCTAAGGCTTTCCGTTGTGGCAGTACTCTGACAGGCTGTTTTGAAATATTTTCCATGAATACACAATAGGTACCGGATGACGCACTGACATTACTCTTCCACTGCAAGAAAGGTATACTGGTGTCACAACGCACTTGTGGCACTGCGTTTTGCATACTTCGCAGCCATTTGCCTCTGCGTAAGCCCACAGAGTGCCACTTCACGAAAATATGTTCCACAGCGGAAGAGGCGCAAATCTAATACAAAAATAATAATTTTCGGGTTAAGCGTCCCAAAACTGCACTGTGGGTTATGAAGGACGCCGCAGTCAAAGGCTTTGGATTATTCACCCTCAGTTTCTTAAATGCGCACGTAAATCAAAGTAAACGAGTGTTTTTTTTTCTTGTTTTTTTTTATTTCGATCTCACCAAAATGCGGCCACTCCGGTCGAGAATTGAATTCTTCCGTTCAGCGCTAGAATGCCATAGCCATAACCACCACTGATGTTAGTGGTTGAATTCACAAAACTTCTTGTTCGTAAGTGCTGTTTGCCATTAGCCGGCAGCCCTAATTCGCTAATAATGTCCAGCATCAGAATTGCCTGAAATTTTCTCTCACTGGCAGTTTTAGAGTAGGAAGTTTTCTTGGTAATACGGGTTCAGAGCCCGAAATACAAAAACTTCTTACACTAAAATTCGTCGTAAGCAAGAATTTCAGCCAATACGGATGCAAGACATAATATTATCTAAGGCGACCGGCCAATGGCAAAGAGCACTTACGAAAAAAAAAAAAAAAGCTTTGTGAATCTGGCCCCAGGTCTATAGTGTGGACAATGTAAAAAGCGCGGCAAACCGCCAACTCGCTGATGTCATAGCCGAAGTCCAAGGTAATTAGGCGTAAAGCACGAACTCGCCACAGCCTTGCACGAACTTCCGTAAAGTAACCTTCAGTTGGAAGGATTAAGACCTAACAAACGGACCAATCAAGGCCGCAAGACATGATTTGCTGCACCACTGTGTAAATAGCGCAAGAAACGCTATTTACGCAGTAGGTAAAGAGCGCTCTTTAACCAAGGTGCTGGAGCACTCTGTGAAGACAGAAAAATGTAGCGTACAAGTAGTATACTATAATTTATCGTAAATCATAGGAAGGGAAAAAAGAAAAGGTAAAGGTAGCGGGAATCGTAACTGTCTCACTTTTCTGTGGACACCTGGCCCGGGCCGAATTCACAAAGCTTTTTGTTCATAATGACTCATTGCCATTGGCCAGCCGTCATTCCTAATTATATGTCCAGCGTCAGGATTCGCTGAAATTTGTTCTTCGAACCCTACCATAAGAACTTGTTGTGGATAAAGGCCCTTAACTTACCCGCGGCCATAAAAAATAATAAAACAAGCATTATGGGAATCGACGGCTCTTCCAGTATACCCACACGCTGCTTGTCTCGCGTTGCATGTAGAATGGCAAATACCGATGTGTGTGCTGAGAAGTACGAAACACAACGCTTGTCTACACCCCTTGCAAGGACAGGATCAATTGCACTTCCCAAATTAGACGTTGGCATATCTCCGGCACTGAACTGTATGAACACTATTATGGCCTATAAACCACAGCCACTACGCAAGTGCTTCTTCTCCAACCTCCTCCACGCTCACGTCACGTGTGCTTTCCCTGTCTGCTCGTCATCTGTGTGAGTAACCTCCCTCTATACGTCTATTCGGCGAGACGCCGACGCCATACCCGGAGAAAGAGGGAACTGAGCTAGGCCCATATGCTACACCTTAGAGACTGTAATGCGATAGCATTATCAGTATCGGCCCACATACATATTTGATTGTCTTGCCACAAGGACAGGCCAGAGTTACAGACCACATTAAAACCCTTGCGAGGACACGTATCATGCATTCCTTTCAAAATTGCCACCCCAAATCACCGTGCTTTCGATTACAGTCTCCGGGATCGGCATAGTATTAGTTAGATCATCTCCTTTATCGGCTCAGTATACTGATAAACTGTCGTTCTGATTGGTCCGCTTTACTTGAGTAAGCAAACTAAGCTTCGCCTTAAAAATAACAGAATCATCAGAGAGACGGGACAGCGAAGTTGCAATCAAAGGGGTCTTATGTAGAGAAAAGAAAATAGCAGCACATAAACAAACAACATAGGTGCAAAAGTGCACACAAATTTACGCAGTTTTCATACATTTTGATGTCGTTCCCTGTTTCCAGAGCTTTATGGTGCATTTCCATAATGTTGTAGATCTGTTCGTAGATTTTCGGACGTAAAGTAAAACATTATCCATTTCTGTGCTGGTTCATCGATGACGTAGATCAAAGCGGCATGGAGGGCTGCAAGAGGCTGCCACCGTATATGTCGCTATGTATGACACCTTGAATTCAACTGTAATCTGCTTCACTGGAACCCCGAAAGCGGCTGCTGAGCTGGTAGGCGAGGTTGAACCGTCGGTATAAATATGTGTGCGGTCTCAGGATGTCTAGTGGCATAATAACAGGTTCAGATGCAGGGACGGATGATTGGCCTTTTTCGTAATGCCGGGCACATGTTTTTCTGGAGTTCTCGGTTCTCCGAGTGTCTCCAATTGCAGACTTGGTAAGCTTCACCCCTCGCTTCGGCTGCAGTTGCCATCTCGCCTTTTCTCGCTGCGAAGCAAGAGAGAGAGAGAGAAAAAGGTGAAGGAAAGACAGGGAGGTTAACCAGACATTATCTCCGGTTGGCTACCCTGTACCGGGGGAGGGGTAAAGGGATTCGACAGGAGAGAGAGAGAGAAAAAATAAGTACAAAAAAGGGGAAAAAAGGAAAGAAAAAAAATCACACACACACACACACAACTGAACTGTTTCTGTGGGCATTGTCAGTCTGCGAAGGCGTTCTAGTGTTGAATAGTGTCAACGTCCCATCCTACGTCACACAGTGTACAGTCACAATTTGTCACTGAGTTCGGTGTCTTTTAAATAACGCAGCAGTGCCTTCAAGGTGGCTCGCGCTGTTTTTCGTGTAGGCCAGTTTACAAGGATGTTGATTTGCGTTATTAAGCGTTTGTCCAGTTGACCTATCGTGGCTGAGAGAGCTGCTCTCTGCGGGTTAAAACGAGGGCACTCACAAAGAAGGTGTGCGATATTTTCGTTGCACCGGAAGAGCGTTCTAATCACAGTCGGTCAGATAGGCCGGTGGCTCGTAAGAAGCGCAGAAGCGCCTGCACGGCCTTCTTCTGTGACGTTGGGTCCAGTCTGTGGTGGAGAATTTTTTCTTCCGACAGAGGCCGGTCGTCCAATTGGTTGAACGTGTTGGTAAGAAAATGTCTTTGCGCACTGTACTGCGGGCAGTCGCACAAAATATGTACAATTGATTCTTCATTGCCGCAGTGGTCACAGGCTGCGCTGTCGGCCATTCCTATGCGGAACGCATAGGCGTTGGTAAACGCAACGCCCAACCATAATCTGCACAAAAGTGTTGCGTCTCCTCGGCGAAGCCTTGATGGTACTCGAAGGCTTAGGGTTGGGTCCAGAGAGTATAAGCGAGCATGCATGAGGTGCGATTCATTCCATTGTGACCTTGTGCGTTGGCGGGCGATCACGCGGAGCTTCCGTGCAGCGTCAGTCCTAGAAAGTGGAATGGGTCGTTTGTGATCTTCTTTATGAGCTGTGCGGGCAGCTTGATCGGCCCGTTCATTGCCGATAATTCCACAGTGACTTGGAAGCCACTGAAAAGTTATTTCTTGCCCTATCTCAGTCAGATTGTGTATTGCCTCGGCAATCTCAAAGACCAGCTGCTCGTGTGGACCGCGGCGTAAAGGTGATAGTAGAGACTGCAGAGCCGCCTTTGAGTCGGAGAAAATTGTCCATTTGTGTGTCACTTGATCACTAATGAATTGCAGCGCGGCACAAAGTGCTGCGAGCTCTGCTGCCGTCGATGTTGTGACGTGAGACGTCTTGAATTTAATAGTTGTGCCCATCGTTGGTATCACCACTGCCGCGGTAGAGCTGTTCGGCAGGACGGAGCCGTCGGTGTATATATGGGCAGAGTCTTGGTACTTCTCGTACAACAGAAGTAAGGCGAGCTGTTTAAGGGCTGGTGATGACAGCTCTGCTTTTTTGTGGATGCCAGGTATTGTCAGGTTGATATTTGGCTGTGTAAGGCACCACGGAGGAATCGAAGGTCTTGCGGCAGGAGTGAAGCAAGTTGGTAATGATTCACCATGCGTGGCTATTGTTTGGCAGAAAGAGGTACGTTGTCTGTCCGCTGGCAGAGATGCCAGGTGGTGGTGGGGAGTCCGGGCAAGATGTCGTATATGTGTCCTTAATGCTTCAACCTCAATGTGAGTCTTGGCGAGGTGGTCTCCAGCAATTGCTATAGTCGCCACTGTGGATGCACTCCGAGGCAGGCCTAGGCAAATGCGGAGCGCTTGTGCTTGAACACTTTGTATGGTGCGCAGACTCGTTTTGTTGACGTTAGTTAAGGCTGGCAAGCTGTACCGCAGGAAGCCAAGAAACAGCACATTGTATAGTTGCAGCATAGCACTTGTGGACATTCCCCATGTCTTTCCAGTGAAGAACTTAAACAGGTGACAGATGCCTGTTAACCGCTTCTTCATGTATGAAACATGATGGCTCCATGACATGTCTCTGTCAATTATAACGCCTAGAAACTTGTAAGATCGAATGTAGGGTATTCTTTGGCCATTTATCAATACGCTGTAGTCTGCCATGGGCTTCCGTGTAAATGCCACAAGTGCGCATTTCTCAGACGATATTTCCAGACCTCGATTCCGGAGGTAAATAGCAGTCTGAGATGCGGCTTTCTGGATCCTCGCACGCAGTTGTAGGCGTGTTACTGCAGACGTCCAAACGCAGATGTCATCCGCATACATTGATAGCTGAACTGTGCTTGGCAGGTGCTCAATGAGAGACAGGAGAGTCAGATTAAACAGCACAGGGCTGAGGACACCGCCCTGGGGGACGCCGCGGTAGCTGTAATGTAGAGAGGTGTGGCCGTCCTCAGTGTTCACGAAAAAGGATCGCATGGAGAGGTAGTCGCGTATCCATTGAAACATCCGGCCGCCCACACCTACCTCTTCGAGAGCAGTAAGTATGGCTTCATGTGTAATGTTGTCATATGCCCCTTTCACGTCAAGAAACAAGGAAGCGCAAAGACGCTTTCGGCATTTTTCGTGCTGAACGTAGGTGACTAGGTCGACGACGTTATCTATTGATGATCGACCACGGCGAAAGCCCGTCATAGCCTCTGGGTAAATGTTGTGGTACTCTAGGTACCACTCCAGGCGTCCTAGGATCATTCTCTCCATTACTTTGCCCACACAACTAGCCAAAGCGATCGGGCGATACGATGAGAGCTCCAAAGGCGATTTGCCAGGCTTCAGTAGTGGAACCAGGCGACTGGTTTTCCAGCTTATCGGGAGCGTGCCATCTCGCCAAGATTCATTGTAGAGCTCTAGGAGAACAATGCTTGCGCGCTCACCCAGATGACGTAGGGCTCTGTAAGAAATGCCGTCAGGTCCTGGAGCCGATGTGCGTCCACACAAAGCTAGTGCTGCCTTAAGTTCATGGATTGAAAAAGGTAGATCCATGCGTTGATCTCGCGGTGGTGGAGAGCTACTCAAAGGCGGAAAATTGTTGGGAGAAGTGAGTTGGCCGGATAATCTGGCGCAGAACTCTTCTGCCACGTCAATATCCGGTCGCTGTTGTGAAAGGGCTAGGGCCTTGAATGGAAACCGCTGCACGGGCAGTGTCCGGAGACCTCGTACCGTCCTCCACAATTGCGATAAAGGCTTGCGAGGGTCTAGAGACTCACAGAACGCAGCCCAGCGTTGTGATTCCAGCTTAGCTAACCGGCGCTGGATCTTCTTTTGGATGCGTCTGGCGGTCCGTAAATCATCCATTGCATGCGTGCGGCGGTACCTTCGTTCAGCACGTCGACGAATTGCTCGAAGTCGTTCTAATTCTATATCAAATTCCGTTAGCTTCGAAGAGCATGTCAGAGTGCACATAGTATCTTGTACTGCACTCTTGATAGTCTCTTCCAAACGATGTGAAATGTTGTCTTGACAGTGCTCTTCCATGAGAGACTGAAATTTGGTCCAGTCCACTCTTTGGATGGTATCGCGTATCTTGGAAGGAGATAATCCGCTTATTTTGACGTATGTGGGAATGTGGTCACTCCCATGTGTTTCTATATCTGCAAACCACCCAGCACGTCTGACGAGGCTTCGTGAGACAAACGCCAAGTCCAGACAGCTGCTGTACGTGGAGCCACGTAAGAACGTAGGACTGCCGTCATTTAACAACAAAAGTTCATTGTCATGGGCGACGGATACCAAATGTCTGCCTTTCGCGTTGATCTTCGTACTGCCCCACAGTGTGTGATGAGCGTTGAAATCCCCAATGATGACCCACGGATCAGGAGTTGATGATAGGATGTCGCGTAGTCTTGTTTGATCAAATCGACTTGATGGAGACAGGTAAGCGCCCACAACGGTGATGGTAAGTTTCTTCTTTTTCACTGTTAGACATATATATTGATTGTCGTCATGAGGAGCCACAGGCTGGTGAATGTAAGTGAGATTGCGACGAATAAACACCATAACCTTGCTGTTTTCACCAGTAGTAGATGACATGAATGATTCATATCCAGAGAGCCTGATTGTGCGGGATAAGTTCGGTTCGCAGATGACAATGATCGGAAACATATGGGCGTAAACGAACCGACGAAAATCAGCAATGCGCGATCTCAGTCCCCGGGCATTCCACTGAAAAATTGTTGCTTTTCGGACCTCATCCCTGAAAGGCAGTAGCTGTTGAGCCATGGTCTACTCAAGGGCTGCCAGCACCGGACTCAGAGCGTCCAGTACTTGAAGTGCACTTCTGGCTGACGGTGTCTGCATGTTGTTCAATAACACGCGAATGGCACTCATTAGGGGTCGCAGAAGAGCGACCACTTGCTTATCTGTATTCTGCAAGTCATCCGATGCAGCACCTTGCTGTACTGGAGGAGGTGGCTTCTGCTGTGGCTCTGCTACAGGTCGTGTAGGCGTAAGAGGTGGCCATTCCTTTGTAGAGAGAGATCTCCCAGTTTTCTCTCTTCCAACCTCGGCGTTTGTCGCGCTCAGAGCAGCAGCTGGCTGTGTTCTATGAACGGTCGACATATCTTTAAAAGTTGACGTTGTCCGTCGTGAGGACCTTCGACGGTGGCGTCGTCTTCGTCGGACTTTTTCAGCGGCCTCTTTGTGGGTTGAGCTGTCTCTCACCATTTGTCTAAGAATAGAAATCTCTTTCTTAATCTGTGGACAGTCTTTGGAAGAAGCACTGTGAGCACCCTGACAGTTTGGGCACTTCAAAGTAGTTGCGCTGCACTTTTCTTCTGGGTGGGGTTCGGCGCATCGGGGGCATATTGCGGAATTTCTGCAAACGCCCTTCACATGGCCCATCTTCTGGCAGTTGAAACACTGCATAGGCCTCGGAACATATGGTCGAACCGGGTGGCGAAAGTGGCCTACCTTCACGTACGAGGGAAGACAGTCGCCTTTGAATGTTATTCTGACACAACGTGTGTTGCCGAGGCGGCCCACGTACACAATGACGTTGTTTTCGCTTGCCGGTTTTATGAGAATTGGCAGGTCTGCATTGGAAATTTCGTTGTCGATGTCATAAATGACTCCTGTTACAGTGGCACCATCAGCGGGCACGATGGATCGGACTTTGATGTTGCCCAGTTGCGTTATATGCTGCAATGTGTTCAGCGCACTCGAGTTCTTCACATCGATCGCCATAATGTTTTTCCTTGTATTCAGCCTGACATCTTTAATCTCATTCGGCACGGTGTTTTCTAGATACAAGGAAAGTGCTTGCCTGTTGAGCACGCGCAGATTGTCAGTTGTGTTCTGCGGCACGAACAGGATGGAATGAGGCCATCGTTGAGGCGCATTTTTCACGGTGGTCGAACTTGACGCCGAAGACGCGTTCATGATCCTTCGTTTGGCCTTGCGGTGCAAGACAGGTTGAAAGTTGTCTTCCGAGGACTCGTCACCTGAGGCGGAGTACAGCTCGGTGTCTTCGCTCTCACTAGACGTGTTGCCTCGCTTCCTCGAAGCGATGCCCGCCGGTGAACCGGAACCAGGCGGGGCCCCGTGAACTTGTCCGTCCATCACCGCGATATGCGGGGCGGTAGACCCCACAATTGCAGTTAGAAGTCCAGAAAAACACAGAGACGGGCGAGATGCGTTCCACAGAAGAAACACTTCGTCTTCCTCGCTGCGAAGCAACGTTGCTGTACCGCTTATGGCTGGGAGTGGAGTTTACGAATGCTTACATCACTGTATCGGAATGGCCTATAGCCCGAAGCGCGACTGCTGTAGGTGTGAGGAAACCATTGAGGGAGGAAACCGTCCCTCTTTCCGTCCGGACGAGCTCAAAACGGCTGGATTCGAGACCATTTTCTGAGTGAAAAATACTCGGACTGTGGCCACATCCGTCGCTGGCACAAAAGGCTATTCGTGCACCAGTGCAGTTCTTGAAATGCACCGGCCTGAGTGACCGTTTAGAGACCTCCCGTGAAACCTCCCGCGTGCAAGCAGTGTTCGTTCTCTCTCTTTTACGGCGAAAGCCTTATATGTCTCATGGTGAGGTCTCCGTTCCAAGTCCGTTTCAAAACCGCGTCGTCGACACGAAATGGTCCTCTTAAGAAGCGACAATGCGCACAAAACCGCGATTAAGGGTGGATGAATAACTAAGCAAGTCAACTGAAGGGATAATGGAGGAAGAAAGAAAGACAGAAGGCGGGAATGTTAACCAGAAATGCGTCTGGTTGGCTATACCCTACTCTGGGGGACGGGAAAGAGGGAGTAGAAAGATGAGATAGAGAGAGGAGGATGGGGAGGAAGGACACGGTGAGCTCGCGCACCCACGCAGATGGCCCGAGCAAGTCAAAGGCGTTCGCATAGGCCACACGCCCTCAAGAAAGACAACAGTGCCTTCACAGCTTTGTGGGCCGACGAGCGATGGGGATAGTCTTCAAGTAGCACCTGCACGTACAACGGCCGATCGTCCAGTCGTCGAAAAGCGTTAGATAATGTTTGTCTTTCCGACTGAAATCGATCGCAGTCACTCAATGAATGTTCGATGTTCTCTTCGCTGCCGCAGAAGTCGCACGGCTCACCTGCGCATTAAACGTTTATTGCTACAGCATGCACAAGCTATCACACACTCAAAGTGCAAGCTGTCACAAGTTTAGCGCTTTGGTTCGCCTGCAGCCAACATGACCACGTGTTCAAATATCTTGTCTGAAAATCAAACGCTTGTTTTTCCTTCTTTGTGCTGCTTTCCGTCTTCATACAATGGCACACTTCATGAATACGGAACTGGTAACCGTCAAAAAACACCCTTGCAGGCTAGTTCGATACACGCCATGTCGACTCCAGGTAAGGCCCAATCAAATAAGTCATAGTGAATGTCTGAACGTGGGTTACCAGTCTGTTCTTGCGCGCGGCTGTAGATAGCATGTGCAGCGGACCATTTCGCAGCTGACAGAAATAAACTCAACAGCGCTGTATAATAAGTACTAGCGCACCTTCAGCCTTACCTTACTAAAATAGGGAATATATATATAAAGCACCTGCAACTTTTTAGAAAAAGCGTGGATTCAATTAGGGTATGCTAAAAAATTGAAAACAAACCAGAACCACTGCTGGTGACGAGACCATGACGATGCACACTAATCACAGTCCCAACCACCGCGCTGTTTTGTAGCTATGAGTGCGTTCATTCCCCGCTGCAGCGAAATATGTTTCCTGTGCAGGTATGCATGCAACAGAACTCAGCGGATAGCTCCGATTGAACAAGGAAGTAAACGCCCTCACAGCACTACAGTCTCTTGTTCCTAGCAGTAGAAAAGAATTTCATCCTACTCCACGCCATCTCCAACGCGTGCAAGACCCTTTTTTTTTTATCAGACCTTTGTTTTCTCTGCCTAGTTTTTCATAAGATGGCGCCATGTTGTCACTTGCAGAAGACTTGTCATATCCTGCAATCGCTACGTCTAACTCGCTTTTTGAAAGGCCGTCCGCTAAAGTCACTAGATTCCAGCGCTCGCCATGCAACTGTTTGATTTTGCGACAGTGCGCCGAGCTACAGACGTTTGGCGTTACGTCACATGGTCAATTGTGGCCCGCACGCTTATGTTTCGAAAAGAAGGCATGCGTGGAAGGGACGTTATGGTATACGCTTAAAAAATGGTAGGAGTAGGGAAACACATCGCCAATTTGGGTTCAGGGGTTCAAACAACGACTGCACAAAAAGTATATGGGATATGATGGAACAGAGGCAAATGTACAGAAAGGGATAGATGAATGCGATATGAGGCTGCCATATGAAGACTGTTTGGGAATGGCATAAGACACGTATAGGCACCTTGCATCGACCAGAGGGCACTACGACGCTTTCATTTATCCCCCCCCCCTCGAAGCACTCGACAACACCGACCGCTCCGAATGCGGAAAAAATGAAACGATGAAAACGACAAGGACCCCTCTTTCATCGTTTATCTGAGTCTTACGCTCCAAGCTTTGCAGGGCTGAAGTTCGGGACTGTTCACGCTTCTCATCTGAATTGCAAGCATGTCGAGTCATGCGGAGCATGCACACATTGGACCTTTTCAAATCTCGGACGCTCTTGCCTCTTGATAACCGATCGGATACGTCACGGCGAATGTTTATCACGTTGCTCCCATTTTGTTTCCACAGCTCGCTAAGTTGTCTATTCTGGCGAAGCTGTCAACTGTGGAAAGCATCAGCGCAAGGTGCCTTTATATATTCAAGACGTCCTCCTCCGGTAGGTATAGATTGCTGAAACGTCAAGGAAACATCGCACAAAAACAGCACGAAGTCGAGAGTATAATAACCATAAAATTTCTTACAATTGCGTATATATATGGAGAAGTGGCGCTGCGGCGCTCTTGCATGCATGAGGAATGGCTGGCTTCGCATTGTCGCCTTTATCTGAGGAACGGGACACCTTGAATACGCGTGTCTAGCGAAGAGTGGTCTGACTGTTACAATGGCTGGGTTTCTACGAAAACAGTGTGCAATAAATGCTATCTTTCTCTGTGTTATTATGTAAGAACTCATTTTATTAACATAAGCGCCCGTCCTGGGGTGCATACTGGTAACAGCCGAGATTCTCTGATGTTGGAGGAGAGACACGAGGTCTAAGCTTGTTGTGATCGGTTTCAATTGTATGTTTCTGTTTTCTTCGTTCGCTTGCTGTCCTTTTTAAGCAAACAATATAGAAAGTAGAATTGGTGGAGGGCGAAATCTTTCTGCAGATTTCTTTCTAAAAAAAAAGCTTTATTTGCACCACCATGGCCATGTTTTAGGCAAAGCCACGTAGAAAACAAGACGAACCACCCAAATCCCGTCATTGTCATGGATAGTGACGCGGCGTCCGTTAGATGGTGGCGCTAGATTTACCCTTTATACTATGAGAAAAACGCAGCGCTAACAACATTTTTTTTTATTTATTACGTCTGGACGTCAATATATACAAAATGTCAATCAATAACAAGAAAAATGTAGAAAAATGGCCGCATATCTACTTGCTTCGCTGCAAATGACTTCGAAAGACGATAGTCTTCTGCCGCCCCTTATACTTAACACTCTCTTCTCCATCCTCCCACCCCTCACGTTCTTCCCCTCCCCTCTCACTCCTCCCATGATGGATGCAATGGACGTTTGGCTGAATTCAATTCAAATTTCCCGCGTTCGCTCTGCTCTCGCGCCATCTGTTGGGACCTTTTATTACTGTTGGCTTAAAGCCAGCTGCAGAGCCGCGGCTTCAGTCGGCTTGTTTTTAACGCGTAGCGTCTCTTCGACACCATTTCTAACGCGTAGATATCTTTTTCATTTGCAGTGTTTCATTTTTCATTTCTTTCTCTCTCTCTCTCTTTCACTCTATCTGCGTTTCTCTTTCTTTCTCTCTCTCATTCTTTAAATGTCTCTCTCTCGCTATCATTTTCTCTTTCTCTCGCCCATAGCAAGTTCTGTTACAATCGTTGGTGCAACGCTATCATATGATCCCTATGAATGCATGTTCGACAACCATGGGTGTATAGCCTAGGGGTTATGACGCTCGCCTTCGGACCGTGGGTACCCGGGTTCAAATCCCGCCTTGCCAAGAAAGGATATTTTATTTATTTATTTATTTATTTATTCTCGCTCTCTGTGTGTCTCTCAGTTCAGTTTTATTTCCTTAAAGACCCCAAAGTCTAGGGGTATTACATAAGGGATGGGTACAGTTGACAATGCAACAGAAACACAGGTATTCATAGAAGCTGTACAAGAAAGCTGCATTTCGCAAGTGCATAAAACAGAAAGAAGGTAAAAAATGACGCGTGAAAAACCCGATTATTTTTGAGCCAACAAAGACACATTTTCGAAGAACGATGCCGGGCAAGTGATTTCAGCGACGTGGTGGAGAAGGGCGTTCCTGACTGATGCTGTGCGGGAAAAATAAGAAAGACAAAGAAAAAGTAGTTCTATAGGAGCGTGGCTCTAAGACTTGTAATGGCTGCCCAGTTCGTAGCGATATGCATGCGGGTGGTGTGATATATGGCTCGTGGATTAGGGAACTGTAAAAGAACTTATGAAAGAGGCAAAGGCTGGCTGTTGCGCGGGGACGTGCAAGGGGCTGTAGATCAGATTTTACTCTTAAGCCTACGTCATATGAGTAGGATGAATGGGTGTATCTGACGACGCGGTTTTTAAAGGACTCGAGCGCTTTAACAAGATAAGATAGGCTTGATATCGATTCCAGATGGGTGATGCGTATTCAACTTTCGGTCTGATAATGTATTTGAAAGCTAGGAGTTTTACGTTCTGCGGGCCGTCACGCAAGTGTCGTCTCATGAAGCCAAAAGTTCTGTTAGCTGATGAAAGTATGTTGGAAATATGCGGTACCCCAACTGAGATCATGAGAAAGTGTTACGCCCAAGTACTTAAACGATTCTACTGATTCTATAGGAACGTTTACTATTTTATAATAGGGCAGGAAAGGGTTACGGCGGCGAGTAAAAGATAAATGTTTACATTTGTTGGGATTAAGAGTCATTAGCCATTGTTCACTCCAAGACTGCACGTTGTTAAGACATTGTTGTAAGGTGTTTTCGTCAGTAGCATTAGAAACTGGATGGTAAATCACGCAGTCATCGGCGAAAATTCGTATCTTGCAAGATACGTGTAGGGGTAAGTCATTAATATAAATTAAAAAGATAAGAGGACTGAGAACTGATCCCTGTGGTACACCAGAAGTTACAGGGAGAAGAGTGGATGATTTGTCATTTATAGAAATGAATTGGTAGCGATCAGTAAGGAATGCTTCGAGCCATTTGAGTACGTCACTGGGTAAGTTCAAAGAAGAAAGCTTTAGTAGTACGTGGCGGTGAGAAACATTGTCAAAGGCCTTTTCATAGTCCAGAAAAATAGCGTCACTTTGTTGGTTAAAGTCAAGGTTTAGATCATGAATCACTTGGACAAGTGATTCATGATCAGAAAGTAGATGACATGTTCGATGATTTTGCACGGAAGGCTAGTTAGAGAGATTGGTCGATAATTTAGCGGTGTGTTCGTATTACCAGACTTGTAGATGGGAATGACCTTCCCCACCTTCCAGTCGTGAGGCATGGAACCTGTTGAAAGTGACTGCGAGAATATAAGGATGAAGAAATATATTTTGTATTTTCTTGCAGTTTAGAGTTTATATCATCTATACCTGCTGAGGATGAAAGTTTAAGGTTTACAATAATGCGCAAAACACCATCAGGATAAAACACCACGCTCGGCATCCTAGAAGCTATGTTGCAGGGGACATTAGACAATGGAACGTTATTATCATTAGAAAATAGTGACGAAAATGCGCTGTTAAATATTAGTGCGCACTCAGTTTCAGGCATGATTTCCCCCGTATCATTAACAGGAGTTATAGTGCGTGTGTTGCCTGGGTTGATAACTTTCCAAAATTTCTTGGGGTTGTCTGTTAACATTTTAGGTGAGTCATTATTGAAAAAAGGACCACTTGGCATTGCGGACAGCACGTAAGTATTCTCTCTCAGCGGCGTAGTATTTTTCCCATTAGGTTGGGCTTGACTTCTGCTTGGCATTACGAAAATGTCTCTTTTTTTTCTCATTTTCCAACCTCTTTACATTGTTATTAAACCAAGGGTTCTGATGATTCGCACGGAATGTTATTTTCGGAATATACCTGTTTGCTAGTTCCTTCATTTTATTTTTAAACAGTTCCCAGTTGTCTTCAACAGATCGTTCTATGAATGAGGTTTCAAAGACTGGTAAAAAAAGTGCACAATTCTTCATTTATAGCTTTGAAGTTTGCTTTATCATATAGGTTGATAGTTTTGCTGGAAAGAACACGCGGTGCTGGAGCAAAGTCAAATGTGGCATGAATTACACTGTGGTCGATGATAGTACGAAGGTAGGTAACCGATGATAAGGTTTCTGGGTGTGTATAGTAAGTATAAAGGCCCGTTTATAGTCCGACGTTATCGGCGCGCGGGTCAGCGTCGTTTGCGGTCAGTCACACTACGCCGGTTGCGCTGAGCCAGCCGAAACGCCATCTCCTTTATACTACGACGCGCGCGCCGTCAGCTGTTCGGAGCATGCGCAGAACGATCCCAAGCCCGCGCGCCGCTTTAAACCATCGGCGAAGCGGCGTGGGCGCCTTTATTTCTTCGCGCGAAATGCATTGTGGGTTGGCGCAGTCGACGCGACCAACGCGCGAGTGGGTCAGGAGCCAATTCGGCGCCGGGCCCGTCGAGGCGCGCGGAAGCCGCCGGTTACGTTGGCTGCGCCAGTGCGCCCGACTATAGAGGGGTTCGTTTTTTCACCAACGTGACGCAGCGTGCGCGCTCACGTTATGTCGGAATATAAACGGCCCTTAACTCCAAAATGTTTGTGCAGTCGCGCGTTACGCGTGTCGGCTCTGAGATAAGCTGCGATAAGTTAAAATTCAAACAGATGTCGACAAAGTCTTTCGATTCTGCGTTGTTTATTGCGGAAGTCAGGTTATTCCAATCAATAATGGGGAAGTTGAAGTCACCGAACAGAAGTTTATGAGCATTAGGATGGCTTGCTGTAATCTGGTATAAAGTACTGTTAAGTTCTGGTGAGAAGTTTGGATTACTGGTAGGTGGCCTGTAGCAAACGCCTAGAATGACACATTGAGGGGAAGAGCGAATAAGAAGCCATAGTATTTCTAAGTTGGAAGAGACAGTAATTGGCGTACAGAATAATTCATTACTGCAAGCAATAAGAACTCCACCCCCGCGTGCCCCTTGACGGTCACAGCGATAAACATCGAAGTTTGACAAGTCTTGGACTACTTCTTCGTCCCTAATTTCACTTGTGAGCCACGTTTCCGTTAGAACTAGCAAGTTTCTGTTAGATGACGTCACGAGATTTGATATTGCGTCACGTTTGGGAATGAAACTTCGGGCATTAGTGTAAACAACAGATAAGGAAAGGTTCTTCCTAGGGGCGGAAGGGCGGTTATTAACTGCACGTATTTTGCGCAATGATTGCTATTGAATATTTTTTACTGATTTCGTCGATTCGTCATATTCATAGCTCTGGGAACTCATAAAGAGCGTCTTGAAACGCATGGAAAAAGGCATAGATTGACTTTTAGCGTAGGCGATAAGATGTTGACATGGGGGAATTCCTCCCAGAGCACTTACAGTCCGAGAACACGTAGGGGAAGTGGGGCGAAAGCTATGCACAGTGTACGGTCGGCGTGCAGCAGATAACACGCCGAGATGACGTCACGGCGCATGCGCAGTAGCGCGCAGCTGGTGGGAACTCGGCCGAACCGCCGCCAGAGGTGCCTGCTGCAGTCACGGACACCGCGAGCGTTCGGCGCTAATGCGGGGAAACGGAGAAGCGCGGATGTCGTCGGCAGCACCTCTGCGCATTGCCTCGTTGATGCTGCTACAATTTGTTTCTCTCCCTCTCTCTCATTTTCTCTTTCTCTCTCCCGAGCATAGCGCGCGACGCGCGCACTCTCTCTCGCTCTCATTTTCTCTTTCTCTCTCCCGACCATAGCGCGCGACGCGCGCATGCTCTCCTTCCCTCTCTTTAACGTCCCATATCAAGGCAACATGTGCACGGCACGGAGAGGAGGCGAAGCACCGCCGCTGCGCGAGGTGGTTGCTATGCAACGCCGTGGCAGGCGGCACACGTTACGGCCGGCTTAAACAGCTCCGCTGTTAAATCTTTGTCTATCGCTCGATTCAACCGCCCGGCCAAAACCAAGCATGAGGAAAGCAGGTGCAGAGAGAGAAAGAAATAGAGACAGACAGAAAGCGAGAATAATAAATAAATAAAATAAGCTTTGTTGGCGAGGCGCGATTTGAACCCGGGTACCCATGGTCTGAAGACGAGCATCATAACCCCTATTTATAGGAAGCATATGATTGCGTTGCACCAACGATTGTAACAGAACTTGCTATGGGTGAGAGAAAGAGAAAATGAGAGTGAGAGAGACATTTAAAGAAAGAGGGAGAGAAAGAAAGAGAAACACAGATAGAGAGAAAGAGAGCCAGAAATGAAAAATCAAACACTGCAAATGAAAACATCAACGCGTTAGAAATGGTGTCGCAGAGACGCTACGCGTGAAAAACAAGCCGGCTGAAGCCGCGGCTCTGTAGCTGGCTTACGGTAATAAAAGGTCCCAACAGATGAAGCGAGAGCAGGGCGAACGCGGGAAATTTGAATTGAATTCAGCAAAACCTCCATTGCATCCATCATGGGAGGAGTGAGAGGGGAGAGGAAGAGCGTGTGGGGGGAGGGGGAGAAGAGAGGGTGTAACGTATCAGGGGCGGTAGAAGACTATGGTCTTTCGACGTCATTTTGCAGCGAAGCAAGCAGATATGCGGGCAATTTTTTTTTCTCTCTCTCTTTCGATTTTCTATTCCAACCCCAATTTCCCCCATTCCAGTGCAGGGTTGCAAACCGGAAACTCATCTGGTTGAACTCCCTGCCTTTACTCTCTTGCCATCTCTTTTTCCCTCTCTCTGTCCAGCATCAAGAGAATGAGCGGGCGAATCTTATACGGATACTTTAGCAACGAGAGATGAGGCGAACGTGCACAGGGGTTCAACGTTAGAGAGAACAATCGCATACTTTCTGCTTCGCGCCATACAAGCTGCGACGGCACCGCTCGCCTTGCGCCGTCTGAACTGAGACTATCGCAAAATCGTGGAGCCTTATGGCGCACATTTCTTTATTGTGCGAAACGGTAAAATACTGTGCAAGGGTTCCCACCGGAATAAACGCCCCCCTCCCCTTGTTACAGTCAAGTGCCACGGCACTATCTTCATTTAAAGTACATTTCCATATCGGCGCAAAAGAAGCACTAGCGTCTCGGTTATTGCGACACTGCTTTTCTTTCATGCGCGTTTGCATGCACCCAATTGTCAGGCGCGATTATGACGGTCGCTTTTATTCATCGTGCAGTGGTGCAGTATTAGACAGTTTTAGTTACACGTACGTGGAGACTTCACATACGCAAACGTGAACAGTCTACGTATCTTACGTGCACGCCATCTGAAACGCTTTTAGCTACACGTACGCGACGCACCACGTAGCTACATCTATCGGGAAATATGAACAATTCAATTCGAGATGAATATTTCAGCGAAGCCAGTGATGTGCATTGATGCGTGCCGGTCATCGTCTCCGCAATGCCCGGAAGTGTGTTGTGCAAGCGTTATCTGCTGTCATCGTTGACATGGAACGAAATAGATGACCAGTCATCCTGTCACCGTGTTTCCATGCAAGCCATCTGCGCGCGCTCAGCACGCTATCGCTTGTTCGTGATCTCGCGAAACCCCCGCGCGAAGCTGTCTACGTGCGCAAGAAACACACGTAAAAAATCGAATCTCACGTACGTCCGTGAGACCAGCGCGCGGCCGCTACGTTCTGCGCATGCGCACTGCTTACACGTAGAAGCTCTACGTACGCAAAGCCTCTACGTACGTGTAACTAAAAACTGTCTATTGTGACTTTTTTTAACGCGATAGCGTTAAGGGCCCCGTGTTGCAGAAAATCTGGCGTCGGTGTCGGCGTCGGTGTCACCGTCGGCGCCGGTGTCGGCGTAAGCATCGGCGTCTGGCGGAAATAATCATGCCGAACCACATCATCCCGAACCACCCCAACCGGGCGGGCCCTTCGCGTGGCGTAAGGCGTTAATCAACAAAAACTGAATGTATCAAAGTAAAATTCGTCAGAAAAATCGTAAAGTACGACTTAACCACAATGTGCAGACGTGATAACGTCGGATTGTACTTTGAATATACGATAAAAAGAACCTTATAAGCAGCCAGGGATCTTTGAACGCTATTGCGTTCCACTCTTAAAGGCGAAGCTTAAGCATCCTCCAATTCTGATGGTGTTTCGCTGTACTTGGGTTCTAGGCAACATTGAGGGGAATGTTGAAAACTGAGCCTTTCTAAATTTATTTTTCAGTTCGTGTTCGGATAAGAAGTCATTCGAGGCCGCGTTTTCCAGCGACGGATGCTAGTTTCTACCAGCGTTGAAACTAATTGAGCTACTTAAACTTGTGCCAGCGTGTTCTCTTCGTCCTGTGTGCTCGCACTGCGATTTCAGGTCAAGATTCTTTTTTTTTTTTTTTTGGAACGCACAGCCCAGAATACTTCGTACTTTTGAAAGCTCCCTTCGTGTATCTGCCAGCGAAGAAACGGGTTTTTGAATTCGCGGAACACGCGAGCAGTCTTCTCTGCGGTGATCCTATGCCTTGACAACTTGTACAGGCACCGAGCTCACCTACTATTATAGAAACAAGCGTGGGGGCGTAGTGTCTTTACGTTGCACTGCTAAGCCTGAGCGCACGGGATAAAAAATCCCGGCCGCGGAGGCCGTATTTATGCGGGGACGAAATGCCAAAGTTCCCCACCCATGTACCGTGTATTGGGTGCACTTTAAGGAAACCCAGGTGGTAAAAATCAATCCGCAGTTCCCCACCACGGCGTGCCTCATAATCATATCGTGGTTTTGGCACGTAAAACCCCAGAATCTATCTGCTTTAGAAACATGCGAGCTTCCGGCAGTACCGTACACTCCGTCCGATGATTACCACCCGCTCAACTAGCGCAATCTGCGAGGATTAAAGTGTGTGCTACAGTTACATTGTGCATGGTTTCACATCTAGATCCTGCAATTTCTTACAGTGTTATACGTACAGAAAAAAAATTGCCCCCACCTCCCCGAAGGGAATCGTGAGGAAATGCGAATGCATTTCTTGCGCCGAGAGTACACGGCGTAGTAATTTTAATGGCGTAAATTAATGACGAGACGAGGATTTGTACCGTAACCATTTATTTACACATTCATCAGCACCTGTTGACGTTTCTCCGCCGCGTCTCGAACACGAACTTCAGCGTTCTCGGCTCACCGTTGACGTCTCACAGCGGCGTATCGAGCACACATTTCCGGATCTTCGGCTCGGCGTTGGCGTTTCGCAGCGGCTTCCCGAGCACGGAGTTCGGTATCGGCAGCTCGCTTCGCTCGCTTGCGTTCGGCATCACGCGCTCTTCGCTTCGCAGCCTTGTCTTCCGCTTCTTCTCCTCCGGTTGATGATGACGTTGAAGCCACTGCAGTGACGTCACCTCCAGCGAGAGGTGTAATGTTCGGGTTGGACTGTATTACACTTCTTGCTAGGGGTACCGTTGCCGTCAGACATTCGCCTCCACCGACTTCTGCCATCGCCTTGAGAGGCGTCCAGCCAGCGAACGGTCGAGGGTGAGGCGCGCGCTTCACTCCATTTATATATACGTGCGAGCGAGCGAACGGGAGAGTGGGGCGCAGGGAGGAGAGAGAGCGAACGGCGAGAGAGCGAACGGCGAGAGAAGGAGCGGCGAAGCACTGCCCCTACCCTCTCCTACACTCTCTCCACACACGCGGGAGCGCCGCCGAGTTCCCGCGATGCGAGCGCCCTCACACGCCAGAGCGCGCTCCTCCTCTCCACTCACTCTCCGCTACTCCGCCCGCACTACCAGCTCCGTTTGTTAGGGGCGAGGATAAGCGCGCGCGCCCGCAGCTGTTGCTATGGGAGAGGGAGTGAGAGCGGAGAGATAACACCTGCCGGCGCGCGGACACCGACAGACGCCTGACATGCCCCGACTAAGAAATGCATTCGCATTTAAAATCTGGCATCAGCGTCTATGCGACTTTCTTAACGGGTGCTGTTCCACCATGGAACTGCAGGGATATGGGTGGTTCTGTTTATATTGAACATGGCTTATCCGAAAACAAGGTTATAGCTGCGCAATAGAAAGATTTCCTAGAATTAAATATTCTTTAAAGCCGTGGTTTGTCACCAATAGACCTCGCAATAATCTTTACTCACGTGCAGTATAATAAGAAAATTAACCTACTCTCTCATATTGTTCACTTTCGACGTAACTGTAAACCTCTGCGTGAAGGCTTATGTTTTAAAAAAAAAGTCTTATTACATAATTATGCAGGGGAAAAACAACATTTTACACGCTGTTTGAGTAGAGGATCAACAATTGTGACTTAAAAAACGTTACTGAGCACAGGCGACTTCGAAATGTCCTGGCTCTCCAAAAAGGACTCCAATCCTCCGCTTCTCGGCATACCCTTTCATACATGAGCATTACAGCACCAGCTTTTGTTATGTAAGAAGCTCTATGGTCCACATCCCACCTCCTTCCACTCTCCCTTGGCGATGATTCTTTCAGAGTAATAGAAAAGAATGTGTAGCATAGAAAGGTAGGGGGGGGGGGGCGCATTAACTTTTTCCCTCCTTTCGATAGGAACAACTATGCGTTGGTGCCATAACTTGCACGTTGTAGTAAAACAGGACAGGAACTGACATGCACGCATTATATTTTTTATTATGCATTGCTTAGCTTAATAACACTGCGCCAACATTCTGTGTGCATGACGTTTTGCATGGCCTTCGATACCGTGGTGTTCCGCTGTTGCAACAGGGCAGTGCTGCGTAATATTGAAGGATGTGCCTTTGGCATATTGCGATGTTGCCACTCGTCTTCAAGGCGAGCGAAACGTGCTGCGTACGAGCTAAATTTACAAAAAAAGGTTTAGTTCGTTCAACTGAAATAAATAAGAACGTCAAAGGTGGAGTTAGTCCAGAGCCAACTGTATGACCAACCGCTGGTGTCAGTGGTGTCAGTTTACCAAGGCATCGATGGTAGGCAGCGGGTGCCGAAAGCAACGGTGACGTCATGGCCGCCATTCTTTGGGCGCCACCTATTGAAGATGAGTCATTTTTTCGCCGCACACTTGCTTGATACCGACGCGCGGATAAATTAGCCATGACTAAGCAAGCAAGTGCGAGCAGCTTACGCCTTTGGCTTTGTGATCGGTGTCTGCCCGAGCCCCAGGATAAAGGTCGAATCAAGCCAGTACCCGTGATAACAATGACTCACGTTCTTCGTATTATAAACGAAGTCCAAGGACAACATCTGGGGACGTATTTTGTGAGGAATCTTTCCGAATTTATTCATATCTTGCCATCCATCGGGTTAAGTGGCCAATCCTTGCTATAGCAGAAGTAAGGTGTCGTGCGAGGCAATGACACAATGTAAAATACTGAAAAATGAAAACAGTTGAGCTAGGGGCCCTAGTTTTTGCAACGCAGGCTTGAACTCTCGGTGATTACGCCGGTGGTTATCAGCGTATACGACGCGGCTGGCCGGCCACATGACACAACTCCGAGGTGCTCGACGGATGCCACTTGTATATCTTCAAGTGCGAGCTGTATTGAGTTACTTACGCATGAGACAAGAACTGCGTGCTTTTTGTAGTCGACTTCGCATTCCACTTGCAGCGCAAGCCAAGGCTTCGGGCCGCGTCAACTTTTAAAAAGAAACCAACGTGCAGAGAATGTCCGTCCGCGATGTACTACTCCGCACCGTTTTGTATAATATTGCTGCCGGAGACATTTAAGCGCACATCAAACCCCAAATGAATTTCCTCATTCGACTGGAGTAGATGAGCCTGCGGGGACGCCATTACTGGTGCGTGCTGTGCAATAGCGGCAGTTCTAGAAAATTAGCTTGCGCTACCAACTAGGGAGCGTTGGGATGACAGCAGAGAACTGTGCAGGCCGCGCAGTCATTTTAAATCAGTTAGCTTTAGCATGGCCTTACTATGGCCCTACTATTGCACCGGCCATCTGCGAGCTTTGCAGCGAGAGATAATCTGGTGTGTGCACTCCGCGGATTAGCTAGTCCGCCCAAAGCTGCAACGTGGCTGGAAGGTAGCTTCATGGTCAGCGTTAAACATAGAGTGGCCAAATCAGCATGAAAATATCAAAAGGACTTCAGAATCCAGCGGCTGCGGAGTGAGAGCAGTGAGAGAGAGAGAGAAATTAAGGAGAGAAAAGGTAGGGAGGTCAAGCAGACGACCGTCCGATTTGTTACCCTACACAGGTAGTGAAAGCAAATCATCAAGGAAGTGCGCAGGGCCAGGAAGAAACAAAGCTAAATTGGTTTAACGTCTCAACTCTTTCTTCATTCTCTGAAATTATTCTTGCCGTAAGAAATTGCTTGGCAC
The DNA here is from genome assembly GCF_013339745.2 of Dermacentor silvarum. Taxonomy (NCBI): domain Eukaryota; kingdom Metazoa; phylum Arthropoda; class Arachnida; order Ixodida; family Ixodidae; genus Dermacentor; species Dermacentor silvarum. The sequence continues at coordinate 64,225,089 of NC_051154.1, read as the reverse complement.
GCGTCTCTGTTTGCACCCTTTCACCTCTCCCACCTGCCGATGACTTCCTCAGAGTAAGGGAAACTAATAGAACATGGCATAAAAGTGAGGGCAAAGTAAATGTAATAGCAAACTAATTTGCATTGCGCCATTGTTTACTCGCGGAGATAAAACAGGTTGAAAATTATATACAAGCATCATATTCAGTGTTTTCTGGCTTCGTAACACTGTGACAAAAGTCCTAGTTTGCGTAATGCTTTGCTTGGCCTCCAAGATTGCGGCATTCTACTGCTGCAAGAGCGGGTCGAGCCAGAATGTCGAACGCCATGCTTTAGCCGCGCTTCGGGCTCCGAAAAGACCAGTGATGTCATGGTTGCCAGATGTTGGACATTTAGTGAAAAGTAGTACTACGTGACAAAAATTATCATTTAGAAATGTCCACGAAGCAAATTGCTGTTTTTGGAAGTGGCAAGTGCAAAACGGTGTTATGTTGAAAAATATAATAACCATATAATATGCGCATATTTGTGTTTAAAAATAAGCAGTATACTAGATAACACCGCATTCCTATTGTATTGTTTCTACTAATATTCTACGTGTGCGGCGTCCTGCGAAGAGCAAGCATTCCTGAACTTAAAAAGCACGCTCAGTAACCAAACTCAGAAAGTCAAGCAATGATAACTTGCTCATAAGCATGATTTTCTACAAATGATTTTTCTCGTTACAATAGTCCAGGAACATCGGCATCCTTCTGAGCGATTATGTTTTAGTTACAGATGTCTCAACTACTAAATGCACCTCGTTGGGTTTCAAAGCGAAGCTTCCTTTGCCTACCCTCCCGCGTTTAACGTGGGTGCTGCTGTGTCGCTCGTAGCTCGGTGGTTATGTTTGTGGATAACGAGAAGTTTAATACACTGTTAACGGAACATATCAGAATAACAGAGCTCAACAATTCTTAACAAGACACGTGAAAACAGAGAGCAAACTCAAAAGCCACAAACAGAAATCAACTTACGACAATATTTTCATATTTCACACACAAAAAAAAAACAAAAAAGTTTGAAGGGCAGTCCAGAAAGACAATAGCCACGGGTACAAACAGCAGTATCAAAGACAGTCAAAAAAGTCAAACTTGGCAAGTCAAAAAAGATAACAGTCATGGACACAATAAATGGTATACGATACACTGGCCTCACTAATATGCAGCATAGGCAACGACACGTGCACGAGTTTTCCCAATTATACGTTGACCAACGCCGAAGAAATTCTTCTTCCCTGAGAGCCACAAATACTCAATGACAAGCGCTCGTAGACGAAACAGCAAGCGGTACATGGCCCTGTGTGGCCGTCCACGCAAAGGGGTCAAACCGCACTTTTAGGTGCGAAGCACCTTATGTGCACTGGCTGTCGGCGTCTCCTGTCGTAATCGTCGTCGTCGTAAGTAAGCAAGCGGCTAGTGCTCGCGCTCGGCACGCGCTCGTGCCACTGCTCCCGCGTTCGTCGTCGTCTTCCACAGCTGGCTGCGTTGAAGCAAGCGCTCGCGCTGGGCACGCGCTCGAGCCACTGCTCCCGCGTTCGTCGTCGCCGTCGTCTTCCTCAGCTGGCTGCATTGCCGCTCATCATTCCAGCGCAGAATTTCACTTCTCTTCTGTCGTCGTAATGGGGAGGCCGCATTTAAGGGCTTATGAGCCATTGCTTAAGGCAGTATGAGCCCATTAGCGGTGCACCACTGCATGCTTCGCACCTTCCCAGGTTTCACGTTAGTGGAGCTGCATTTCGCTCAATGGGTCATTCGAGCACCGAGTTTTTAAGCGAAGCTTTATAGGCTTACAAGTGTCGGCGGTGGTGGTGGTGGTCAAGCTGGAAAGTGGGCCGATCCTGGCGATAGTACAGAAAGGGTCCAAGCTCAATGACACATATCAGGGACAAATAAAGAGAGAGAGAGAGAAAGGAAGAAAGAGAGAACGAGGGAGAGAAAGAAAAATCACCACGTAGGTGAGAGAAGGAAATAGAGAAAAAAAGAGAAAGAAAGAGAGAGAAAGAGAAAGAAAAAAGAAATAGAGTGAAGACAGAGAAACAAATTAAATTATGGGGTTTTACGTGCCAAAACCACGATCTGATTATGAGGCACGCCGTAGTGGGGGACTCCGGAAATTTGGACCACCTGGGGTTCTTTAACGTGCACCTAAATCTAAGTACGCGGGTGTTTTCGCATTTCGCCCCCATCGAAATGCGGCCGCCGTGGCCGGGATTCGATCCCGCGACCTCGTGCTCAGCAGCCCAACACCACAGCCACTGAGCAACCACGACGGGTAGAGCGAAGAAAGAAAGAGTGAAAGGAAGATAGAAAGACGGAGAGAGAAAAAATCACCACGAAGGTAAGATACACAAACGCAAAGCTTCTTTGACCCCCATTTTCTCGACAGTGGAAGGGCTGGTGATTTTTTTCCTGATTACAAATGCCCCTACACTCAAAGGAATAAGGATTATAAACAGGGATAAGGTGCCTCAGAAAGGCTGGCCAACGTTTCGATAGGAGGACCTATCTTCGTCAAAGGCCAAAAGTAAGTTAAGATGCTAATTTTGTTACCTGTTACGTGCATTCAGACAAACTGAGAACATATACGGCTCAGAAGACGCAAGAAAGTTGAGGTGACTACACAACTGAATAAGCGTGCTCCAATGTTCCTTCGTTTCAGCACTGCAGCCAAGACGATGAACGAACACCCAACGCTGCGAGACAGTCACGCGCAGGCAGAGCCTGCCAACCGCGCAGCCACCTGAAGTCCCTTACGTAAGGCGGTAAGCATTGGGAGACGAACGCCCGCCACTTACCTTTGCGACTCCTTTCCAACTGATCACCGTCGAGTTGGCCTGTTGCAATCTCTTCACATAGCCGAGACGCTAGAGTGTGCTTCGATCAAGTCAACATCAGGCAAGTAAGTTACAAGGTATCATTTGCGTAAAATCGTGGAGGCTGCTCGGCAGACAAGGTTTCTTGACCATCAATCGAGAAAAGCCTACAAGAAGTTCCGAGGAAGTACATCAGTAGGATTCTGTCTCTATCGACCCTGTCTACAATTCAACTTGTCTCTTATTATTATATTATGTTTAGTTCTCAATTCCACTACTGTTGATGACTAAATACACTATTACATCTTGAGAACATCACCGAGGAACTCACACTCTTCATGCAAACATCGGCGCACTTTGACGTCGTGCCTTATTAGCCACACCTACACCGACACAAGATCTGCATCCTTGCAGTGGTATGCCACTCACGCGAGCACATAAGCAGTCTTCGTTATGCTTTCCGCGTGTCTTGATACTCAGAGCGTTGTCTAAGTACTCATTATCTTGTCACATAATTGTTCCCCAGAATATATCTACAGTTTTCACTAAGTGCTGTGGAAGGAAACACATTGTGAGCTGCCCGGTCCATCTGTAACCCCGTTACCTTTACATACAGAAGTCTTGGCGTAGCAACGCATTCTTCTATGTGAAAATTATATAGCTTACGTCTAGTGCTTGTGACTATATACGTGAGGGAACATTCATCGGCGGGTGTGCACCCGCTGACGTTCTTCCTTCCTGCTTATCTTTATTTCCCTTTCCCCTTGCTCACGTGTAGGACAGCCAACCGGGTGCGACCATGGTTAAACTCCCTGCCTTATATATATATATATATATATATATATATATATATATATATATATATATAGGCAACGACACCAAGGACAACATATATACATATATATATATATATATATATATATATAGGCAACAAACATTAACACCAAGGACAACATAGGGGCGGATGTGGAACATCCTTTCTGCTGCAGGCGTCACGAGCACGTGATCTTTTCTGGGTGTTGGCAACTGGTTTGCCAAGGTTTGTGAGTGGTGGCGCTGGCTAACACTCCCAGGTTAGTTCCCAGGGTTAGTTCCCAGAGTGTGGTTGGCCCCAAGGTTTGTGAGTGGTGGCGCTGGCTAACACTCCCAGAGTTAGTTCTAGTTGTAAAGCATAAATACCCCAGAAAGTGGATGAGGAAAACGGTTCCGCGGTAGCAATGGTGAGAGAATCGCACGCGTAATGCGAAGACGTGGGTTCGTTCCCCACCTGCGGACAGTTGTTTTGCATCCATTTTCATTTCCATTAATTTATCATTTCTTTAATTCAATTAGTAAGTACAAGTAATTTCTCCTATGTTGTCCTTGGTGTTAATGTTTGTGGGCTTCTTATGATATGATTAATAAAAATCGGGCCCCTCGGTTCCCTTTCTTCTCGTTCATTATATATATATATATATATATATATATATATATATATATATATATACAGACTGCCAGAGCTCATCGATTTGGCAGTCTGCACTTATGCAAGAGCGAGCGAGTGCAGTAGATTGGGTATGCGCCAAATGGGACACAAGTGTTGGCGCTGGTCGGCAGCGTTCATCTTCAATTGGTACTTCATTTTCAACAATGAGGAAGTCACCCGCTGAAGGCAGACGATATGTTTTGTGTAGGCTGAGATGTTCAGTGGTCATCTGTACCAAACTACTTTTGTACGGGAAATATTGCTCCAACCGTTTGAAATATTGGTACTGCGCGTGTACTTATCGATGACATTCTCCATCACATACAGTTTGCTGTGCTATATTAACCACGGAGCGAAAGATAAGGTCATGAAAAAAGAAAAGGCGTCTTGAGCTTATAACATTGCTCGCAAGGAGGGCACATAGAGAGAAACCAGGATGTTTACGTTTATTCTCGAGTCATTTTTCTTTGAAAGTAATACGAGAACCGTGGGTAAACAAAAACGTGGTATGCGTTTCCATATGTTCTCAAACGGCACAGGTCATCGTCTTCTCAAAATAAACTCTGCCCACATTCAGAACGCCAATGGCTAGTCCCTGCAGTAAAGCAACTGCAGCAACCCCCTATAGCTGGTCCCAGTGTTGACGAATCGATATCCTCATCTTCCTCCACGACTTTCATTCAGATATGTAGCCAGGCATTTTCTAAATTCTAGCCTGACTATGATTTCGTTCAACCCTACATCGTACGTAGGCTTAGTTGCAGTCAGTCCAGCTAAATCGCGTCGAGCATCGTAATCCTTTGTCCGCAAACAAATGACATCACGAGAGGGAGGGAGCTAAGCGTCCCTCGAACACGCGCTTTCATCGTTGCGACTCGGACGCGAGCCCGTTAGCGATGCTGCAGACACGGAGCTCTGCGGAATGCCAATGAACGGGGCGTCCAAAATTAAACTATGAATCATTTAAATAAAACGGATATGCTATCTACGCGAAGCTGCTTGCATAGGTGGTTTATGCACTTTCGTGGGCACAGTTTTCGCGCACAAGTATGAGGTCAGAACATGCATTGCTAACTGATAACAAACCCATTCGTTGTTTTCACGGGCTCCGAGACACGAAAGACAGCGTATGTATAGCGCCGTTAAATGTAACCGACAGCGCCATTTGCCACGCAGGCGGCAACACAGCAGTCGGCCTTTGTCGCGCTTGGTCTAGCGAAGGCAGTGTTTTGGGCGCTCAGCAATACTGCAGCGCAACAGGATCCCGGAAAAAAAGTTATCAATGTCTTTAAAATTTGACACTTGTTCGCTACGCCACACATCTACGATCGTGACGTTCATCTTCATCACATGATAGAAGATGCTCTTTGCTGCGCACTCTCTCTCCTTACATATTGTTTTCTGTTCGATTCTGTTTGATTAAGCAAAAGCCAATTCACAGCGTGCACGTTGCGTTTGAATTTGTTGGAGCCCTAGCTGTTGTATTTCGTTACTGAAGAATACTTTCAGGAAGTGGATACTGCGTAAAAGACGTCGTTCGAAGAGATTAAACGGGAAAAAATGATTTAGTGTAAGCATCGCGAAAACTTGATTAGAGATGGAATGAAAGGGACAGCAAAATTCTGTCTTTAGGGGGGGGGGATGTGCCCGATGTTCCGCGAAAGGTGCAATGAAGACGTGCTGACTTCGGGGAGCCCTTCCCATTTAAAGATATAATGAATAGGCCCGCGAAAATCTGCAGCATGTGTTTCTGCACAAAAACAAAGTCTTTCCTCCTGAAAGACCTGCATGTCGTAGTAGTAGCACTTCATTCATCTCTCTCTGTTTTTTTTTTTTTTTGTTTTTTTTTTTCTTAGTCGGCTTACGACTGTAGGTTTTTCTAATCGTTCTTCATCCCTTAAACCGCGCGCCAGATGAAACTTCAAAGTGAAGCCAGACACGTGCTTTCAAGCGCGGAAAGAAATAAAATTAAGACGGGCGGCCGCAACGTTTGCGAAAGCGAGGAGGAAGGAATGAATAATGAGACGTGGGAAAACTTTAATGAGATTTTTCCATTAAAAGAAATTGTTTTGCATATATCAGCATAGTGAAGTTGCGGATTCTTTCAATCAAACGCCTCCGGTTCGTAGCAACGAACCTTAATTCAAGTGCAATTGTGGTTCCCATTTTTTATCCCCTTTTATTTGCTCCACCCATGGACTAGAAAAATATTTGGGAGCAATCTTAATTTCTTGTCGTTTGCGAGTGGTACGTCGAAGAATTTAGGCCTTCGTTGCATGATGTTTGCCAACTTTTCACTATGCGTTTACGCATTCGTGTTTCCCTCCCGACGCGACATTCAGTAAATACCTCATTTAATGCTACACATCACGAGTGACAAGGGAGGTACTTTTTAGAGGGGAGAAAAAGGGCCTTCCTTTCTTCAGTGTAGCTTTGTTTCTTTTTTCTTTTTTTTTTTTTTGCCAGTGGTTTACCGACGCCGTGCGGTGGTCGTGCCGTCTTTTTATTTGCCTCATTTTCAGAGCCGCTAGTGCTTTGGCTTCTCGCTGCTTCCATTTCTTCCTTCTCGTCATTTCTTCTGCCGCAGTCCAGCTTCTCTGAAAACGAACAAGTGTGACTGCGCCACCTTTTAACAACCATCTGCACCATCCTCATTTGGAGTTGTCTGCTGTATTCTGCGCGGAGTGAGCCCTACTTGTGCGAATGGTATTATTAATACGTTCGATACATATAAGCATATGGAAGCTTGCGCCACCACCGCCGGCACGAGTTTTCTCGGCGTTTCTATGCCTTCCGGAGCAGCCATGAGTTTCACCACGTAGCTAATAGCTGCAGCTAAAAATAGTAGCGAAAGCGCCTTCCTCGTCGTGATAGCGTTGCACTGAAGAACACTCCATACTGCTTTTTTTTTTTTTTTTTTTGCGCGACTTTTTTTTTTCTTTTGTTTATTCCAGCCATAGTTTCGTCACGTGTGCATCCGCTACGTCAATGGTGAACATTTTAAGAGATATGGACCCGTTGCTTGAACTATAGGTTTATTCATGCCTTTGAAGTTACTCGTACAAATTTAGTTTATCATTGCACTTGACCCTCGTATTGCATCACTGCGGGATTCGCTTACTACTTAATCAACTTGGAGCGATGAATTCATCAATGTGATGATTTTCTTAACTGCATTATTATACTGTGCGGATGGACACTGCATGATTAGCAGCGCTGATGACTCATGATAGTCTTGGCCTATATAGCCAGTGACAAGAATGCCGGAGAGCCTCCTCCAAAACAAGTCATGAGCTTGCCCTTCGTCCCTCCTTAATCCAAGAAATAGTCATCTACTGATGCCAGCAGCACAAAGAGGAGGTCTCCCAGTGGTTCAGCGACAATGACAACATCGCAGTCGCTCACCGTGGGTAAGAAGCAAGTTCAGAGCACAAGCGTCGTCGTTTGAGCATGTGATGAGAAGAGAGTGTCCACTGCCCTCCTGCACAAAGTACATCCTCTCCAGGGTGTACTTGAACATTGCGGAGCAAAGTACACCCGCGTCTGTTATACGAATGCTAAATCATCTGTAAAGCCTATAGTCACTAATTAACTGACTAAGTTTTTTGTAATTAAACCGTACCATTTTGTAATGTATGCTGCAAGAAATTTTATTACAAACTGCCGCGATGACTTAGATCAGCATATTGCACAGGACTTTGAACTCTATCTCCCGAAAGGCGTTGGAAATACATCTTTCATGGATCTTCATCTTCTTCAGCCCCATACCATCAAATCCCTCAGTCCCCATGATTCAATTTGGAATCACGTCATTTATCTGCCTGCTAAAATTCACCATTTATTTTAGAAGCGATACTGCTATAAATTAGAAAGATCATACTTTTATTTGCATATGCTGACAACGCTGCGCACATCAGTCAAGTGCTGTCATGTGTATAATACGACGACCATAGAGTTTCTCACTATATTACCTAGAGGGAAAACTGGCCCCTGCTGCGCTGTGGTATCCATGGGAATGCCGGTATATTGTGACTTCGGATTGGCATCGTTCTTGGAGAGCCAGAACGCCTTGAAGACGCGCCTGGCTAGCACCGTTCCGTCTGTCACAATGATTCATTTCCCTGCTAAAACAGCACGTAAAAAACTGCTTTTAGCTTATTATTACACAAAAATATGTTTTGTTTAATTTTGAGGACTTACTATTGGGTGCCAATTATATGAAACGTAACAAGTATCAGCTGGCCGCTAAAGTTGGAGGGCAGACGACAAGATTATCCTTCGCTCTGGAACAACTTGCCGTCTGTTCTTGCTTTTCTTCGCTTGATTCTGCATTGTAGGTGAGTAACTTTATTGAGAGATGTATATGGTGAATTAAAGCCTTTTATGTAGATTTTACTTCAAGAACGCATTATTTCTGTAGCCATATCCACGTTTTAGACGAAGCCTCGTTCAACACCAGCCAACACAAGCCTCGCAGCCACATATCCCGTCATTCCCATGAGGGCACGGCGCCCTTTAAGAAACTCGCATAGACGGTGGCACCAGTTTACCCTCTAGGTGTTATAGTGAAAACTCTATGAGGACAGCTCCTCTATAGCCATCTAATAAGGAAAGAAACGCAAGAACTTCACTTCGAACGCTTCCGGCATGTCCCCACCATTTCGCTCTATTCACGAATTCCAGCTGAGAACTTACTTATCAAATTGTTGATTTTTGTGAATATTTCTTTTTATTTAACTTATTAATCATGAAAAAATAAAAAGCCAACAAACAAAGACATCAAGGACAGCATAGGTGAAATAATCTGTAGTCGTTAACTTAATTCAAAAATTATAACTAAATGGAAATGAAAGTGGATGAAAAAACAACTGGCCGCTGGTGGGATACGAACCCACGTCTTCGCATTAAGCGTGCGATGCTCTTACCAAATTAGCTACCGCGGCGCCGTTTCCCCGTCCACTGTCTGGGTTATTTATGTTTATCTACTAGAACTAACCTTGGGAGTGTTAGCCAGTGCCACCCCTCACGGCCTTGGCGGCGGATGCGAAGATCCTTTCTGCTGCACGCGTTATGTCTTCGTGAACGTTTTTGGGGAAGGCAACTGGTCAATAAACCCATACATGCTACCTGTAGACATCAAAGCTGCCGGATTCGAGACGCTCGCTATGTAATGAACGAGGAGGGGAAAGCAAACCGAGGGGCCTGGTTCTTGTTAGTCATACCATAAGAAGTCAACAAGCAATGCCACCAAGGACAGCATAGGGAAATTATCCGTAGTTCTTAATTGAATTATACATATATAAATATGGCTTAATTGTGTTCGGTGAAGTACCCAGCGCCATTCAAATAACTTGTATGCTGTCGCTTCATATTAAATTAAACATTTAGCTAATTACTTTAAATCTCCTGTACATAAGCGCATCGTCACTTATTAATTTACTTATATTTCATTAACTGAGTGCTCGACGTTGCAAAAGAAACTTCATTAAATCTTTTGGACCAAGACAATAGACTTGTGGGCTGTAGTTGGTACTGCATAACTTGAGCCTTCGTTCCCTTCTCTCGTCCTACGTGTCTCTTGCGACTAACCACACAGTATATCAGCAGCTATCATTCTTTATAAAAAGCTCACATTAACCAACTACCATTCGTTTTGTCACTGAATGCACGCCTGTATTCTAAAGCAATATGTCGTTCGCATGGAAATAGAGCGCCGTAGCCTGCGTATGGGTTTGGCCGTAAGTACTGATAAAAACGCTGGAAAGAG